>NC_139516.1:133489258-133844258 GCF_947247035.1 Vipera ursinii | reverse complement strand
GTCATTTCAGTGCAATTGCAACTTTGAACAGGTTTTTTTTCGTCATCAAGTTTTTGACACCTTGCTAGGTGGTACTTGATATTCTAAAAGTGGTACAATTGGTGAAAAGGTTGAAAAACCCTGCTCTATGGAGTTTGGGGCAACCTTCCTAAATATGAGGGCTGCTCACAAAGCTGTGGGTTGTTGTTGCTTTTTACTCTGTGGTAACTTCAGATGGTCACTGACTGAGGCAGTTGGTAATCAAGGACTACTTGTGTTAATAAATTCCAATGATTTCCTCACTATTAATTTATTGATCACTAAATGTGGAATTGAATGTCAGGCCATTACTTGAGCTCAGATGCTCAAATTCCCTTTAGTAAAAAAAAAAGTATGTTTCATCATTTTACAGGTGTTTGCCTTTCATAAAGGACAGTAACAGATATTGCTGTGAACACTGTTGAATTATAGCCTTTGGAACACAACTTTACTTCTCTGTGTGGCAATCAATATCTCACAGAAGGCAGCCTCTGTCTATTACTTAAACTATCCATTTTCTCTTATATTTTGTTGTGAGATCTGAAGGATAGACATGCTCACTTTGTCAATGAGACAGCCTGACAGAGATTTACAGGTACAATGTTGCAATTGGGGTGAGTTATTTATTTATTTTCATTTAGGTTCTCAGCCATAAATCTAAATTTTGCAAGGATGTGAGCAGCCAGGAAGACTATAAAAAGTGCCAGTGGTAAGAAACAGTAATGGCATGGCTTGTTACCTTTGGCCCTAGCAAGAAGCCAAATCAAATAATTTTACTGATCTAAAATGCTAAGCTCTTTGTATCTACTGGAGGGCGATAGTTGTAGTCTCTAACAATTATGATCAATTGTAGAGATGTGGAGCACTTTGGAAATGATTCAGAAGAATATTTCAAATTTGTTGGAGTAGGAATGTAGCACCTCTTTATGAATTTTTTAAAGAAGTTATGTACCTTTCCAGAATCACATGTTATATCTGCCAGGATGGATAAAAATCATGATACTTTATATATTTGTGTAGTTTATTGATGCACCTTACATGTTTCAAACCATCTTTTTGGAAGTGAATCCAAACCTCTGCCCAAGCTCCACATTAATTCCATTTTCCACTCTGGCAAATCTGAGTCTCCAATGACAGAATCTCTAATTATCCTATTTACTAAGGGTAAACCTGATATTAATGTATTTACATGCATATCCTTATAAGGAAACTATGAGCCTATTTCAGCTGGAGAAATTCCACATACCCTGTTAAATGGTTTTCATATTTTTCAATATATTTTTCCAGAATCCAAAGCACAAAGCTTTGTTGTTGCTATAAAAGTATCTTTCAGGAAGTAAAATAATAGTTTGCTTGCGTCCATGCATGAAAGAGAAAAAAGAGAATTCAGACAGGTTTTTTTTTAGTATGAGAATATCTATGTGCAATAATATTTCTACTTCTATTAAATGTTGCTAGATATTTCACAAAAGATATAAAAGTGCATTAAGGCTTTCTACATTTTACTTTCTACAGTTTACAAATTTTATGAATTATATCAAATTATGTCCATTTTCAGGAATTATGGTAGAAAAGTAGTAAGATGTATGATCTTTGGTGAGAGATATATAAGATCAGCCTTTTATTTTCCATGGTTCTCCATCTGAAATGGCTTTCTTCTGTGTCACTGTTAACAATTGTCATTATGACATTCAGACTTACCTTCTACATTCAAAGGAAAGAAGTCCCAAACCTCATGAATATTCAATTCCAGATATACACCAAGAGGAAGGAAGGATTAATCAATGGTTCTGAGAAACTATTGACAGGAATATCTGCTCACTCAATTCACATAAACACATTACTAATAACGTGCTAGTAATCATTTATTTATTTTTAGTTGCATTTGTATACCGCCCTTTCCCTGAGGACTCAGGGCGGTTTACAGGGAATTAAAAAATCCAACATACAAAAGTTAAAACCATATTAAAAAATATTAAATTAACCCTGTACACAATTTAAAACCCAATTAAAAAATTTCTCCTCAGCCTGGGCCCGAGAGCTCAAAGAGCCAGGTCTTCAGGCCCCGGCGGAATGATCGGAGGTCGGGGGCAGTTCTCAGCTCCACCGGCAGCTGGTTCCAGAGGGCAGGCGCTCCCACTGAGAAGGCCCTATCCCTGGGTGTCACCCGCCGGCAATCTCTCACCGGCGGAACCCTGAGCTATGAAGTAGAATAAAAAGTTTTCTAGGAAAGCAAAATGGCTGCTGAACTCTTATGAGATCACTGATTAGGGTGATCTCTTTTTTTTGGGAAAATTTTATTAAATATACATTTAAAAACAAAAGTGGACATGATTCAACTTCCCTAGCTACAACACTACTATTAGTATTATCTTATATTACAGAAAGAAATAACGAAAACCTAAAATACAATCTATAACAGGACAGAGTATAAAAACTGTACATATAAGATCTGTCGGATTTTTTTAGTAAACTGTCATTCAGTCCTCAGTGTTATATTTACGTATTTCAGTTATGTCCATTATATAGATGCTAAAAAAAAATCCTTACATTATCAACCAATCAAACAATGTTCATCTCAGTGATCCTCCTCAACTCTAACCAATTGTACAAATTTTGCCAAATTTCATAATACTCCGTTTCATTCTTATTTTTGATCTCTAGGGTTAACCTGTCCATTTGCGCGCAGGACAAAATTTTATCTATTATTTCTTCTTCAGTGGGTGTTTCCTTTCTTTTCCATTTTTGGGCTTATGCCAGTCTTGCTGTGGTTAAGATACGTACTAATAAGTAGAGAGATGCTTTACTGAGATTATCGTTAATAATCCCTGATTAGGGTGATCTTAATCACATTCAGCCTTTTCAACATTTAGCAGGTTATAATGATGGAATCACTACAATCTGATTTTGGATTGTAGGATACCTGAGTGAGGGATCTTTGTTTACCTTATCCTAATGTTGAAAATAGTGCTGAAAGTAAAATCTTCAGGTCCAGTCCAAGATGGGAATAAACTGAAATGAAGGCTGCTTAGCAAAGAAGGTTCAGTTTATTGAGTTGTCAGAAACCAGTGACAGCAGCATGTTTATGGGGTGGCTGACAAAATGGAACTGGGAGTAGTGGGTTTTTATACTTTCTTGGGCTTTTGTGTTTGGAGTTGTTTCTGTTCTGGTGGCATTGTATTTGAGGCTTTTCCTGTTCCTTTGCAATGAACTTTGACCTGGGGTCAGTGTGCCCTTTTAGTATTCTAATGGTGGTGGGTTAATCCTATTATGTCCTAAAGGTCAGGTCTTTAGATTTTGGGTGGTGGATGTAGATTTTTAGAGGTCTTTGTCTTTCTGATCTCATCAGCTCTAAGTCTTCCTGAAGAAGATTATCAAATTTGCATTTCTACAGAGCTGGTTTCTGCTTGGGGCAGGGAGAGGGGTTTGGTTTCTGGGGGCTGGTTTCTGACTAAGATTTTCTATTATTCCTTTGGGGAAATATAATATTCTGCCTTTTTTAAGATCCCCAAAAATATTTCCTTCTCTGGTGGGCGGGGTGCTGACTTCCCTCAATAGTATAAAAAAGACTAAATAGCAAGGGGAAGTGAATTTAAAAAGAACAAGCTAGTTAAACTAAACAAGCTACTTAAACTTTTTTAAAAGGGCATTTTAAGTCCCTTTGATGGACTTGGTTAAGGTATCAGGCTAGAAACCCAGACAAAGTGAATTTTAGTCCCACCTTCAGCACAAATACACTTTTATGAGCTTGGGCCAGTCACTCTCTCTCAACCCTAGGAACGAAGAAATGACAAACCATATCTAAAATCCTCAAAGAAAATTTCAGGGACTTGTCTGGGCAAGTACAAAGAATCAGCACTTACTTAAAGGTATAAAGGAATAGTGAGAGATGCATTGAATTAAATTCTTGCTATCTTAAGGTAAAGGTAAAGGTTCCCCCGCACATGCGTGCTAGTCGTTTCCAACTCTAGGGGCCGGTGCTCATCTCCGTTTCAAAGCCGAAGAGCCAGTGCTTGTCCGAGGATGTCTCCGTGGTCATGTGGCCGGCATGACTAGACACCAAAGGCGCACGGAACGCTGTTACCTTCCCACCGTAGTGGTCCCTATTTTTCTACTTGCATTTTGTACGTGCTTTTGAACTGCTAGGTTGGCAGAAGCTGGAACAAGAAACAGGCGCTCACTCTGTTATGCGGCACTCGGGATTCAACCTGCCAAACTGCCGACCAAGTTCAGCGTCCTAACCCACTGAGCCACCGCGTCCCTCTTGCTATCTTATTATACGTAAATATCCTATATCAAAGAAATAAAACTAGATTTCAGTGGCAAAAGTGAAATTCTCAATGGGATATATGATTTGCCTTTTCATATACGCTGTTTTATTTCTGTTTGTTATTATTTGTTCACCTTTTTGCCCACAAGACACAATGTTAGACAAGAGACAGAGACAAAATGCCCTAACAAATAAACATAGGGCATAAGCTAATTAGCTTACAGTAATATTAACTGCTCATTATTCATGGCCTGAAGCCAAGTCACAACCATTAAGCTAGAGAACTGAAGTTAACTCAGTGCAAAATTCATAATATCACATATTTGTCAAACTTATCACTATTTTTTTTAAAAAAAAATCAAATGAATTCAATTAGAGAAATACAAAAAGACTATTTTATTAGCAGGATCATTTGTCTTATGAGATGTAAAAAGTGTTATATTTGCCTGTTTTTTACTTCTCAAATCTACAGCTCAATTGCACAGTCTCTATCTTCCAGAGATAAAGATCTGTGAATGAACTGTCTCATGTTTTACAACAAATTAATAGTGCCTCAGCATAGCAAAAACAGGGAAGGCAATCCTGCATAGCCATCTTTTCTGTTGTACCAGTTTCTGTTGTATCTGCTGCTCTCACTACAGAAAATTGAA
The DNA here is from genome assembly GCF_947247035.1 of Vipera ursinii. Taxonomy (NCBI): domain Eukaryota; kingdom Metazoa; phylum Chordata; class Lepidosauria; order Squamata; family Viperidae; genus Vipera; species Vipera ursinii. The sequence continues at coordinate 133,839,320 of NC_139516.1, read as the reverse complement.
TTATGATAATTTATTTAGTGACTATTCAAAGTTGTAACACCACTGAAGAAGTGACTTGCAACAGTTCTCACGCTTATAATTGTTGTAGAATCCCCATGGTCATGTGATCAAAATTTGGGAACTGGGCAACCAGGATGAAAAATCAGTGGGGGAAGCTGGAATTGCTTAACGACTGTAGCAAAATGGTTGTAAAATCAGGCATAGCTTACTGAACAATCACACTACTTAACAATGAAAGTTCCAGTTCAGTCCCAATTGCTGTCATAGGTCAAAGACTATCTGTAGATCAATAAAATGTCATATTTCATTAAATCAACAGCTTGCAAATGTAATGGTTTTAACTCTGACAAGATGAGAAATACAGGATCCTACTATAATTGAATATAATTGACTTCAACCAAAGTATAGGGAAGATGTGGCTATATGTTATATGCCACAGATTTAGAGTAGATGCTTTGTGATTGTAGCTACTATGCTAAGAGAGAAATGTGGATTCATCTTGCAATTCTAAAAAGTCAGAGCACTCAGCCTACCGTGACATCTGAATTTCCTACTACACAGAAACAGGAAGTATGATTCATGGGCAAGAATGTGTCCTGTTGCTATATTACTGGAGGGTTACTTTTGTGAAGGTGAAAAGGGCTCTGCATTTAAATAAGGAAGTTATATTAGTATGCCATTGTTATTCAAAATTCTAATCAGAAATGTAAAGGTCACACATTTTTTGAGGACTTGCCTATGGCACCCAGCTGCAATTTTGGAAATTTCTTCTTGCAAGAAAAAGTACCTTATGCATGTAGAATCAATATATTCATTCCACTTGGTGCTACAGTATTAACTCCAAAATGTCAGGAAAGGTTTCTTAGACACAGCTCTGGGCTTATTAGGTGCAAATATATCTCTTAAAAGAAAACCAGCAAAAGGTTGAAAGAACCTCAGTTTGCAACTATGCGAACAGGCTAGTTTTTATTCAGTAATTCATATTTCTTGGTGATAATATATATAAAACACTCCGAGGACCAAGTACTCCTATTGCCCTGTTATGGATAATGATATATCTAAGTAGTAGTAAACTATTCCTTGATACCATCATTCTTATTCTCAGGGGGAACAATGATTCTACATGTCCACATTTATTTTGAATGTCGCTATAGTTGTAATCTATCGGATGGATTTCAAGTAAATCCAGGAGTTTCAATAGAGTTTATGACATTTTTCAAAAGCTGAAGTGTTCACATATGCTAACATTAAATCTTAATTGTTCCCAACTGTTATTCTTTAATGTTAATGTAAAATATTCATAACATAATTGTTTATATGTGTTATGTATTATCCAATGATATTGGAACCAAATAACAAAAAAAGGACAGTATATTGTATGATTTTCCAATATTTTAACAGTGCATACTTCTCAAAATCCATGTGCAAACCTGTGTCCAAATGGATAACTATAAGATCCAGAGATGGCCATGTTCTTTCTTTAACCAATCTGGATTGGAGGCAGCTTAACATTTTAGGTTATACATCTATCCATTTCATTCATTCCATTCATTCATTCATTCATTCATTCATTCATTCATTCATTGAGGCTGCCTGATTTCACATAAGTCTGAATAATTTACAATTAAAATTGAACCATAAACCAAGAAAAAAAAGAATCATGAACATTAAGGAAAGGTACAATGTTACAAAAACATCCAACAGAAATTTGATATCTACTCTAGCCCATGTCTTCATGATACTTTTGGAATACCATAAGGGAGAGGAAATAAAAGAAGGTTTATGGGGGAAAAAAGCTAGTGATTCCTACTGGTTAGTAAAGTGGTACCAAAGGTAAAGGTTCCCCCGCACATGCGTGCTAGTCGTTTCTAACTCTAGGGGCCGGTGCTCATCTCTGTTTCAAAGCCGGAGAGCCAGCACTTGTCCGAGGACATCTCCGTGGTCATGTGGCCGACATGACTAGATGCCAAAGGCGCACAGAACACTGTTACCTTCCCACCGTAGTGGTCCCTGTTTTTCTACTTGCATTTTTATGTGCTTTCAAACTGCTAGGTTGGCAGAAGCTGGGACGAGTAACAGGCGCTCACTCTGTTATGCGGCACTCAGGATTTGACCCGCCAAATTGCCGACCATCTGATTGACAAGCTCAGCGTCCTAACCCACTGAGCCACCACATCCCATAGATAGATAGATAGATAGATATAGATATAGATATAGATATAGATATAGATATAGATATAGATATAGATATAATATGGCCAACAGATTTATATGCTGCCAATCTTAATGTGATATTTTTTATAAGACTTTTGTATATTTATTTTTATTTTTTAGATTTTTTAGATTGCTTTTAAAGATTATGTTGTTATTTGACTCATACAAGCTTTTCCCAACCTGGTGCCTAGATATGTAGAGACTGTCAACAACTGCATTGCATGGTATGTTGAACACTATAATCCCAACACAACTGGAAGACACCCAGAGGGAAAAGACTGTTTCATGTAAACAATTGGGAAGAAAAGCCATGTTAAATATAGATATTAGTAATAAAGTATGAATGTGATGACTTTTTGTATCCTCTCCTATGGGCGTCTAATGTAAAGATTTTGATTTCCCATTAGAAAACATTAAAGATTTTTAAAAAGTAACAATGTACCACCTAAATACATCCAGAGCTGATTCCAAAAATCTAGGTTACAGAGCATGTAGGACATTATTTGGGGAGAAAGTTTTTAAATTGTACTGTATAGACTACTTTAGTTTATTAAATTCATAGGATCATAGATGAAACACACTATTGGAATTTAAAAAAGAAAAATCACAGCACCAATTCCTAATTAAAACCTATTCATGCCTGAGCCAAATATACCTGGGAGAGCAATCAGGTCCATAAATATCTAATTATCCTTGCTATATTACAATTTTTTTCTACAATTCTAAAGACTTCCCAATCTTGGTTGTATAGAAGTTAGTGCATGATTGCCAGGTGAGAGAAATCTACATGATTTGTAGTAACTCTTCAGGGGCTAGTGGATCCAGAAGTTTCAGAGGCTTTGCATATACCTAAAGACTTTTGATGAGCAATATCACTAAATCTACTTGACAATTCTATTGAGGGAAGAGCATCCAGATATGCCAATGTGAAGGCACTCCTTTGAGTTGGAACAAACAAATGATGCAGATGTTTTAGAACAGGGAAGAGAGTCTATGCAGTCTCATTATAGTGGAGATTTGAAGAGATGGTTTTCTTTTCATAAATCAGGAACTAAAATGCATCACATGAATTCTCTACTAAGTTTTTTTTTTCCAAAGCCTGGCATAAATACAGACTAGGATTGGGTTTCCCAAACTATGAGATGTATCTCCCTTGAGGAAGTGTGAAGAACTTTTTAGTTAAATTGCTACAGTAAACCACCTTTCCCAAAGTTTCACTGTATTGTTTGCATTATTCATTTGTGTTCATTTTGATGTTTGGAATACTTTATTAATAAATCTATTCTAAAACTGATATTGAAAGGGGATGCTTGGGTTAGATCTTTTAAGCTTTAGTTAAAGTTAAATGCATTATTATTATAAATTGTTCACTGGAAAAAAAACAACCTAAGGTTTATAGATTGTGAATTAAAAAAACATCTGGCATGCTGCAAATAGATTTTTGTGCTTTTTGTACATAATCCCAGAAAAAATAAATACACATGTAATGTAACACAATTTAACTATGCCAAATATATTTATTCTGGTGGGATTTACCTATTTACTTTGTGATGTATGCATAAATCTTGTTTTACACCACCTGCTGCATTTGCTAGGGAAAAATGTTAAATATGAAATTTTGAGACTTAGCAAAGAAATCACATACAGTATAACAAAGATGAAATGCTTTTAGTAATGGGACCCTGAATCCTAACACTTTATTTCCCTCTTTTGCTGACTGTAGAATTTATGCTAAGAGGTAAAAAATATTGCAATGCACTTGTTATATATTTTTATTTCTTAACCAAAGTTTTGCTTTTAGAGTATTTTTGATGACAATGTCAAGTTAGGATGCATGCAATCTATAGCTTAAATTGTATGGATATTTTTAATCATCTAGATGGTATCTTGACAAGTTTGAGACATTTCCTTACACTTAAGAAAATAACACATTTACCTGCAAGCAAAACATTGCTGAATGTAAGATGATCTCCTAAAATAGAATTAGATATTTTTACAAAAAAATCTTTTCTATGCTTATAACTCAACAGCATCATTGATCCATGCAAAATATGTGGGGGAAGGGCAAATAACACAACATGAACTACACTGCCTTAGGAAATTCCCCAGTATCCTTCTGAAACCCAACTGACCATCAACTGTCGAGCCTATTGGCCTGACCAATCACATAGGTCCTGCCTCCCTCTGATGGGGAGCAGCAGTAGAAAGTTCAATAGCAATGAGACAGTGGTCTGATTGTCACAAAGAAAAAAAAATGCTACGGTCACAACCTCCCATGAGAAATAACAGATTGTATCTATGATTGTCTATGTCAAACCCTCAGTGATTAGAGTCAGGTTCATGGTTGTCATAGTGGCATAGAGAGGTGGTAGATAACCCAGTCCCTTGCCATGAAGGGCTTTAAAGGTAAAACCAGGACCTTGAATTAAACCTTGAAGCAAATTAGCAATCAATGCAGGTCATGGAGCTCGTATAACTGCCTGTATCACTACTTCTCAAGTTATGCACCTCATTATAGTGGGTGTCTGCAGTGGGTCTCACTGTTTGTAGAGATTCCACTAACTGATGGTTCTAATTGTGCAGACTTCTTATTTGTATAAAACTTGGTTAAGAGGGGAGGGTCCATACTGTAAACATTCTTGCATGTGGCAAGTGAGATGGACTAGTAGGGGTTAGCAACCTCATCCTTGTCTTCTTGAATTAACAGAACTAATAGCAATAGCTTCTCCCACCATTTGGCCTTCTTTCCAGCTCATTTGTGTCTACCAACCTTTTGTTCATCCTCACCAATGTTTTCCTGCATTTCTCTAAGTAATATCACCAAATGTAAGACAATTCACAACTATTTTTTTTTCTTTTGGCAGGGGAAGGAGTTAGATTCCTTTTGGGTAAATGCACTATGTGAATATTGCAATCCAGACACTTTTGTGCATTATGCTAATTAGTCACAGCTTTGCTTCACAATGCCCATTGAAAGCCATTAAGCAAAGATTGTGATTATTGAGGCTATAGCAAATGACATCTGGGGGAATCATCATTGACAATAGTACAAAGTGGATAAGTCTCCCAATTTGTTCCAAAGCCAGCGACTACAGTTCTTGAAACTGGAAAGTATAGTTCGGTACAAGCTTCCCTGTTGTCTCAAGTTGTAAAAGAAGAATAAAATGGCTGTTTGCATGAGTCAAAAATTTAGTAAGCTGAGAAGTGAACTAGCTCAGCGTGTTATTGTAGACTGAACAACATAAAAACAATTCATTAAATTGTTACAAGTTGACCAGAATATTCTCTTTTTTAAAAAAGTGTGATGTTTGTTCTTTTTCTCCTTTTTGGTGTGCCTATGCTCTCGAAACCAGCAGAAATAAAAGCCATTGATTGCATTCTTTAGGATTCAGACAGCCACTGTAGCCAATCCACTTCTAAATCACCTCTCTGAGTTTCCTCCAAATATACAAGCAATGAATGACTGGATGATGGACTCCCTGCATCTCTGTCCTCTTCTCCAGCCTTGACATTACAGCTTACCCTTTCAAGAGACCACCTGCTGCCATTGTCAACCTCCCATTGCCTGGTTCGCTCCCACAGGGTTGGCCTACTCAGAGTTCCGTCAGTTAAGCAATGCCGGCTGGCGACCCCTAGGGGGAGAGCCTTCTCTGTGGGCACGCCGACCCTCTGGAATGAGCTGCGGATGGCCCCCGACCTTCGGTCCTTTTGCTGTGACCTGAAGATATGGATGTTTCAACAATTGGGCCTGGACTGACTATGGTTTTAAATTTGGTTTTATGGGGTTAAATTACTATGTATTGAACATATCTACTGTTTCATTCTTTTTTAAATTTTGTATTTTCATGTTCTTTTTTAGTTTTTATTGTTGTGAGCCGCCCTGAGTCCTTAGGGAGAAGGGCGGCATATAAATATAATAAATCAATCAAATCAATTAATCATTCAATCAATCAATCAACCATTCCCAATTGCCAGAATACACATCAAAAACTGTAATACTGGACACTCTGCAAAAGAGAACAAACACATTATTCCAAGTTTATGTTTGAAGCCTATAAAAAGTGAATGCTTTGATGAAATCATTCAACAAATGAGATTTTGTCATTATATCAAAATAATTCCCTTTTCTCTTTAGAGTAAACTCCATGGAAAGTTGCCAGAAGTGAATAGGGTGAGTGAGTGTAAATTCTGCAGCTAAAAGTGGCTAAGAGAACTGAGATAGATCCCATCCTCTGTTCATCTCATTACCATGGTTGCTATGAAAGCACCAAGAATCATGCATAGGTAAGGTTGTATGTCAAGAGAAGATGGAAAACATCCTTCAACATTGGATCAGTTAAACATAATGCTAAAGATAAAGGCAAGAGCTCTTATGAATACTCTTAAAGAATGGTTAACAAGCATCTTCTATCTGCATTAGGAAGGATGTGTGAAAAGTAATCAATTACTTTCTATAGTCCTTAATTTTACCTGCCATTACATTTTCCTTTTAGACAATTCTTCATAATAAATAGTTCTTTCCAACTTGGCATAAGAGTTATAGTGGTGCACTGGTTAGAATGCAGTGTTGCAGACTAATTCTGCCCATAGCCAGGAGTTCGATTCTCACTGGTTCAAGGTTGACTTAGTCTTCCATTCTTCTGAGGTCAGTAAAATATGGACCCAGATTGTTGGGGGCAGTGTGCTGAGTCTCTAAACCTCTTAGGCTGTAAAGCACTATGGAGCGGTATACAAGTCTATATTCTGAATTTTAAAATTTGTCATGTGTATTACAAACAGTACTTTTATCATTTTAACTCTCCACTTTCTGTCAAAAACAAAAGATAAATGGGACTTCTTTTTAGGAAAAAGTATTATTCTGGAATTTGTACAGTTTTTGTCTACTAAGGCACCATATAATAAGTAATGTTCTTTTGAGAAAAATAAAACAACATAAAAATAATGCTAGAACAAGTTTTTTTTTTACTTGACCTAATGAATGAATTCCATGTGTGCTCATTTCCTATCATTTAGATTTTGGCTCATCTCCCTCACTATTTCTTGAACATTTTAATATTTCTAAAAAATTGGGCGGCAGGACTTAAACTGGTTGTGGTTTGTTTACATGGTGTTTTAATTTCTTTTAAATTACTAGTGAACTCCCTGCTACCATCAATATAATTAAATACAATATTATTTTGTGCTATGTATATTCAGGATGATGTCTAATGCTGATATTCACGATAGCTCAAGTATGAGAATTCATTAAAAGACACTTTTCCAATTTTTACTAAAATCACTTTTAGTGAATCTGATTTACAGTTGAATACAGTTAGAATATGGAATTAAAGGCCTTACCATGTCTTCCCTCACCCAAACTATTTTACATGATAATACCTATTACTTTACATATTTCAAAATGTGGTAGCACAGGCTTGTTACATTTGGAAGCCATCAAAATATTTCTACTGAGCAAGATTTTGAACTGCTGTTTCAAAATTCTGCTTGATGGTGCTGCTGCTAAAATACTGGTTCAGAGAAGCATTTATTACTTTGGAGTGTCCTTATCAGAAGACATACATCTGATGTTGACCATGAAAGACAATGACGAATGGCTCATCTGTCCAGGTTTATGGGGAGAAATAGGAAAACAGAATACATACGACTCAAATTGCCTAAAATTTGAGTCTTGGTTTGAAACTACTGCTTAAATCAATTTGTCACATGGACATGAAACACACACTCATTTTGGGGTGTAAAAATTCTCAAGATGGTTTGATAAAAAACAACCAAAAAAAACTTGATATTGGACTGGTCAACATTAAATGGTGGTTCTCTTTTTCTTAATGTTTCACACTCTCTTTTTTAAAGATTTTACAAACCTTACTTTTTGACAGGGAGAGATGAAGACCTACAGTGGGAAACCTTTGCCATGATTCATAGGAACAACTTCAAAGGGGGGGTGTAATGTATTGGGTTTTGTCTTACTAAAGAGTATCACGTGGGGTTAATTGCTGGAAGGCTGTTTAAGCAGGGAAGCTGGCTAACGGCTCCCAGCTCCTCAGTCAAGCCATCTCCAGCGCCGCCATTGGCTGCTTCTAGGGTGGCAATAGGTTGCTTTAAACCTATCGGCTGCCACCTAGAGGCCAGGGTATAAATAGCTGCATTCGCAGTCCTGTTTCTCAGTTCAGTTCCTGTAAGCAAATAAAGAATGATTCTTGCTGAACTCACTCGCCTCATCTTGTCAATCAAGCAACGGACCCAGTATATAACACTGGCGACAAAGGTGGGATCCTGCTTCTCTAACAGAGCTGAAAGTCACTAGGGGAGAGGCCAAATGCGCCTGGTGGGAAAGCAATTCCCCTCCCTACGGTTGGCCTAGCAAAGCCACGCTAGCGACCACATACCCAGAGGACCAGTCCCTGGGCATATGAAGGAGCAGGATAAGAAGACGATGAGCCCCAGCCATGAAGACCAGCAAAAATGGCAAAGGTCAGAAAGCTGGAAGAATTTGATATAGCTCACCTGGAAAGATGGTCTTCGTACCTATCGAGAACTAGCTCCACACGAATCAAGTCGCCGAGGATGGCCTGAAGGCTGCTACGCTCCTCTGTGTGTGTGGCCCAACCACGTTCAACATCGCGGAGAACTTGTTTGTGCCAACACCATTGGAGTCCGTAACATTCGCGGACTTGAAGAAATGGCTGGGCAACCATTGCTAGCCCAAGCTGTCGCTAATCGGTTGGCGCCACACATTCGAACAGAGGTTTCACCAACAAGGTGAAACAAAGTCTGAATTCATCATGGCGTTGAGGCAGGCCGCACACCTTTGCAAGTTCTCCGATGTAGAGGAGAGACTCGGAGATCGGCTTGTCTCCGAAATCGAGGAAGCCATCCACAAGGATGCCGAACAAGAGAAAGACCCCGAAGACAACATGGAAGTTGACAAACTACAAAGGCACAATGACCAACAGCATCACAGCAACAAGGGCAACTTACAAGGCAGATCCTTTCCTTAGGTGCCCAGGGTATGGTGGCCACCACCAATGCATGGACTGTAGGTTCTGGACAGCCACGTGCCGGGCCTGTGGGAAGACCGGCCATATCACGTCCATCTGCAGAGGTCACCAGAGGAACTGACAATCAAATTGCCAGTCGGACATTCTGATTAGGAGAGGTACCAGGGCCCCAGGGCAGTATAGCATAGGGTTTTGCTCCAGCCGCAGAAGCATTTGCTGCACGGGAGCTTGCCACCCTATTAAGCTGAAGTTTAGACTTCAGGTGGAACTGCAACGGGTCCCTTGCAAGATGGAGCTGGTCATGGGCTCAGCCGTATCCATTATATCACTTGAGACATTTAATTTTGTCTGCAATCGCAGCAAGAGATGGGCCAAGCTGAGGCCTTCTGACATTATACTAACCAACTTCCAGAATGCCAGAGTCGCAGTCAAGGGTGAGGCCAGACTGGCCGTCAAATTTAAGGGGTTTTCTAGGCACCTGGACATTGTCGTAGTAGGGCGTCAGCGAACGAGCCTGATTGAGCTCAATTGGTTTGATGCACTAGGCATCCAAGTAACTGGAATCAACTGGATGCAAGTCGCGAGTCTAGCAACAGTATGTGAGGAATTCGCAGATGTGGTTGACTCAGGTGTGGGAACATACCCGGGCCCACCAATAACATTTAAACTAGATCCTCCTGTAGTGCCCATCAGGATTAAACCTTGTAGAGTGCCATTTGCTCTTAAACACAAGACAGACACTGAGTTAGATAAACTCGTAGAACAGGGAGTACTTCAGCTGGTAGATAGGGGTGAATGGGAGACCCCAATTGTCATGCCACTAAAAGCCAACAGGGAGGTCAGGATCTGTGCCGATTACAAATGCACAATTAATTGTGCACTCAAACAGCATGCGTACCCGGTACCATTAGTAAGCCACATCCTGGCGTCCTTGCAAGGTGGTACAATTTTTGCAAAATTATATTTTGCTTGGGCCTACCAACATCTTCCTGTAGATGAGGCCACAGCCATGGTACAGACAATTGTCACCCACAGGGGTGTGTTTAAAGAAAAATGCCTGCAATTTGGGGTCAGCGTAGCCCCTGACATTTTTCAAGGCATTATGGAGAAAACACTCAAGGGTATTCCAGGGGTTTGCCCCTATTTTGATGACGTGCTCATCACCGGTGAGTCCACTGAGGTGTTGGCAAGGAGGCTTAGAGCTGTCCTCCAAAGGCTGTGTGAAGCAGGCCTTAAACTTAAGAAGAATAAGTGTAGTATTGGATTCCCTTCAACTGAGTTCTTGGCTTTCCATAGTGATGCCGATGGCATCCACCCTGCTGAGTCAAAAGCAAAAGCCATTCAGATGGCACCCAGCCCCAAAACGAAGGGAGAGCTTCAGGCATTCCTAGGCCTCCTAAATTTTTACCATGTGTTCCTTACTAACAAGGCCGCAGTGGAAGAGCCGTTATACCGGCTTTTGGACAAAAATACTGTGTGGAAGTGGACTAGTGTTCACGAAAGCAGCTTTCAAGAATTGAAGGCTCTACTGTCCATCAGTTCAATGATCACTCTCTTTAAGGAATCAATGTCAGTATGCCTTGCATGTGATGCATCCCCATAAGGGGTGGGGGCTGTCCTAAGTCATTTGGAGAGCGATGGGACTCAAGTCCCAATTGCTTTTTATTCCAAGACACTGTCCTCCACAAAGCATAATTATGCACAAATTGATAAGGAGGCATTGGCTATAGTAGCTGGAGTAAAAAAAAAATTGACAACTACTTGTATGGCAGGGACTTCACGGTCTTTACAGACCATAAACTGCTATTGAGGTTATTCACTACAGACAGACAGACACCCCACATCTTATCCCCTAGAATGTTAAGATGGTCCATTTTTTTATCGGCTTACAGCTTTAAGCTAATTCACAAACCCAGCAAGGTTATGGACAATGCAGATGGCCCGAGCAGGCTTCCACTGCCTCAAATCGAGCCAGATCTGACCCCAGCAGCCCGCGTTTTGTCCATTCAGGACTTGCCAGAGTTTCCCCTCCACATGGGGGATATAGCCGGAGAAATGACAGCAGACAAGACTCTAAGCAGAGTGCTATCTTGGGTCCACACGGGGTGGCTAGAGAAAAGCCTGGGTCCTGAGTTCCAGAACTACTTCACAAGGAGACACAAGCTCTCAGCTCATAAGGGTTGTATTCTATGGGGGAACAGGGTCATTGTTCCCACCTCATTAAGGGACAGGGTATTGCAATCACTTCATGAAGGTCATCCGGGTATTGTTTGCATGAAAGCTTTGGCATGAAGCTATTTATGGTGGCCAGGATTAGATAAAGCCATTGAAGCTCAAGTACATGGGTGTTACACGTGTTGGCAGTCTAGGCCTGAAATGCCTCTCACTCCTGTCCATAGATAGGAGAAGACACCCCCCCCCCAGTCAAGGATTCATATAGACTTTGCTGGGCCCTTTCAGGGACAGTTATTTCTTATAGTTCAGTTCTTGTAAGCAAATAAAGAATGATTCTTGCTGAACTCACTCACCTCATCTTGTCAATCAAGCGATGAACCCAGTATATAACGGGGGGAAATGCACCTTCTTGTAATTGTATATTTTATGTAATAGTTATTATGGAATATATGAAACAGGATATTGCAAAGAAAATTAAAATCCTCTCAGGATAATCATAAGAGTGAAAAAGAAAGAGAGAGAGAGAGACTAGAAGAGTGTGGGAAAGAGAAATCAAATGCTAATATATAATTTCAATGGTTTCTGAAGAGTTTGAGATATTTTTTTAACTGGATCCATAGGTGTAAATAAAACAAAACATGGTGGACTGCGAATCAAATCAGTTTTTTATGCCATACAAATTTATCTCCAAGTTGAAAAGTATGCTGCAACTGTTCCCAGTAGTTCACCATGTGAACACACTAGTGCACCATAGTTTGTTTCCCCCCAACTTGATGTAGTCCAGATGGTTGGCTTATAGTTCTCACCATATAAACCTAGTATTTTTTTTGGTGGGGGGACCACATTTGGGCTAGATGAACTGGCACACAATAGCAGTTCAACTACAGCTACCAAATCTTCACTGCAATAATCAAGATAGCCACATCGCAACATCAAAGAAATGCAAAAATCTTTGCTATTATCTAATGGTTGTCTGGATTGCTACAGATTGATTCATTCTAAATTTAACCCTTACACTGTCAAACAAATTTATTTATTCCTTGGACAACTGTTGTGGTGCTGCTAATTCAGCCTGCTAAAGTTCTAGAGAAATAGATCATCTTATGTTTTACAGGCATTGAAATGTAAAAAAAATGTTTCTAAATTATCCTGCTTCATCGCAAAATTAAACCTTTGGCTGAATCTGAAACAGCCAAATGGCTTAGTCTAAAACTTGGATATAAAAATTGCATTGATCAGGATAATTGCCCTGTACACCGACCTGAGTCCTTCGAGAGAAGGGCGGTATAAAAATTTAAATAATAATAATAATAATAATAATAATAATAATAATAATAATAATAATAATAATAATAATAATAATAATAATAAACAGACATAAAGCTAAGAATCTGGGTGGTCATCACCCAGCTGCAAATGGCATATTAAGGAGAAAAAATACTGCCAGTGAAAAAGATCATTTTCCTTCTCAGCTTGACTGTTCACCTGCAATCTTCTTCCGAAAGAGATTTAAGGACTAATGTTTGCTCTGTTGTGGGGAAAGTAATTGGGAAACTACTGCAAAAATGGAGGGAGGGATACACACCCACCCACCCACATACGTACATATACAGGTGCTCTGAATAGATGATAGATAGATAGATAGATAGATAGATAGATAGATAGATAGATAGATAGATAGATAGATAGATAGACGGACAGACAGACATGGAGATGATGGAGATGGAAATGGAGATGATAGTGAGAGATGATAGAGATAGAGTTTATTCTGAATACATAGCAGAAACAAGAGTTTTGAGAATTAAAAGTTATTTCAGAATGTTGTTCTGCTTCGGATACTGCAAAGCCTCCTCCCAAAATATAACAAAGAAAACCAGTCATGGAGATGATGTGTAGGATCCCTGACAATACTGTGGATCCTGGTCAAGCATCATTTATATGCTATGTCTTGGATAGAAAGAAGTGAACTTCCAATAATATTTTCTGCAATTTGATGTCCATCTGAGTAACAGTTCCTACTAAAATAAGTTTATATTCCTTTATTTTGCTTCTAACATTAATTTAGTATATTCAAAGAACTTGATTTCTTTTCATTATTTCTTTGCTTTTCTCTCAACATTCTTCAAAACTTTAACAATTCTCTTTTGTAAATCCAATAAATAAAAAGTAGCCAGATCACTCTTTTGGTTTGTTCTTTGCATATCCCTTTTAACTATTAAGACATTGGTCAATTTATTTCATGTATCCAATGTATACATTACATTGGAAGAGGCGGTGGTAAGGCCCCTCCTCAAGAAGCCTGCCTTGGACCCAGCTATTTTAAATAACTTTCATCCTGTCTCCAACCTTCGCTTCCTTGCGAAGGTTGTTGAGAGCATGGTGGCATGGCAGCTCCCTTTGGTCCTGGAGGAAACTGAGTATCTGGATCCATACCATTCAGGTTTCAGGCCCGGGTACAGCACGGAGACGGCATTGGTTGCGCTGGTGGATGATCTCTGGCGGGCCCGAGACAGGGGTTATTCCTCTGTCCTGGTCCTTTTAGACCTCTCAGCGGCTTTTGATACCATCGACCATGGTATCTTGCTGCGACGTCTTGAGGGGTTGGGAGTGGGAGGCACTGTTTTACGGTGGTTCTCCTCCTACCTCTTGGGCCATTCGCAGATGGTGTTGGCAGGAGGGCAGAGGTCAACCCCTAGGCTCCTTAGTTGTGGGATGCCTCAGGGGTCGGTACTATCGCCCCTCCTGTTCAACATCTATATGAAGCCGCTGGGTGAGATCATCCGTGGTTTCGGGGTGAGGTATCATCAATATGCTGATGATACCCAGCTTTTTATCTCCACCCTGAACCAACCCAGCAATGCCGTCGATGTGATGTCCCATTGCCTGGAAGCGGTAGGGATTTGGATGGGGAAGAACAGGCTCCAGCTCAACCCGGCCAAGACTGAGTGGCTTTACATACCGGCATCTCGACTTGTCCAAGAGGTGTTACCTCCCGTTGATAGGGCACGCAATTTAGGCATCCTCCTGGACTCACGACTCAGTTTTGAAGATCATATTGGAGTCGTGGCCAGGGGGGCATTTGCCCAGGTTCACCTGGTGCGCCAGTTGCTCCCCTATCTGGACCGAGATGCCCTACGTACGGTCACTCATGCACTTGTTACCTCCCGGATAGATTACTGCAATGCTCTCTACATGGGGCTGCCCTTGAAGACCACCCGGAGGCTCCAGCTGGTGCAGAATGCGGCCGCACGGGTAGTTATTGGGAGCATCCCGATACTCCCATATTACACCCCTCCTGCGTGAGCTGCATTGGTTACCGGTTGTCTTCTGGGTGAGATTTAAGGTGCTGGTACTTACCTTTAAAGCCCTACATGGCCTAGGCCCGGGATATTTGCAGGACCGTCTGCTGCCGGGGACGACTTCCCATCGCCCAGTGCGCTCACACAGAGTTGGCCTCCTCAGGGTGCCGTCGGCTAGACAATGTCGGCTGGCAACTCCCAGGGGGAGGGCCTTCTCTGTGGGAGCACCAGCCCTGTGGAACCAACTCCCCCTTGAGCTCCGGATGGCCCCGGATCTCCGGTCCTTTCGCCGCAACCTCAAAACTTTCCTTTTTCATCAGACTGACCTGGACTGATGACGGATATTTAAAATGTTTTATTTTTTAATTGTTTAGTTAATTTATTTTGGGGCTGTTTATTTAATTTCTTTTAACTTTTGTATTGTTGTTTTTATTGTTGTTAGCCGCCCTGAGTCCTTTGGGAGATAGGGCGGCATATAAGTCCCAAAAATAAATAAATAAATAAATAAATAAATAAATAAATAAATAAATAAATAAATAAATAAATAAATAAATAAATACATTGTTATAGCCTATAATTTGTAAATCTGCTTTCAACTCAGTCTTGACCTTGTCATATGTAACTTGTTAGTCTTCCATAATGTCTTTTAAACATAGTCTATCCATTGAAGCAGATGTACTACTAAAATTTAAGTTCTGGATCCATTGTTCAAAAATATTCTCCAATATGTTTAATGTTTTGCTTCATTCTGTAATTGTAAGTTGACTTTAAGTGTTCTTTTTCTTTAGTTGTAATTGTTTAGTTTTGTCTAGTTCGGGGGTCTCCAAATTACAGCCCGTGGACTACATCAGGCCCTCGGGAAGATTCCTTCCAGCCTGACAGCAACTCCCATGTGCTGTGCTCCTTTCCTTCCAAACAGCACAGTGAGAGAAAGCAGATGCTATACACCACTGTTTGGAAAGGAAGGTAGGATTCCCTTGATTTCTCCAATGGAGGAGGGGGTGAATCAGCTGAAGGGTTGCTGGACAATGAAAGGGAAGAAGCACCTTCTCCTTTAAAATTTGAGCCAGCTGCAGTATTGCCTCCTTTGCTGGGAGTGTGATTCAAAGGGCTCCCTTGAATCATCCCCCCAACCTTTGCACAAAGAAAGCCCTGTCCAAAATGTATTGTTTCTTCATCGTTGTCACATTTCTTTTTTGCTACTGTTGTGAATCATATCGTATTGAGCATAATAAAATACATCCATTCAATTAAATTTTATCCACTCAGCTCAACCAAAGAATCTCTAAGACCACCCCCACCAACACTGACAGGGCAAGCCACTAGAACAGAGTTCCCCAACCTTTTGGGCACCAGAGACTGGTTCTGTGGAGAAAGGTTTTTCCATGGACCGGAGAGTGTGTGGTTTTGTGTGCTGCCTGCATCCCACAGATGGGGCTTTGCTTGTTTGTGTGGACCAGCTGTCGGCATGCCACGACCCAGTACCGGTCCATGGACCAGGGGTTGGGGATCCCTGCACTAGAATATAAACTGACAGCAAACCACACTCCTTAGTAGCACTGAGGATGTTATCTAGGGTGGGTAATGAAATGTCTGCAAGAAAACAAGCAAGCTCAGAGCACACCAAGGACCCTCATTTCAACTCTGAGCTACAAACTTTCTCCTTTATTGGTTTGTCCACTCATTTATAAAATTGATTTTCCTCCCCAGCCCTCAAAGTGACCAATGTTACCCTTGGATTGAAAGGTTTAGAGACCTCTGCTCTAGTTCCTTCTAATGTACAGGGTTTGGTTTTTTTAAAAAATATTATTCTGTTTAAATGTTCAAAAAATGAAAACAAAAGCATTTTCCCATGGGGAAAATTATTTATAATTAATTCTAAAATCTTATTTGAAATTAATCTGGACCCTTAGTTCATTTGTAATTTTCTAAAAACAAAGCCTTAATTATCCTTTTGCTGTTTAGTCCAATCATTTTTTTAAAGTTCTTTACCTTGTAGTTAAAATTCTTTTGCTAAGGATTGAAGAAAACTTACCCAGTGCTGTAAATCCCGACAATCCAAAGTTTCCTAATAGCTGAAAAGCAGTTAATAAGCAATTTCTCAAAGTGATTAGGAAAGGAAATGTGCAAACTTAATGTTCTTTCAAAAGTGCTGAACACAGTTACAACAAGATGGTCATACCCTCACCTCCCAGACCTTTAAACCCACTGGAACTGCTATCCTATGGCCTCCTTGTGAGGAGCAGCTGTCCTCAAGGGATCTCAAGTCCACTCCTTGTCTGGAGAGGAATGATCAAAGAGTTGGTCTACTTGCCAGTTGTTCATTCCACTGTAGTTGGTGGCACTACTTCTCAGAGCTGGCTTTAGTCTGCCATTTCTTCCTCTGGAAACTCCTCAGGCTTGCCAAGATTGAGCCTCTTCCTCCTTATCCAGATTCTTACAGCCTCCAGGCACTGGGACAGGACCGCCTCAGGATCACATGTTTGGCCTGAAGTTCAATACAAACTGTGCATCATCTAAGTATGATCTCTGAGTATAATTTCTGACCCAGTATCAGAGACATGTCCAGTAGCTTCATGTAGATGTTGAAGAAAAGCAAGGAAAGCATCAAGCTCTCTGGGACATCATGAAGCAATACCTTGAGCTAGATTTCTCACCATCACCAATACCAACTGAAACCAGCTCTGAAGGAAGAGAACTATTGCAAAACAGTGGCTTGCATTCCGGAAATGGTGGATAGCCCTTAATGGCAATGGACCAATTATAAAGTGCCCAGAGGCAATTCAGATGCAATTCAGTCCAAGAATGTTTACACTGTCTCATTTAATGAAACAACAGAGAGTTGGTCCAAATGCCCATTGGAGACTCAGAAAATCCTCAGGTTTGTCTTAAAACCAAGTGGTTCCTTTAGGCACCAAGCTAAATCAATCTAGTATGACTTGTCTTTCTGTAGAGCGGTGCAAAACTGTTTGTGCTGTATTATATACATGAACCCATAATGTTTACTTAGGACAATTTCTGGAAACAAACAGTGCTTATTTTAATGTGCATGTTATGTAAAGGAAAATGTCCAGTTTTCAGTTTTATTTACAAGAATTCATAAAATTTCCATTAAAGGTAAAGGTAAAGGTTCCCCCGCACATGCGTGCTAGTCGTTTCCAACTCTAGGGGCCAGTGCTCATCTCCGTTTCAAAGCCGAAGACCCAGCGCTTGTCCGAGGATGTCTCCGTGGTCATGTGGCCAGCATGACTAGACGCCAAAGGTGCACGGAACGCTGTTACCTTCCCACCGTAGTGGTCCCTATTTTTATACTTGCATTTTTATGTGCTTTTGAACTGCTAGGTTGGCAGAAGCTGGGATGAGTAACAGGCACTCACTTTGTTACACGGCACTTGGGATTCGATCTGCCAAACTGCTGACCATCTGATTGACAAGCTCAGCATCCTAACCCATTGAGCCACCGCATCCCTTTTAAAAAATTTCCATTAGTAAATTCATTTAAAAATGGATAGTTTTTTTTGTTTTTGTTTTTAACAAATCAGTCCATGGAAATGCGTACAGTAGTTTGGGAGGGTAAAAAGATCTTAATGAATATGGTAAGGATTGTGAAATATATGTTATATATTAAATATTTAAAATAGTAATTTATCTCTTTTATGTATTCATTATCTTTGTTATCATCTCTCTTAAGGCAGATCTGTTTATAATTTTCTTCAGGTCAAGAGATCTAGGCAACTGATTTTCTCAGTACCTACCCTTACCAAAGCCCTTAGCCAACCATTTATCATGCTGTTCCTGGGATACCAAGAAATACTTTCTTAATTATTTTTCTCATTAAAAAAATATTCTATATCTGGCAATGATGGCTTTCTTGAAAGTTTCACGCATCATTTAAAAAAATAGGCTAGATTCCTATTAGAAAGACAAACTTTCTGAGGCTTTTGTGCTTCGAGATACCAGTTTAGTATAGTAATTAAAGTTGGAAAAAGTTCTAGTCCCACCTAAAGCATGAACCCACAGAGGTGTCTTTAGTCATAACCTCTTAGCCTTACAGTAGAAAGCAGGCAATGGCAAACCATTCCAAAGACTTGCTAAGAAAACCAATGGGATTTATCCACATAGTTGCACAAAGGCAAAAAGGAAAAAAAAACTAATTTGAGAAATACATATTACTTATTCACTTCTTCAGTCCTGGTGGTATCTCATTAGGCTTTGCACCAGGGGAATACTGACAAGTCTTTATTATATATATTCTTCCTTTCACATTGGTTAAGTATGATGCAACAATCATGGCTTGGGCTCTGCAGCTTATAGATTTTGGGGCAGAGGGTGTTCTGGCATTATACTGAGCCGAAATTGGGCACCTTGTTGTTTCAGCCATTTCATAAAATTGCTTCATTTTTTTTGAAGGTCTGATAAGGTTGGGCCTGAACATTGCCTAGAGCACACTATATTTCAAGCATGCAAACCATTCCTGCTGACAAGAAGGGTGATTTGACTTTTAAGCATCCACTACGATTTTGATTGAAATTGTGTTTCTTCAGATCCAGTAGTAAGCAGCATGTACACAGAACATGCTGTTTATGCTACTAATCTTATTAAGCAAGTTGTGTGAACCAGGCTTTATTCTGCTTTCCTGGTGACATTTCTTTTCCTTTCCAAAACCATGTGGCAGGAAAATTGGTATAGTGTGTAAAGAGAGAAACAAGCCAACTGAAATATTTCAAACAGATTGTCTGCATTTGTTCACAGATGGTTTCTTTCAGCTCAGATCCCAAACAAGAAGAAAGTGAAGGATGAAGGCTGGTTCCAAAAAGACTGGAGAATCACCTGTCTACCTAAAACTGGTTTCTCCTGGCTTCTCCTGAATGACATTTAAAATAATGTGAGCTTAATAGAATGAAGGAAGCATGAACATGGGAAAGGTCAACAGTGTAAAAGAATGAACCAAGACTGATATTGATATCTTTGTTGTTGTTGTTAGCTGCGAAGTCATGACTGACCCATCATGACCCTATGGACAATATTCCTCCAGGCCTTCCTGTCCTCTACCATCTTCTGGAGTCCATTTAAGCTCACGCCTACTGCTTCAGTGACTCCATCCAGCCACCTCATTCTCTGTCGTCCCCTTCTTCTCTTGCCCTCAATCTTTCCCAGCATTAGGCTCTTCTCCACTGAGTCCTTCCTTCTCATTAGGTGGCCAAAGTATTTGAGTTTTAGCTTCAGAATCTGGCCTTCTAAAGAGCAGTCAGGGTTGATCTCCTCTAGGACTGACCGGTTTGATCGTCTTGCAGTCAAAGGGACTCGCAGGAGTCTTCTCCAGCACCACAATTCAAAGGCCTCAATTCTTTGGCATTCAACCTTTTTTATGGTCCAACTTTCACTACCATACATTGCAACTGGGAAGACCATAGCCTTGACTATACACACTTTTGTTGACAGGGTGATGTCTCTGCTTTTTAGTGTGCTGTCTAGATTTGTCATGGCTTTCCTCCCGAGGAGCAAGCATCTTTTAATTTCTTGGCTACAGTCCCCATGTGCAGTGATCTTGGAGCCCAGGAAAATAAAATCTGTCACTACCTCCATTTCTTCCCCATCTATTTGCCAGGAATTGAGAGGGCCGGATGCCATGATCTTGGTTTTCTTAATGTTAAGTTTCAACCCAGGTTTTGCACTCTCCTTCTTCACCCGCAACAAGAGGCTCTTTAGTTCTTCTTCACTTTCTGCCATTAGAGTGGTATCATCTGCATATCTTAGGTTTTTAGTATTTCTTCCGGCAATCTTAATTCCAACTTTTGATTCATCTAGCCCTGCCTTTCTCATGATGTGCTCTGCATATAAGTTAAATAGGCAGGGCAACAGTATACAGCCTTGCTGGACTCATTTCCCAATTTTGAACCAATCAGTGGTTCCGTGTCCAGTTCTCACTGTTGCTTCTTGGCCCACATATAGGTTTCTCAAGAGACAAATAAGATGGTCTGGTACGCCAATCTCTTTAAGAACTTGCCACAGTTTGTTATGATCCACACAATCAAAGGATTTAGCACAGTCAATGAAGCAGAAGTAAATGTTTTTCTGGAACTCCCTAGCTTTCTCCATGATCCAGCGTATGTTGGCAATTTGATCTCTAGTTCCTCTGCCTCTTCGAAATCCTGCCTGTACTTCTGGTAGTTCTCGATCCACATACTGCTGGAGTCTAGCTTGTAGGATTTTAAGCATAACTTTACTAGCATGAGAAATGAGTGCAATGGTGCGATAGTTTGAAGATTCTTTGGCACTGCCTTTCTTTGGAATTGGAATGTAAACTGATCTTTTCCAATCCTGTGGCCACTGTTGAGTTTTCCAAATTTGCTGGCAAATTGAGTGTAGCACTTTTACTGCATCATCTTTTAAGATTTTGAATAGCTCAGCTGGAATACTGTCACCTCCACTAGCTTTGTTGTTGCTCAGCTTTTCTAAGGCCCACTTCACTTCACATTCTAGGATGTCTAGCTTGAGGTCAGTGACCACCTCATTGTGATTATCAGGGACGTTACGCTCATTCTTGTATAGTTCTTCTGTGTAATTTTGCCACGTCTTCTTAATCTCTTCTGCCTCTGTTAGGTCTCTGCCATTTTGGTCCTTTATCATGCCCATTTTTGCATTAAACGTTCCCTTCATCTCTCCAATTTTCTTGAAAAGATCTCTGGTCCTCCCTATTCGATTGTTTTCTTCTATTTCTTTGCACTGTTCATTTAAGAAGGCATTCTTATCTCTTCTAGCTATTCTCTGGAATTCTGCATTCAATTGAGCATATATTTCTTTTTCTCCCTTGCCTTTCGCTTCCCTCCTTTCCTCAGCTATTTGCAAAGCTTCCTCAAACAGCCATTTTGCTTTCTTGCATTTCTTTTTCTTTGGGATGGTTTTGGTTGCTACCTCTTGTACAATGTTGTGAACCTCTGTCCATAGTTCATCAGGCACTCTGTCTAACAGATCTAATTCCTTAAATCTATTTGTCACCTCTACTGTATATTCAACAGGGATATGATTTAATTCATACCTGAGTGGCCTAGTGCTTTCCCCTACTTTCTTCAGTTTAAGACTTAACTTTGCAATGAGAAGCTCATGGTTTGAGCCACAGTCAGCACCTGGTCTTGCTTTTACTGACTATATAGTGGTTCTCCATCTTTGGCTGCAGAGCACATAGTCAATCTGATTTCTGTGTTGACCGTCTGGTGATGTCCATGTGTAGAGCAACCTCTTGGGTTGTTGGAAAAGAGTGTTTGCTATGACCATCGTATTCTCTTGACAAAATTGTATCAGCCTGTGCCCTGCTTCATTTTGTACTCCAAGGCCAAACTTGCCTGTTATTCCAGTTATCTTTTGGCTTCCTACTTTAGCATTCCAATCCCCCATGATGATAAGGACATCATTTTTGGGTGTTAGTTCTATAAGGTGCTGTAGGGCTTCATAGAACCGGTCAATTTCATCCTCTTCAGCACTGGTGGTTGGGGCATAGACTTGGAGTACTGTGATATTGAATGGTTTGCCTTCAATTCTAACTGAGATCATTCTGTCATTTTGAGGATTGTATCCCAGTATTGCTTTTCTTACCCTTTTATTGACTATGAAGGCTACTCCATTACTTCTGAGGGATTCTTTCCCGCAGTAGTATACCTGATGGTCATCTGAATTAAATTCACCCATTCCTGTCCATTTTAGTTCGCTGATTCCTAAGATGTCGATGTTCAGTCTTGTCATCTCTTGTTTGACCACGTCCAGGTTTCCTTGATTCATGGATCTTACATTCCAGGTTCCTATGGAGAAAAAATCTTTAAGCATCGGACTTTCGTTTCACCACCAGACACATCCACAGCTGAGCGTCCTTTTGGCTTTGGCCCAGTCGCTTCATTCTTTCTGGCACTACTAGTACTAGTCCTCTGCTTTTCCCCAGTAGCATATTGGACGCCTTCCGACCTGAGGGGCTCATCTTCCAGCATCATATCATTTTGCCTTTTGGTACTGTCCATAGGGTTTTCATGGCAAAGATACTGGAGTGGGTTTCCATTTCCTTCTCCAGTGGATCACGTTTTATCAGAACTCTCTGCTATGACCTTTCTGTCTTGGGTGGCCCTGCACGGCATAGCTCATAGCTTCATTGAATTACACAAGCCCCTTCACCACGACAAGGCAGTAATCCATGAAGGGGATTGGTATCTTAAAAAGTAAAGGTAAAGTAAAGTTTCCCCCGCACATGCGTGCCCATTAATTTCCTTTTCTTCTGTACCAGTGATTGGAGCACAAACTTTGGTAATAATCATATTAGGGTTAATATTATTCACTCATTAACTTTATTGTACCAAGTACTGTCTTTACTGTAGACTTTCTGGCTAGGAAACAGTGGAATTCCTTCCTGGTTTTTGTCCTGAGTGATATAATGTGATATTCTGACTAAAAATATCCAATTCCAGTCTATATCTTAGGCAGCATTAAATTGAAATAGACTGGAATTGGATAGTTTTAGTCAGAATATCACATTATATCACTCAGGACAAAAACAAGGAAGGAATTCCACTGTTTCCTAGCCAGAAAGTCTACAGTAAAGACAGTACTTGGTACAATGCAGTTAATGAGTGAATAATTTCAGTCTGATTTCAAGGATAACCCTAATATGATTATTACCAAAGTTTGTGCTCCAATCACTGGTACAGAAGAAAAGGAAATTAATGGGTTTTATTCTCAAGTTCAATCTGAAATTCACAGAACATTTGTACAAGATATGCTGGTTGTAGTTTGAACCTGGAATGACAATTTTGAGGAAGCAAGAAAGAAAACATAGTTGGACTTTGCAGCCTAAGAAATAGAAATGAAGCAGAAGAATAACATCACTTTCTGATAATCTAATGATTTCTTCATTGCTTCCAACAATCAAAATAATGCCTATATAGCTGGAAATCACCAGCTGGCAAAACAAAAATAAATTTGTCTGTATTATTGGAGGAAAGAGAAGATAAAACTCATTTATAACAGCAAAGACATGACTGTTAACACAACATGAATTACTTATGTGCAAGTTCCAATTCAAGCTAAAGTGGAAGAAACCAACCAGCTTTCACAATGCAATCTTGAGCATATGCCCCACCATTTTCAAGAATAGCAATGTCTATATAGGAATTGAATTTAACTGAAACCCTGAAGCTCACTAAAGAACTATGGAAGAAAATCAAATAAGTTGTTGAGGGTGGATGTAAAAAGAGACTGCCAAATACAGAGAAACAGAAGAAAGCAAATTGAGTGTTAGTACAGACAATAGAAATTGCCAAGAAAAGAAGCCAAACACATAAAAGACAAAGATCTTAAGAAGATGCTTAACAAAGAAATTTAGAGTTTATAAAGAGAGACAAAAACCAATATGCTGACATCTGTAAAAGCATCCAAGATGGCAAGTAACATGGAAAAATAAGGAAAGACTTCCAAAAGGTACAGTATCTGAATTCAGAAAAGATTTCAACCTCAAATTAGTATGCTAAAGCACACTAATGGATAGAAAGTAAATGAGTCAAGGAAGATCAAGAAGATGGAAGTAGTACCATATACTGCAATACTCTTAATTTAGAAGTTAGTCCATACTTACAAGTTCTTCTACTATGAAGAGATGAAATTAGATCCTTGCTCTGTACATTAGCTTGACAGAAGTCTAAAGAACCAAAGAAATGTAAGAAACATGCCTTCCTGATCAAGGAGATGACCTTGAGGGAAATAGACAGGAACCATTACGTAAGCAATAAAAGCTAAAACATTCCTTATGTCCCAGGTAGCAAAACAATGTTCGGAAGAGTCACAGTCATATTTTTTTCTTGATTCATAGTGCTGTAAAAGGAAGGAGGAAATAAAGCATAATTGTCCAAAGATATTTCCGTCCCACATGGCCAGCATGACTATGGAACCCTGTTACCTTCCCACTGAAGTGGTATCTATTTATCTACTTGCATTTGCATGCTTTAGAATTGTTAGGTGGGCAGGATATGGGGCAAGTAACAAAAGCTCACCCTATCTCAAAGCCGGGCTGACAGCTTTCCTGATGATAAGCTCAACCATCACGCTCCCTAAAGAATAAATGTTAAGGTCTGAACACATAAGCCCATCCCAGTCTACATTCAACAATTGTTACATGATGCTGTAGGAGAGGGAAAAGGCTGTCAAGAAAGTTACCAATTAAAACTGTATAACTTTATATAAAGGTATAAACACTGTCTTGGTTCATTGAGGATATACAGTAAAGGTATGCCATGGGAGAAGCATAATTTGCATCAATTTACTTTCCCCCTGACAGAAAGATAGGGAGGGGGGCATTTTAAAGTGGCCACGAGGAATAGCCAACAAGTTATAAGCAATACACTCAATTAGGTGTGCTATATAAGGATGCTTTTTATTAAAGGATAAAAGAAGTATATTTCAGGAAAGGTTCATCTTCCATACAGGATTTTTTTTTTCCTTTCTAAAGTCTGATCTTTGGTTGTCTTCTCACTCAAATTCCTAGACAAAAAAAGCAATGCCCTTCAAGGTTTTCCTTTTAACAGATGTACAATATAAGAAGGCCCTTGTTAAAAGTTAGGGTCCAACTAGAAATACATACATGAAACGGTAGTTTGTTTTACAGATTATCTACTGCAAGGGTGTCAAACTCAATTTCATTGAGGGCCGCATCAGCATTGCGGTTGCCCTCAGGGGGCCGGGTGGGTATGGCCAGGGTGGGTGTGGCCTACTGGGTGGGCGTGGCTAGAATGCATTTGGCCTACTGGGTGGGCGTGGCCAGCTCTACATCGTTCGCATCAAGGGTGCCTATGGGGGCCTGGGCAGGAGTGGGACAGATCTGAGGGTCTCTGGCAGAAGGAGGGTCTCTGGGCCAGGGCCAAGGCAGTGGGGGCCGTTCCCTCACTGTTTCCAGGATGGCTTCGCGGGCCACATGAAACCACTTCGCGGGCCGGATCCAGCCCCCGGGCCTTGTGTTTGACATGTCTGATCTACTGCAACATGCCCTTTTAGGTGTTAATTGCATCCAGTGGACGTGGAAATAACTAGGAATGAACATGTTTTATAAGAAAGCCTTTTGTTGTTTTCAGTGGCATAAGGTTATTTCACATAGTGTGTGAAACGTATCATTTACAAGCACCTTTTTTGGTAATTGCCTTTGAACGTCTCTCTAAAAAAACTGTATAGTTAGACTTCCCTGTGTGCTTGTTCCTATGGGATTACAATGCTGGAAAGCATTTGTGTCAATTCATCCTGAACTAAATGAAATACTATTTCAGATGGAGAACTTTTTGCAATTCTAATGTTTTAACTCCTATCCATCCTAAATAATTATAAAGTAAAGGTTCCCCCGCACATGTGTGCTAGTCGTTTCCGACTCTAGGGGCCGGTGCTCATCTCCGTTTCAAAGCCAAAGAGCCAGCGCTTGTCCGAGGACATCTCCGTGGTCATGTGGCCGGCATGACTAGACACCAAAGGCGCACGGAACACTGTTACCTTCCCACCATAGTGGGTCCTATTTTTCTACTTGCATTTTTACGTGCTTTCGAACTGCTAGGTTGGCAGAAGCTGGGACGAGTAACAGGCGCTCACTCTGTTACGCGACACTCGGGATTTGACCCGCCAAACTGCCGACCTTCTGATCGACAAGCTCAGTGTCCTAACCCACTGAGCCACCGCATCCCTTTAAATAATATAAACAACTTAGTCCAGAAATCCCCAACTTTTTAAGGCTCAGGATGCATTTGGAATGTTGAACAGATTTTGTGAGAATTTTCAAAAACAGCAGCCCAGTAAGCAGTCATCATACAAGCCCTTTCTATTCACTTCACCATCTCTTCCAGCACAATTTTTTCTACCTGTCCAGATTCCCTTTCTTTCTCTTTGGGGAGCAAAGGCAGGTTCACTTCTAAATCAAAGATTTGGCTGTAGCCCCTTTCCAGTTTTATTTTCTAAGACTACCTCTGGGATCTTTATGAACCAAGATAAAGATGATAGTTGATATAGAAGTTTATGCTGAACTACTTTCCCTATTTTGACAATAGCAATAGCATTTAAACTTATACACTGCTCCGTAGTGCTTTACAGCACTCTCTGAGCTGTTTACAATGTCAGCATATTGTCCCCAACAATCTGGATTCTCATTTTACCGATCATGGAATGATGGAAGCTAAGTCAACCTTGAACTGGTCAGGATTGAATTCCTGGCTGTGAGCAGAGTTAGCCTGCAATATTGCATTCTAACCACTGCACCATCATGGGTCTTCCTATTTTTGTAACTAAATAATCCTAAATCATCATCATCAGACAAGCATGGAATATGATAAGAGCCAAGAATATCTTTCTAAGAAGATTGGCATCTTCTTTACAGGTGCTAAATTGTGGACTCACAGACTAATTTTATGACAAAAAGCAATTATTGGAATATTTTTTTCATTTGAATCAGAACTAGTTGATCTGGACATTAATGGAAGTTATGGAACTTCACTGAAAAATCATATTATGAAAAGAAAACTATTGCTTTGGCAATAAACTGTTCAGCACACTATCCTTGGTACTTTGAGTGTGTAGAGAATTGTTTTCTATCAAAAGTAAAATGGCTAGACGTTTAAAGATATGATTACATCTATTTGAATTTGTAAACTTATTATATAATTATGAACTTTTCATACTATTTTTGATCTAAAAAAGTATAGGTAAAGGTAAAGGTTCCCCCGCACATGCGTGCTAGTCGTTTCTGACTCTAGGGGCCGGTGCTCATCTCCATTTCAAAGCCGAAGATCCTGCAAGGCCCCGGCCGAGATGCGCCCCCAGCAATGGAGCCGCTCCGGCTCCTCTGCCGGGCTTGTTTTGCATGTGAGCTACTTTGCCTGACGCTGCTGGGGTCGCGTCTCAGCCGGGGCCTTGCAGGATCCGGCCCGGGCGCCTCTGCTCGCCCTCAGCAGCACCTGGCCTGGAATCACATGCGAAACAAGCCCGGCAGAGGAGCCGGAGCGGCGAGCAGAGGCGCCCAGCCCAGATCCTGCAAGGCCCGGCCGAGACGCGCCCCCAGCAGCGGAGCTGCTCCGGCTCCTCTGCCGGGCTTGTTTTTCATGTGAGCTACTTTGCCTGACGCTGCTGGGGTCGCGTCTTGGCCGGGGCCTTGCAGGATCCGGCCTGGGCGCCTCTGCTCGCCCTCAGCAGCACCTGGCCCGGAATCACATGCGAAACAAGCCCGGCAGAGGAGCCGGAGCAGCGAGCAAAGACGCCCGCCCGGATCCTGCAAGGCCCTGGCCGAGATGCGCCCCCAGCAACGGAGCCGCTCCGGCTACTCTGCCGGGCTTGTTTTGCATGTGAGCTACTTTGCCTGACGCTGAGAAGACCCACTTGGGCACTCGGGTTGGTGTCAGTCTCCGCAGGCCCTTCTCATTTCCAGGAACGTCAAGCGTGCTTGGCTCCCCACCCCCATGGCAGGGCAGGGCAGGGCAGGGCAGAGACTTGCTCACCCTTCTGATGGTCCTGAAGAGAAACGAAGGGCTTGCAAACTCCCCGTGAGAAGCTGGGCGAAGTGCGCAGCTGGGCGAGTGTGTGCCTGCGCGCGTATTTACGAAAGAAATGCTCTGAGAGTTCTTTCTCCGCCCCCTTGGGGGGAACTCTAGCTCGGGCTCGCTCACATGCAATTCTCTCTCTCTCTCTCTCTCCGCCGTGGCGATGATGGGGCGCCAAGGTAACCTGAGAACGTGGCAGGGAAGAGCCATATTTAACTACCCTGTTCCCTGCTTTCTGTGTGGCAGACCCGTATGTGCCAGCTCTCGGGTCTCTGGGGACTGGCGGCTGATTAGGCTGGGCCTTCAGCTGTCCGCAGCTGAGGCGGCGGTGGCGGCGGCGGAATCTGATGCCGAGGCAGCGGGAACGAGTTTCTCAAAAGCCCCGAGGGCTCCTGAGGAAGGCATTGGGGAGGAGGAGCTTTGCACCTTGGAGACACGATGGAGCCGCTGTGATGGTTACACCAGAGAGAGTTGCACGAAGCCAAGGCGTCTCTCTTCCTCCTCCTCACCGTTTCCTTTGCTTTTCTTCGTGCTTTTTATTCCTCTGTGGAACTCTGCTGCTGGATTTTTCAGCGACTGCTGTAGCCGCGCTTCTCTTCTCAGCTCCGAAAATAGGGATTTCTACTCTCTTCTTGGCAGAGGAGCCGGAGCGGCGAGCTCCTCTGCCGGGCTTCTTTGCATGTGAGCTACTTTGCCTGACGCATCTCTAATGACTTCAACTTCGGGTGCTAGTTAGAATTTATATCCACATTGCCTCTCAATTTACACACCCAGAGCCAGAAATGGCATTTTATCCCAGCAAAGTGACCAAGAAGAGAGTAGAAATCCCTATTTTCGGAGCCGAGAAGAGAAGCGTGGCTACAGCAGTCGCTTTTGCCGCTCCCCCACCCAACCAGTATCCTGCTTCTCCTTCCTCGGCAGCGTTGCAGATGGGCCACACACACACACGCACACACAAAAGTGGCAAAAGCGGGGGGGGGAGAGAGAAATGGCTCCGCCTTTGGTTCCCCCTCCTAAAGCACAGGGGCGCTAGAGAAAGTTTGGAGTTGGGTAAGGAAGCGCAAAATTCAGGAAGGAAAGCGGGGCGGTGGGCGAACGGGAGACCTGCCGACGTTTGGGGAGGTGCGCGCCGGGGAAAAGGCCGGGAGAGGAGGGGGTCCGGGCTGGGGGGGAGGGATGTGGTGGGGAAGAAGGAGGCTTCCCGGGCTGGGGGAGGGAAAGCAGAAGCGAGGGATCACGACCCCTCCCGCTTGGCTGCTGCCGTGGCCTCCTCCGCCACCGCCTCTGTCTCCGCCGCTGCTAGGAAGGCTGCCGGTGCTGCGGCTGCCTCCGCCGCCGCCACTGCCTCCTCCACCCAACCAGTATCCTGCTTCTCCTTCCTCGGCAGCTTTGCAGATGGGCCACACACACACACACACACACAAAAGCAGAGAGTTCCCCTTCCCCCTTGTACAGGAATGAAAGGCCCCCCGAAGGAAGCCCAGCCTCTTCACCGCACTGATCCGCTGAGGAGGAAAAAAGCTTATGTCTATTGCCACGTGCAAACTAAATTAAAACAACTTGGGAAGCTCGCCCGTGGGCTGCATTTAGAAGGATTTGGGGGCTTTTGTGATTTGCTTTGCCTACAAGTGCCTTAACCACGACTAGCCCATGGCTCCAATTCAACAAAAAACGCTCTCTCAGTGCCTTCCAGATGCGCGAAGGTCACCCTGACTACAACCAGCCTGGGATTTGGGAAGGCTTCCCAGGTTATTGGGACAGACTGGCTTGAATACTTGGGGCAACATTTTTCAGGAGGAGGATCCTTATGTCCACCCCGATAGG
Source organism: Vipera ursinii (assembly GCF_947247035.1). NCBI lineage: Eukaryota > Metazoa > Chordata > Lepidosauria > Squamata > Viperidae > Vipera > Vipera ursinii. The sequence goes on along the minus strand of NC_139516.1, from coordinate 133,809,272 downwards.
GCATCTTCCCCTCATAAATCTTCCCTTCCCTTCCCTTCCAAGCGGGAGCCCCGCAGCAAATGACCAGCGTTTGGACAGCGTGTGAATGGGCGAGCGTCGCCGTCCCCAAACAACGCAATTCCTTGCAGCGATGCGGACAAGAGGGAAAGGAAGCCCAGCGGCCAGACTGCGCTCCCGCCCTGCCTCCCCAAGGGCTCGCGCACATCCTAATGGCTTGCGCGCGGCCTCTTGCGAGGTTGCTGCCCCTCGTGAGCCCGCTGGCTGATGCTGGCTCCGTCTCTCTCTCTCTCTTCCTTCCTCCCTCCCTCCCTCCCTCGGTCTCCCCCTCCCCCTTTTCCAGCTCAGCCCCACGTCACCAGGAGACCAAAACGGGGACATTATGGCAGAGCAGAGGAGACACAGGAAGCGGATCCAGGTACCGGGCTGGCTTATCTCCTCCCTCTTTTCGCAACCGCTCTGCGGGATTAGTTTCCCTTTTCCTTCTGGCTCACCCCCCCTCCCCTGCCCGGTCACCATTCCCTCCCTCCTCCCCCTCCTCCGAGGCCGCCGCCAGTCAGCATCTCTCCTACCGTTTTTGCGGCTTTTCCGTCGCCCCCACCACCGCTTCCCTTCCCCACGGAGCCGGCCGCATCCAGCGTCTTCTTCCTCTGGAGGGAAGCACCGAAGCCTCGGCCGCGCGCAAGTCCTTGGTAAGTTCTTTTTTTTTGTTGTTCACTGAAGTATAAGCCGAAGTGGATTTTTTCAGCCCAAAAAGTGGGCTGAAATATTCAGCTTATACTCAAGTATATACGGTAAATTAAAAATAAAATCAAAGTCAAAAACAACATTATGAAATCTATAGAGCAACCATAACATCATGTTAAATAGCTAAACACTATGTGCATCATTTGATATGTGTATTACTTTTACTTCAATAAAATCATATTGTTATTGCCCTGGACAGATAACTAGAATTATAGCTATATTTCTGATCATTGATGCATGTATTAGACCAGACGTTAAAAGCTTGAGTTGTCAGACATAGCCAATCCTTGAATGGTAATACTATAGTTTGGTATACTATAGATGATGATTATAATTATTGCATCATGATATGTACTCAAAATCCTGAATGTGGTTGTAAAAATCTAAAAGATGCTACCAAGGGTTGTGGTGATGGTGGAATGGATTTTTTTCTTTTGCAAGACAACATTGTCTTTGTGCAATTATTTCTAGTGGCATCCATCACACCATGTTAAAGATATTCATAAGTAGCACAAGTCATTGTATCCCTTCTATTCCACTTCTGAAGAAGCATTCTTAGAATTATAATGAAAAGCATGACTACTTATTTTCTCTGAAGTTCAGTATGCATTTTCAAAGCAATTGAGCAAATATTACACTCAGGAAACAAACTTTACACTAGGGAAAGCATCTCCATCCCAGCCATTACAGTATACTTGAAATTTACACCAAAGAATACACCAAAGGATTTATGGAACAGAAATCACACAATGAAACCATGTGTAGGCAACTAAAAGTTGTCTACACATGTGGGCAAAGTGTGCTGCCGGAACAAAGCTAGCCATTCAGACTGAAGCAGAGATGACTTAGATTGGTTTGAACAAGAGTCTAGATCTGTGCCCAATCCAGAATCTGAATAAAGCAGAGTCTGGATCATGTAATAACTGTACCATGGTTCAATCCAATATGAGTATAGTTTCTTTGTAGACTTGCTAGAAATACATATGAAGTAAAATCTATGCTCTCATTCCCTACCATTTTGAAATCTTTACATGTTATTTTTTTACCATAATTTTTAACAAGGCAGTTGGTAAGTGAAGGCTACCAATATGGAAATTTGAATTTTCAAATATATATATATTAAAAATACCATACTGTTCTTATTAACAATCCTACATCCAAGTATTTAACTAGAACTGCCACTTCCTTTTGTTTAAAACAAACTTAGATGTGAATTAGGGGACTATCAAAAACATGGCCATATGCTCCTATTCAAATTTCAATTCGCCATGCCCTTTTCTCAACCCAACCCAACTCAAAATTATCTCTCTTATCCCAGAATATTTTTTAAAAAAAGAATTAGCATTTAATAGCTACTGAACATCCTTTGTCTTCATTGGAATGTTTGCTCCTACATTACATGTCAAAATTTCTCCAAACCATGCTATATTTTCTTTTTCTTCAGATAGCATGATTTTGCTGTATTAGAACCACAGTCACAGAATGAGTTTGTGAAGAAATATATGCAGGCATTTCTTCAGAAAAAAGGCCAGCATTTAGTTACGACATTCATTTTGAGAACATAAAAGAGAATAAAGAGAATTTCTGAAAAATAACCTACAAGTATTACACAAAGATCTCTAATAATTTTGCTGCTGACTTTTTAGCATTCAACCCGCTAATACAGGTGGGTACCTGAGGATGAGGTTGAAACCTCTGCAAAACAATTTAATAAACAAAGAGGTTATAAGGAAAAATATTGTTCATCTTATGAAGAACAAGACAATCTCTTGCTTGAGAAAATTGTCTACATCTATTGCATTTCAGAAACCATAGCTCTGAAGTGCAAACTCGGTTTATTATACCCTAATAAAAAGACCTCATACTTCCTAACAGCACAAAGAGCATTAAGGGATCATTATTAGCCATAAACAAACTGTGATGGCTCTGTTATCTTAATAAGATCTGACTTTAATAGCTAGTGGTAGTGATAGCCAAGATAGAATTAAAGGTATAAATGCAGAATATCGCTTCTTGGTAAATCAATAAATTATGCTGCTCATGCATCTGGTGGATGAAAAGCCAAATAGGGAACTTTTCCTTACCCAATGATTCATTCTCCTATTTACACAGAAAACAGCTCAGAATCTCACAGTTAGACTTAACTATGTAACCTAGTTGCAGGCAAAAGAATGTTTGCTCCATCGATGCAAGAGAAACAAGCAAAAAGTGGGACTCAAAAGTAATCACCATCATATTCTTCTTTTGCATGGCAAGAAGGTTGGTTGGTGCCACATGGCCCAATTCCATTGAACACCTAGACTGATAGAATTGGCTACTGATGAACAAAAATAATTAGAGATAGCTTTTTGCCGGAGGAACTGTACTGAACAATATGCTAGTATCCTGCACAATAGGAATCAGGCTACAATGCATTAAAATGCCCATAGGCACACAAGTGCGCATTATCAAGGGAAGAAATAACAAAAAGGTCAAATGCTGAAACAAGAGCAGTATGCAGATAGCCCAGTTCCCACAAAAGCAACACAAGTAAAAACTAAAACCATACAGCTGAATCTTTATGCATGGAGCGAATCCATAGATAAACTGAGTCCTGATGTTCCATTTATGTTCTGCTTTCTCCACCTACCGTGTTTAGACCATTTATAGATCAGCTCTATCCCTGGGTGATGATCTTGCCATCATCATTTGGGATCAGTGAAGCATATAACGGTTTGAAGGTAGGCAGATTTCCACCTCCTGGCTTTTAAGCACTTCCTTCTCTCTTATGAATTAAGCCTGACCACTGATTTGATTTGAGTCTTTAAGTCATCCGGAGGAGCAATGTTAGGAAGAGTTCACCGCATTGCAAGAATGGTGACAGTGAGGAAAGAATGGGAACTATAACTGATTTGTAAAGGTTTGGATAGTAAGAATAACAGCCTTGTGGAGGTGCTCCTCACATTATCTACAATGATTAACAGTAGCTGTCCAGGAGTCTTCTTGTACAAGTCAGGAATAAAACTTGGAATCTTCCATATACAGTACATAGGTTCTACATCTTATTAGGTAAGACAGAAAACACCTGTATTGCTTTTTACATTTAAATGTAATACATGTGACTGCTATGGAAGCAATAGTTGTATGACTACCACAATTTTACAACCCAGAAAACTTACTCTACTTTCCTTTACCCTACAATTGTTCATAACAATGCCTCACACTTCTAAGGTTTGCACTTCAACTTAATGGATTGTATTCCTACATTTCCATTATATTTGAATGTTTTTCACATGCAACCATTTAGTTTGATTATTTTATTTAGTCAAATGTTCTATTTGTACTTGGAAATATAATCCATTACCTTGTTACATTGTTATAAACTGCTAAAATGAAGGGTAGTACATAAATGCTTTGAGTATAAATATAGAAAAATACAAGAAAATGTTAACACAATTCACAAAACTAATTGTCAAAAGAATTTATTGTGGGATATACTGTAAACCTGACAGATAATTCTATTTTTATTAAATATTATGCTCCGATACAGTAAAAACAACCCCACAGGCACACTACCATAGAAGTTGTCATATTCATTTGTTTAATTATCTCCCTCACTTTGAAACCATTCTTCTTTTCGACAGCTGCTCCCATGTTTTCTAATGTCTTCCCCAGCAGCTATCAATAGATTTAGCAGAAACTGGCCCAAATGTCCTTGCAAATTTTAAGCAATGTGGAAATTATCAGCTGTTATATTTTGTTAGAGGGACACAGTGGCTCAGTGGGTTAGGATGCTGAGCTTGTCAATCAGAAGGTCGGCAGTTCGGCGGGTCGAATCCTGAGTGCCGCGTAACAGAGTGAGTGCCTGTTACTCGTCCCAGCTTCTGCCAACCTAGCAGTTTGAAAGCACGTAAAAATGCAAGTAGAAAAATAGGGACCACTATGGTGGGAAGGTAACAGCATTCCATGCACCTTTGGTGTCTAGTCATGCCAGCCACATGACCACGGAGACATCCTTGGACAAGCGCTGGCTCTTCGGCTTTGAAACGGAGATGAGCACCAGCCCCTAGAGTTGGAAACAACTAGCACACATGTGCAGGGGAACCTTTACCTTTTATATTTTGTTAATTATTTCAATTGCCATCATCTCCCCCAAAACAAGCTCATTGGAGGCAAAATAAGATCCCTGAGAAACAAGTTGGACATATCAAAATGCTTCTGAGGATCCCAACTTTTGGCTTACTAAAATAAGAGATGCCCACAAATTGTATCTGCTAAGAACATACAATTGCTATGGAACATAAAGTTGAAGATGGGAGCAAGAAATAGAACTTTGTAATAGTGGAGACTTTAAAAGAAGAAAAGTTGAAGATGCAGTCTGTCATGCCTTCTATAACATCTCTTCTGCTCACGCTCTGCATTTCAAATAAGATATTTACCTTCCATAAATATCTATACTAGTGGAAAATACGATATTCATCCAATGCAATCTTATATGTATTTGTTTATTCTGATCAATTCAATATTTCTGCCAGACAAGTCTCTATAACATTCCACCATCAGCATCTGCTAATTTACTCCATATATTTTATTTTCTGGTTATTGTGTGCTCTTTTTAAACATTAAGGAAACAAAAAATATTTTCATATCTTGCTAATAAACACTGAAATGATGAATTTAAAACCCTGTCAGTGCAAAGAATGCTTATTTTTTCATAATTTTTGCCTTCACAGTCTTCTTTTCTTCCTCTCTAATTAATAATCCATAGCCATTTCAATAATTTTAGTTTGCACTAATGCAGTTCTGTTGGGGACAAATGTAGCAGTGGCTGCAAGGCTGGGAGGGCAATTAAACCATCTTCCCAAATTAGAAGTATTAAGCAGCCTCTTTATTTTTAGCCTGATATGCTTACTTATGAATTAAAATAAAAGTTGAAAAAAGAATATCAGGCTAAAATTAAGAAGCTGCTTAAATAAATTCTGAGCAAAAGGTTTAAACTAGGGGTGGGGAACCATGGCCCTTTCATGACTTGTTGGCTTCAGTTGGCTGGCTCAGGAATTCTGGGAGTTGAAGTCCACAAGTCATAAAAGGGCCATGCTTAATAATAATAATAATAATAATAATAATAATAATAATAATAATAATAATAATAATAATAATAATAATAAGAAGAAGAAGAAGAAGAAGAAGAAGAAGAAGAAGAAGAAGAAGAAGAAGAAGAAGAAGAAGAAGAAGAAGAAGAAGAAGAAGAAGAAGTTGAAGTTGGAAGGGACCTTGGAGGTCATCTAGTCCAACCCCCTGCTTAGGCAGGAAACCTTATACCATTTCAGACAAATGAGTGTCCAGTCTCTTCTTTAAAATGTCCAGTGTTGGAGCATTCACCACCTCTGGAGGCAGGTTGTTCCACTGGTTAATTGTTCTAACTGTCAGGAAGTTTCTCCTTAATTCCAGGTTGCTTCTCTCCTTGACTAGTTTCCATCCATTGCTTCTTATCCTGCTTTCAGGTGCTTTGGAGAATAGCTTGACTCCCTCTTCTTTGTGGTAGCCCCTGAGATATTGGAACACTGCTATCATGTCACCCCTCACTCTTCTCTTCGTTAAACTACACATACCCAATTCCAGCAACCGTTCCCTATATGTTTTAGCCTCCAGCCCCCTAATCATCTTTGTTGCTCTTCTCTGTACCCTTTCTAGAGTCTCGACATCTTTTTTACATCGTGGTGACCAAAACTGGATGCAGTATTCCAGGTGTGGCCTTACCAAAGCATTGTAAAGTGGTATTAGTACTTAACGTGATCTTGATTCTATCCCTCTGTTAATGCAGCCTAGCACTGTGTTGGCTTTTTTGGCCGCTGCAGCACACTGCTGGGTCATATTGAAGTGATTGTCTACTAGGACTCCGAGATCCCTCTCACAGTTACTACTATTGAGCAAGGTACCACCTATACTATACCTGTGCATTTGATTTTTCCTGCCTAAATGTAGAACCTTACTTTTTTCACCATTGAATTTCATTTTGTTAGCTAGTGCCCAGTGTTTGAGTCTGTCCAGATCCTTCTGTATCTTAAGCCTATCTTCTGGAGTATTGGCTATTCCTGCCAGCTTGGTGTCGTCTGCAAATTTGATGAGTTCCCCATCTATCCCCTCATCCAAATCATTAATGATTTGGTTTAAAAGAACAACCCCCTGGTTTAAAAGAACAACCCAAAGTGTCCTAACTTCTCAGAATCTGTTACGTATTGGAGACTCCAAGGATCACTTTTCATCCAGAACATTTTAAGGATCGAAAGAGAAGTCTATTTCTGTAGGGATGGAACTTTTTCAGTGACTTAGTCAGGTCACAGTTAACCAAAGGATAAAATAAAATCCTATCAGCTTCTAGAAGACAATGTCTTTGCAAAAATGGGTGGCTATTAAATATGATGAAACTGAGGAACTAGAGAAAAACTGAATTAGGAATCATTCTAAGTGGAAGATCAGTTCATTTTGCTTGGTAGTTCCTTCTCTGCTTGCCAATAGCTATCCAGGGTCTCTAGAAAGAGAATTTTTAAAGTTTATGAATAATAAATGGAAATCTTTAAAGTTTGGACTTCCTATATAATAATTCCTTAACTAAGGGCAGATTTTCCTCTGACCTATCAATATATAGCCTATAATCAAGACAGTCTATGGAATTAGTGACAAATTATAGTGAAATGGATTTATTCTATTTTATTTCTTAGGAGAAACAAATTGATTTCTCCCTTAACTTATATTTAAAGCAGGCAAGTCAAACTCGCGACATCATGTGATGTCGAGCAAAGTATCACGACTTTTTCGCCATTGCTGGCAATGGGGTGTGTGCAGTTCCGATGTGATGCATCCGGCCCGTGGGCTGGCAATTTGACATGCCTCATTTAAAGGAATGAAAAGTGAAGACAATTTGAGACATCTTGTTACTTGGATAGTCCATTTATCCCCATATTTAAAAGGAAAACCAGAAAAGAATCTGCTCCCAAAAGGAGGAAAGGAAAAATACATTATCAAGGCCAACTACAGGATTTGCTAAGTATCTAATTTGGTAGCAGTAGCTGGTATCTACGTCACTGTGTCACTTTCTTATAATATTCAAGTTCAAACTTAGGTGGGAAAATTAAGTATCGTATGTTTAAACTTACACACCCCCCATATATACTGTAGGTTTCTTCTCCTTCTAGCTTTTTCTCTGTGAGTTGAGTTGATATTGAACTCTGTTAAGCATCAGCTCCATCTTGTTTGCAATAGATGCCATTACATTATCAACATTAAATTATATCTTCTGATAAGATGTGATGCTTTTCTAATGAAATACGGCTTACAAAAATACTTATTTTTTTTGATTGGGGAATTTGTGCAACTCAAATCTGTCATCCACCATCAATATGTTTTCAGTGTATTAAGCACAGCAAGTGGAGTTGCCTGGGAATTAGTAATAGTCGCTATTCTTGTCCCACCTAGTCACCCCCTATTCATATTGTTGTGTTACTCCATTAGCTGTTCACAACTTTCTTGTATTAAAACTGGAAAAATAATCCTGTGATTTTAAATAGCTAATTAAAAAATTAATAGAAATAGCTAATGAAAGTAATTAATTTGAAGACAAATTAGTGAAGTCTAATAAAAATCCATTGGCAGAGGAAAATAACAGTTGCAAATATGCTGGGTTGAACAAAAAGCTTAAACTAAAAATAGGAAGGAGATATTCTGGGAAATGGGTCAAATCAGTAAAAAAAAAGATTAAAAAAATCAAGATAGCACCTGCAACCATGTGATCAAAACTCCACCCTCTTTACATTCCTCATGACTCACACAAAAAGGGTACTTTTTGTTCTAGTTGCTACCTTGACTTTTCTTACTCTTCCTCCCCATGGACATCCCTAGGAATATGGCAGATAATTGACACCTTTTCAGGAGCAGAAATTTGGAAAATATGGGATGTTTTTCTCCTGAAATTCTCAATTATGTGTGGGATGAAGAACTGTAAAGTGAAATTACCATTGAGAGTAGCTAGTAAACAAGCAGTCATAAATTGCTCTTAAATGAAGACAATTGTTATCTTCTTCATAAAAAATAATTCTGAATAATTCTGGAGCATGCTTGTGCTCCAGGCACTAGTACAGAGTAGCTCACTGCCTCAACATGGCTACATCAAGAGTCACAATCTTTGTGAAAACAGTCCTCCCAAGGCCTATCTCTTCCCTTTAAACTGAGGGACAGGAGTCAATATCCTAGCACAAGGATTCTGAAATATTTTGAGGAAGCAGGCCCCAGTTTGTGAGATTACACATAATAGTTTGGTGAAGAATATATATATATATTCTTTGTGTGTGTGTGTGTGTGTGTATACACACACACAAAAAAAGATTTGTCCCGTGTCTGGGACTAAGCAAGTGTATTCTGAAAGCTTAACAAACATTTAACACTAAGAGAGAGAGAGAGAGGGAGGGAGGGAGGGAGAGAGAGAGAGGGAGGGAGGGAGAGGGAGAGGGAGAGGGAGAGAGAGAGAGAGAGAGAGAGAGAGAGAGCGAGAGAGAGAGAGCCTGTGGCTTAAGATGACTGCTTAAGATGCAGTCGGCCCAGGTTTGAATCTCAGAAGGGTATGGCTGACTGATGAGAACAAATACGTTTGAAATGATCATATCGGTCTCCCTTTATTCTTTGTTAGCAAGCCAAAAAATTTACACAAATATGAGCTTCCACTGCTGTGGCTACTGCCTGTGGATGGCCTTGGGCTAGGCTGAAACAGGAAATAAGATTTGTCCCATGTGTATTCTGAATGCTTAACAAACTTTTAACATAAAGAATTAAAGGGAGACTGACATGCATTTCAAACTTATTTGTTTTCATCAGTCAGCCATACCCTTCTGAGATTCGAACCTGGGCTGATTGCACATTAGGCAGTTGTTTTAACCTCTAGGCCACAAGCTCTATCTCACTTTGTTAGCTGAGAAGCAAGGGAGATATGTGTTAAATGCTTGTTAACTATTTAGATTACCTTGCTAGGCCCCAAACATGGGACAAATCTTTATTTCCTGTTTCGGCCTAACCGAAGGCCATCCAAAGGCAGTAGTCACAACAGTGACAGCTCACTGGTGCTGGTTATCACCTATAAAGCCCTACATGGCCTGGGTCCGGGCTATTTGAGGGAACACCTGCTGCCGGCATCAAACGCCCTTCGCCCAGTGCGCTCCCACAAGGAGGGTCTGTTCAGGGTTCCGCCGGTAAGAGATTGCCGGCGGGTGACACCCAGGGATAGGGCCTTCTCAGTGGAAGCGCCTGCCCTCTGGAACCAGCTGCCGGTGGAGCTGAGAACTGCCCCCGACCTCCGATCATTCTGCCGGGGCCTGAAGACCTGGCTCTTTGAGCTCTCGGGCCCAGGCTGAGGAGAAATTTTTAATTGGGGTTTTAAGTGTACAGGGTCAATTTAATATTTTTTAATTTGGTTTTTAACTTTTGTATGGTGGATTTTTTAATTCCCTGTAAACTGCCCTGAGTCCTCAGGGAAAGGGCGGTATATAAATGTAACTAAATAAATATTTGTGTAAATTTTAGATTGCTAACAAAGAATTAAAGGGAGACTGATATGCATTTCAAACTTATTTGTTTTCATCAGTCAGTTAGGCCGAAACAGGAAATAAAGATTTGTCCCATGTTTGGGGCCTAGCAAGGTAATCTAAATAGTTAACAAGCATTATGTGAGGCTTCAACTGTACAAAATATACCAGTGCATAAACATTGATTTTTCTCAAGTGTCTTGTTTTAGTGAACAATAGTATTGGAAGTCACTCCTGTGATCTAAATGAAAATTATTGGAAAAGCAAATGGAAAGCATCACAAAAACTGCCACAAGATTCCCTCCACAGGGCAATTGCTACTAAATGCTCAAAGGGGCAGATTCCTGAAAAGAGATCTACTAAAATACTAGGCTAGCACTACTGTATAATTCAAGGCTGCAAAAAACCTTTGGACAATCATTAGTTTGCTGCAAACAGATATACAAAACACTTAAGTTTTCTCAAAGAATGGATGATACTAGATGGAATATCATCAGGGAGTATTTTTCTAGTTTGAGGCTTAGTGTCTAGTTTGAGAGCTCTGGAAGAATTTGAGGTGTTTTTTTTTTTAAAAAAAATCTTATTAAGGTGTTATATTTACCTTTCAAAGAAGGAACAATCTCACACATTTTTTTAAATAAAAAGCTCTGACCATCTGACCTGAGGCTCAGTCTGCAGAGGGAATTGCAATGATACAAAAAAGGAAGAAAGGCTGCAAGGAAGGGGAGAGGAGAAAACTGCACAGGGGCTGGCAAGGTATGTGAATTTAGGAACATTAATCTGGGAGCCAATAACTTGGATTAGATACCAAAAGAAATTTACTCCCTGCTATTGCAATAGCATTTTAAGAGAAGCTCAGAAGCCACCATTTTCCCAGATGTTCATAAATGAAAGTGGTTGTCCACAAAATAAAATCCACAGTTCAGGAATTATGCAAAAGTAAGCAAGCTCAATCTTCCATTAGAAATAGTGGGTGTTTGTTATTTCCCATAAAACATTATAATTTTATAAAGCTATAAGCCTCTAATCAGGCTCTTTATGATGATAAGTTAAGGACCTATCTGTATATATGGAAGTGATTTCCAGAAGCAGATTAAATTTTAGCATTTTCTCTGAGTGGGAACTGGATTAGATGAAATCATCTACAAGGGCAATCTATTCACTATAAACAAACCATAGAAGTCTGCAGCCAAACTGGCCATCCTACAGAATAATCCACAGCACCATTGGGAATGGTCTCCCCTTATAGCTCCCTAAATTGGTCAATACTGAGAATCAAGAACCAATGGGACTATCCATTATTGTCATTATTTTGGTTAAGTATGCAGTCAGTCAGAGATTTAGATTGGATTTTGAATTTTTATCCACCTATAGCAGGGGTGTCAAACTGCCGGCCCACGGGCTGAACACATCACGACAAAACCGCGCCCACCCCATTGCTGGCAATGGGGAAAAAGCTCCGATATGTCACGCGATGTCACGTGACATCGTGAGTTTGACACCCCTGACCTATAGAATGCTCCCCAAGGATCTGGGGTCAGCAAATGATGTTGGATGGTATGAAAGGTATGGATTCAGGATGTAAGCTGTTCCAAGTAAAGTTGCCTTTTGCCATTGACTTATTTTGTCAATGTCGATGCTGTTCAAGTGGTTCTCTAACTGTTTGGGGATTGCATCCAAGGTGCCTATTACTAATAGTACTAACTTTGCTTTCTCTTGCCACAGTCTTTCTACTTCTATTTGCAGGTTTTCCTATTTTGTGATTTTCTTCAGTTCTTTCTCTTCTATTCTGTGTTCTCTAGGCACTGCAATGTTATTATTATGTGTTCACAACAATGTGAACTCACAACTGCCAGTTCTTTACCTGGTGTTGGTCTCCATACACATCAAGTTCTTCCCAAGAACGTAGGATGTCCTAATGTATTGGCATAGTATATGTGCAGATCCTTTTTGCAGTTCGTAGATGGAAATTTTTTCAATGTCCAGATTTAAGTGCTGTCCAATATTTTTTGGTATAGCACCCGGTGTGGGAAAACTGGGACCATGTGGCTGGTTTATGCCATAATCTTTCAATTTCAATTTTCCAATCTTGATAATTTGTGATCTTCTCCAGTTCTTTATTTTCTGTTCTACAATCTCTTGGTAATGCCACATCAATTATCCACACTTTCTTCTTTTCAATCACAGTTATATTGGATGTGTTATGAGCCAAGACTTTATCAGTTTGTATACATAAATCTCACAATATTTTAAGCTGCTCATTTCCAACTATTTTTTTTCCAATTATAGATTCCCACCAATTTTTCATTACTGGTACATAATAATTTTTACAGATGTTCCAGGGAATCATTATGGCGGCTGTGTTGTCGTTATTTACAATTTGTTCTGCAATCTTCTCTCACGAGCGGAGTATAGATCTAACTGTTTCTTCTGCCTGTTTGCACAATCTGCACTTAGAATCATTTGATGATTTTTTCAATTCTGGTCTTGATTGTATTAGATTGAATAGCTTGTTCTTGTGCCACCAAAATCAATTCTTCGTTTTATTATAATTTTTTAATGTTCCAGTTGTATACCATTCCCAGGTTTTATTTGTACAGTATTCTCTTTCCATCATTCCTTTGTAGAAATATAACATGTAATGATTTTTCTTCCTTCTGTTCTTGTTTTTTTGTTACATTATTACAATATTAATGTTTTTCCATTATATTTAGTAAGTTTTAATTTTTAACCTGCATCAATACTTGTTCTTGGCTGTCTTTTGCATAATCAGCCAATATATGCTGTTGTCTTTGACAATTTGTTTGACAATGTAAACCTCTGCCTCTGTTTCTGTTGGACAGGTTTTGTATCCTGTGTTTCCCCAAAAATAAAACCAGGTCTTATATTAATTTTTGCTCCAAAAATTCATTAGGGCTTATTTTCCGATTAGGGTTTTTATTCAGAGAAATACGGTACTGATTATGTCCATCTTAACTAGGCCTTATTTTTGGGGTTGGGCTTATATTATGAGCATCCTAAAAAATCATGCTAAGGCTTATTTTCCGGTTGGGTCTTATTTTCGGGGAAACACGGTAGGGAGGCTCAGCCAATCTCAATGTATACATGGCTGTACTTTGACAATAAAGGTCCATTCATTCAAGGGATGTAATGCATAGTGAATAGTCTCCCTTAACTTAGTGAACAATTATCAGTTTACCTCGTTTTTGGTCCAGTTTAGCTTATGTCTGGCAGTGTATTATATCACAGGTATGGCCCAGGTATTGATAGCTGTGATGATATTTCTATTGTTTATTTTCTTTTCTTTAGCAATTTTTTTATCCCTTTGATTAAAGTCACCCAGGCAAGTTAAGTTATTAACAATTAATTATAACTAAATATTTTAATCATATACAATTATATTAATAATAACTTATTGTTGTTGTTAGCTGCGAAGTCATGTCCGACCCATCGCAACCCTGTGGACAACATTTCTCCAGGCCTTCCTGTCCTCTACCATCTTGTGGAGTCCATTTAAGCTCATGCCTACTGGTTCAGTGACTCCATCCAGCCACCTCATTCTCTGTCGTCCCCTTCTTCTATTGCCCTCAGTCTTTCCCAGCATTAATAATAACTAATAACTTATTAATAATCATACCTTACTAAATTATTATGGTTTGTTGCACAGTCACCCAGATGTTTGGACTGTATTTTGCATTTTTGTCCACCTAGTAAGTCCTTCCAAAGGACATAGGATAGGCAGATGTTTGATGGCATTAAAGGTACCAAGACATAAGCTGTTCCAAGTAAAGCTGCCTTTTGCAATTGACTGAAGGTAATTTTGTCAATGCTGATGATGTTCAAGTGGTCCTCCAGATGTTTTGGTATTGTACCCAAGGTACCTATTTTTGCTCTCACCATCATTTCACTTATATTTGCAGTGATATTTTTCTCCAATTCTTTCCTTTTTATTCTTCTGTCTCCAGATACTGCAATGTCCACTCTCTGGTTGTTATTGTTAATATATTATTATTCATAGTACATTTAATTTGAATTAATATTTTTTTAAAAAAAATATTTTCAGATAATAAATGTTTGTGGATCAATGAATAATCCAAAAGTTCATGAAAGGGTTGATGAACCAAAACGCTTGGGGAGTCCTACTTTAGAGTTAGGATTGATACCTATGTTATCAAATTACTCCTCCTCTCTCCTCTCCTCTCCTCTCCTCTCCTCTCCTCTCCTCTCCTCTCCTCTCCTCTCCTCTCCTCTCTAGGTTTATTATTTGGCATGATTTGCTCTCTAGCACCTTGAGTATTTATTAAGAAAGGTCTTGTAGAGCAAAGGGCAAGTATGAAAAGACTACCAGAAATAGGAAATACTTTTAATCACTGCTTAAATAGAGAGAGAGCATCTCAAGTTCCTTAGCTTTGAAAGCCAGGGTTAGTTGCAGCATTTCAGTGTTCTCACAGTATTGTAATATGTTAAGAGCTTCTTAATTGTGTTAAAAACTTGCAAATATTTCAGGAAAGTGAGATAAGCAAATTCATATCCTGCACTTCAAATTAATATTCTATGGTTGTGGAAAAACACTCTATTAAATTTCACCATCTAGCAGCCCATCTTTAGCCCAATTGCAGAACTGTTTAACAGTGAGTAAAGTTGTCATGGAATGTTAAGTAAGTCATCTTTCACTTTCATTGAAAGTATCTCATTATACGATGATTAGCAGCTTCATGAAGCCCCCTCCTCTGACCAGTGCAGTGAAGTCTTCATGTTGGTTGACTGCCTCTCAATAAGTTGTGGCCTTCAGGAGATGTAATATCTAACAGACTAAAGAAACACTTTTGAAGTGTCCAGCTAGGGAAGAAAGGGGAGGATTCCTGACTTTTAATAGGTGATCAGATAGGGAAAATTGTCATGCAACCCATATTTGCTGAAAGTACATTTTTCAAAACAGTTACTAAGAGTGAAAGAATCCACTGCCTTGTATGTCTGGCTATCTTAGCCCTTGGAAGAAAATTAATGTAGCACAAAAAGAACCATTGGTGTCTGTTGCTTTATTCTTAATAACATATTCTTTTAAAAACAAAACAAAACTGCAGCACATGAGCAGAGTGTTTTGAACAAGCTTGATTTAGAAGAAAAAAACATGTTTACTCAAATAAGTTCAATTGATTCAAAGAAAAAAATATTTTAAATGCACCAAAGAATATTTCACAGACCTGTTCAGAATGACCACAGCATAGTATATCGAAAATAATTTCCAATATTTTGCAGTATATCAATTTAATTTGCTTTGTTGTATCTCTAGATTTTTGTAGTTCCCAAAGAAAGGAAATACAAAATAAATCTGGAGGAATTCTCACATTATTCACTCAACCTTCCATTGAAGTGCTGGCACTTCTGATGTAGTCACCTGGAGAGCATTATGCAGTGAAGCCCAGAATATTCCCATACATTCCTCAGCCATCTCTTCAGTTTGTCCTTATAAGCCATTTATGAGAATTTTTTCCAAATTATTTTTTTGCCTACTGTGCAACTGATACAGGCATATGAGTCCCATATGCCTATTAATATTTCTCTGGCCTAAAGGTGATGACAGAAGCATGACTCACATGATTGATTTGACATAATGAAAATATTTTCTCCTTGTCAGAAATTTGTAGTTAGATAATCACAAAGTGAGGGTTTCACTTTCTTTAACTCAGCAGTCCTTAAAAAAACCAACCACCACCATTGTTCTTTCTATGGAGCCCAACTCTATTCCTACCTAGTGATTGTCTAGATTTTTATAGGCCAGATCTGGTATCCTTACACTTCTTTTTCTTGTCTTCAAAACACACACACACCAAAAACATCATTCTCTTATTTCTCTGTGTTTGATAGCAAGCAGAACAAAAAGGATGAGCAAAAGGAGCTAGCAGATTAGGAGCTGTCGCAACTGCATACTCTGTAAATGTCTCTGAAATTTTAAAAGAGCAAGCAGCCAGTCCATCTGCATCATCTTTTTCACCCTTTAATTCCCCCCCACCTTTTTCTAGAGCAGAAATAAGACTTATGGCAAATAGTGAAAAACACATGAAGGTGTCCCTGCTGTGATATTTCAGTGAATGCTGAGATAATTAGAGACAGGATGAGCAAGGTGAAAAGGATTGTAGCATGTAGGCCACTTTTAAAATAGGTCCAACATTCTTTAATTATTTCTGGCTTCTTCCATGGATTTTCCAGGTGCTTTGTTCTAACATACCCTAAAATATTGACCATGCAGAGTGGATCAAAGCAAGTTTGATATTCACTTTGTTCTGTTTTCCTGTTTCAAAGTTCAGAAACTATCTTTGAAACTCAGCAACAGCTGAGCATAACCCTGAAAATTAAAATGGAAATGCCCAAAGGAATGGCTCTTGGGAGACTTCTGATACCTTACCTTATTCTTTGTTCATCTATTTCTTTCTTTGTACATTTGAAAATAATAATATATGCTCCCTCCCCTTATGTTATCCGTGCTTTCAAGGGCTTAGGGAATCTGAGATGAATTCAACCTTATTAAAATGTAAACAGCATAAGGGAAAAAGGAAGTTCCTGGGAAAAAAAAATATAGACAAAAAATTTGAATGTTTGTTGTTTGAAGTGATCTGGATTAGAAAGCACTCTGGGAATCTTTTATTTATCTATTGTACATATGCATAGATTTAACATTCAAGATGTTTCACTGTCTCACCTAGGCAAACCTACTTGTCCACTTTTTCAAATTTTTCTTAACTTAGCCCACTTATTAAACATAGAGGAAGACAGGAAATCTCATTCTGGAGATGAAGGGCGCAACTCAACCATTTCAATTTCTGTGAAAGTTTGCTTTTGTTAGAGATAATTCCTGTTCTTTAGGAATAGGTATATCTTGTATGGGCTGGAAAAAAATCAGATGACAATTAGACAGAAACAAACAATTTGAATTTTCTGCAACTCTATGTTTTCATCTAGTGATTATCTGGAGCTCAGCAGCTCAGGCAGTATGGACAAGCTACAATACAAAACAAAACAAAAACCCTGAACAGAATAACTTTTAATGACTTGGGCCACATGTTCTAAGAGGGGGTCCACATCAGGCACAGAAATTAAAGCAATGTAGATATCACTAAGATTTTCAAGGAATACATAAAAAACACTTACAAGATCTGTTGGTGACAATGCAACTGACAATGCAACTGAATAATAAAGTGGCTTGTATTTTGATATGATCATTGCGAATAACAGCAAGAAATATGGTAGGCAACTGTGATATGGCCAAAGTAATCAATCAATCATGCAAATAGAGATCTGCAAAGATACACGACTCAGATGTGACCTTTTAAAAATCATTTTATTAAATTTTATTACAATATAAGAATCCAGGGGGGGAAAAGTAGAAAACTAAGAATCAGAAAAAGAAATAAAAAGTGGGGGGAGAAGCAATGGCTTTTGACATTTTTCAGTGCAGCAAAATATAAAAAAAAATTACAGCCTCAACAATTTCTCTTATATTTTACAACTTTTCAAGCCATTTCTTTAACAACAAAATCAATCTAACCATCAAAACCTAATCAAATATGTGCATCTTATCCATCTATGAGGCTAAAGTAAAGTCTCCAATCCTACTGAGCAAAATTATCATGGAACAAAATGGCATATCAAGAGACATACTGATCCATTCTTTGCCTGTCCAACATAGCTGTTAAGTCTCAGATGAGTTCCTGAGATTCTGCCACCTATCTTTTCTTGACAGGGTCCCCTCATTCTTAAGCCCTGGGAATAGTCAACAAAGAAGGTTGATCAACAATCTTTTACCTCAGTACTTCATGATGGTTATTGAGGTGTAGTAATCCCTTTCTATGGTGAATCAGTTGCAATCAAGAACAGCCAGTTGGAAAATAATTTTTACATTACTCAGTTTGTACTGGTTTATTACAATCTATGGCAATAAACCACACGAGCCACTTGACTTTTAAAATAGAAGTTATTGTTTATTGCAATGTATGAAGAAGATTCCTCTCAAGTGTCATTCAAGGGTGGAACCTGTAGACTCATTTTATTTGCACAAGAGCGAAGTGAAGTAAACCATGCTGTGTGCTTTATGTCTAAGTGAGATGATATATAGTAAACTGAAAGATGAAATAGAAACTTTGTTTGTTGATTTGCAAAGTTGAACATTTTCTTAGGAAGGTAACCTTAAATGCATGTTCAATTCTTTGTCATTAATTTTGTGTATTTAACTATTTTTTTATGTCTTTGGTCTTTCTCAGTTCACCAGCTAGGCTGCACTGCTATAAAAATGTCACATTTGAACCAAGCACAGCCCACACAATTGTGAGTAAAAGGAGCACAGCATAGCTCCCAGTTATAACTTCTATTTTTCTCTTTTGGTCCAGGCAGCTATTATTGAAAGTGCACTTTGCTCCATCTAGAAGCCCTGTTCACTCTGGTTAAATTCTATATCAAAACTGCAAACATCAAATAATAAGAGTCTCATACTAATGAAATATGTTTGCTAAGGCACAGCTTTACATACAAATGTCTACATTTACCTGCAAGTTGGATGCTTTATGGCTTGACAATTTCCTTTCATTTTGAATATTTCTGGAAGCACAATACAAATAATATCCCCTGAGGAAATTATAGCAGGGAATTTTATAAATAGAGTTTCGTAAATATGATTGAAGGAATAAATGGTATCTGAAACTTAGAAAGAACTGCTACAGTCACTGTAAAACTGAGCTAATCATAAAGCAGGATGTTCAAATTTCATCACTGCATAGAACTCACTTGGCAGCCTCAAGTCAGCCTTATTACTCTCAGTCTCAGTTCCTATGGTTTGGTTCATATATTATGCTGATCCATAATGTTTTGATTTGAAAGTAGCCGGAACATTTTGCCATGGGAGTTATAGTCCCATAAAGTGAAGGATCCCAGGTAAAAGAAGTTCCCTCAAATTTCCTATTGCTGCCACCTTAAAACTACATTTTAACTCCTAGTAAATATCAGTAAGCCAAGATTTTCATTGCAAGCTTTTCAAACTCTTTTAAAACTAAAAAAAACCCTACTGTTTATCTTTGAAACCTATTGATATAATATACATCTCCAGCTGCTCACTCAGATAAGGAAGCAACAACAGAGGATCGGATATGTCCACAGTATAAATTCAGCTCCTTAGGGCTTTAAATTCTGAATTCACATTTTTTTGAGTAGCATGGCCTCAGTGTCACCTGCTAGATCATATTTGGCTTTTTTCATGCTCAGATTTAAAAGCTATTTTTGTTCCTTTATTTGTTGTCTATAGTTATTTATATGGTTCCCTATTCCCATCCAACAAGAGTTTTGCAGCTGCAGGGTTTTTTAAAAAACTAAATAAGTAAAGGGGAAAAAATCCTAGCATGATCAGTTATAGAATAAATAGACCATTTTACATTAGCAAACTAAGAAACTTGAAAAGTTATAGCACTACTGGGCACGGTTGGGTTGTGACCTTGCTTTTAATGATCCCATTTTCAGCCTACTTTATTTCTATAGCTCTGGATAGTTGTTTTAAATGAAAACTAAATGAAATCAAGTTTTCTTCTTCTTCTTCTTTCCCAAGTTGTAATAACATTCATTGTGGAGGTCTGTATGCTGTTCTACAGTCAAAGCCCAAGAGAATTTCTCTTTTCTATCAACTTAACTGATAAGCTTTCTCCATGTGGATTGTTATCATACCTCCTTCAAATAAATGGTAACAGTTTCTGTATCTTGGTAGATCACATGCTTCTGCCAGCACCAATTTGGGATGGGTTTATTCCAAGGTGCTAATAAACAGCCTAAGAGATCTGGAGCAAATGCACTCTGATAAGGTTAGGTCATGAGTACAGCACCACTAAATTTAACTTTAAAGAAATGGGTAAAGATAGATAAGAGCAGTGACTTGTGGACTCTGCAGCATGAATGTTTGGGGTTTCACTAACAAGGACAAGGATAGTATAAGAAAAGCCCTTAAAGATACAAAAATCAATTAGGGGTATATTCCAGAATGGGCAGTTTAAAAGAGGCAGCATCAATGGATAAAATCAATATGAAGCCAGTTAAGATAACCATAGTTCCTAATTTTGATGTAGGAAATTGGCAATTGAAGACACACAGAGGGACACATAAACACACACACACACAGAGAGAGAGAGAGAGAGAGAGAGAGAGAGAGAGAGAGAGAGAGAGAGAGAGAGAGAGAGAGAGAGAGTATGGCTCATCAAAATATAGCTGAACCCTAACAGACTTCTAGAAGACAGTCTTCTTCATTAGAGAAAGTCAATATCAGGTAGAAACATTGTGGTACAAGTAGGTATTTGGGTGTTTGTAGATGCCTGTCTGAATGCTATCAGACTCAGTGTTTTTTCTAAAGATTTCTTTAAAATAATTAAACAGGAAGGTCCAGTATACTATGTATTTGCAAAAATGCCCCCCCCACACACACACACTCCCAAGCCTATTTAGGATAGTAAACAGTATCCTGGAAGACAGTTCAATTTATGTTTTGTAATTGGTCACATCCTGTCTTTGGACAAGCAAATTTCCTCTGAGTGAGATGGGTGGTTTCCAAATTTGATATTAATAAATAAATAGCAATGATTTTGTGAATGTTCCTACTAGATGTTTTCAAAATTTAAAATATGATTTCAACTTCTGAAGTTTGCCAACCCATGACATACTCTCTCTCTCTCTGTGGAATGAATGAATTTCTCCAAGAATAGGCATTTGACTTGTGTTACATTAACTCATCACACCACCATTAGCAAATTTTCACCCTCTAAAATAAGCTAAAATGATTGTCCATTCTAAACACTCAAGAACTTCTTCCAAAATTAGTTTTGAATAATAAGGACAGGATGAAAAACTAGAGAAATGTTAAAATATATGTTTAAGTTTCTTATTATCCCTTATATGGGATACATTAAAAAAATTCAGATGCATTTTGTGAATCCCTCATGGCATTCTGTTGTTATTTTTTAATTCAATATTTGAAAGATACATACTTTGATCTATCAGTTTGAATTAGTGTAAAAAGCTATAACAATGTAAGTAGAGGGGGGTTTTTTTGGCCTCCTGTGATACTGTTGTTGTACCTCTAGGGTTCCTGTATTCTGCTTCTTGTCAAAACATTCAATTTTATTGTGATGTTAACTAAATTCTTCTTACAACCTTGTAGAAAAGAAACTGAACAATCTGTCAAGTTGCAAGACTAGCAAGGAAACATTAGCAGTTTCTAAATTAGAGACTTTTTAAATATAGCATTATTGTAAAGTGAAAAGTACACATTATAATAAAGCAATACATAATGAGCTTAACTCAATGTGGAGATACATTTTTGAAATGTATTTATTCCGTGGAAACTTGTTCATGTGTTTATAGTTGAAAAGACGATAATCACTGTGGAGTCAATTCTTCTTTGTGATTTTAAATGATTTATGATATCTGAAAAATTAAAAACACTGTAGAAGCTGGACAGCTCAGGTAATGCCAGCTGTCATGTAAAACCCTACAAAGCATTTATAAAATCCAGTAAAATACCTCTAACTCTAGTGAGGTTTTATTGTACCTAGTGACAATGACACTGGTGGTTAAGTGCTAGCCAAAAGGAGTGAGGATAAAGACATTCAGCCACAAATATAGCTAATGGAGAACAGTGGGTGAACTGCATATTAAAGCAGCTTTGTGGTTAGCAAAGAAATGTAAAGCATGCCAAGAAAGCAGCTTTAAAGGGTGAAAAGAAGCTAAGCAGCTACAGACTAGACAACTACCATATGAAATGTAGCTCAGCCCACAGAAAGTGAGAGGAAAACATTTCAAAAGGGACCCTCCCTATTTTCCTACAGAATAAAAGGAAAGGAGGGGAATACACTTTTAGACTTGCAAGATGCTATTAATATTACACTAAAGATAGGGATACTACTCATAGCTGTGCTTCTTGTCTGGTCTAACCTTGAAGGGCTAACATTGAGTCTATCCACCTTTCTGTTGGCTATCCTTTTCTTGTCTTTCCTTTCACCTTTCCCAGCATTAGAGGCTTCTCCAAACAGATACTGTAGATCTTCACGTAATGCGTCCAAAGTAGGATAACTTGAACATGGTTATTTGTGCCTCAAGTAAGAACTCTGCCAATGGATGAAAGGACCAAACCGGAGACAAGGAATAGAATCTTATATTTACAATAACTGGATTCTAAACCCTTTATGCTTTCAGAAATTAACACCAGAGACAAGCAGCCATTGTAATTTGGATCAGTGTAATATTATCAAAATTCCTAGGGCCCAATATAAATTTAGGTGCCACAGTCTGCACCTGTGCACCTCCACTTGCAGGATAAACAAACTAATGTGCAGGCTAATAGGACATGATTAACTAAGTTCTAAACTGAAAAAGGTTGCTCATTGCAATGAACCTCACCTGTACATTGAGAAAAAGTGATGTAACAGGGAGCACTCCCAAGCCCTTACTCTGATGCTTCACCATATGCAAACCTGTCCAGTACAAATTGTACATCTAAACCCGAATCAGGTTTCATCTATCAAGAGGACTTTAGTCTCATCAGGACTAAGGTCAGGGGGAAGAAAAGTGACCCCTTAGTATCACCAATTTACTCTTAGCTGTCAGGATTTGATTAATGAAACCAATTCAGTTCAAAAATTACCAATACCCATATTTTCAAAATACCATGGGAGTTGTGAGAGATCCCAAATAATGTATTCTCTCTGTCTGTCTTTTGACATCTATTGTCTACCAGATACTTTTTAACCCTCCCCCCCCCAAAAAAAAAGGTTTTAAGGGATCAAGAAACAGATTCTTATTTTCCAGTTCTTAAGTATAAGATTACAGAACAGAGCTAATCATAACCCCCTGCATTAATTGTAGTGCATTTAGTGTGGGCTTGTCTGGAAATTTTGAGGCTGCACCAGAATTCAGCTCATTTCACAGAGTCAGAGTACCAAAAGGTATCCACCAAATCCTGCTCAGTGCATTAATTTAAATTAAAGCATCCCTCACACATGGCTGCTTAGCCTTTTGCTTGTGAAGGGGAACTCACCATCTATCTAATTAATTGGTTCTGCTGTTGAACTGTTCTTACTGTTAGGAAGTTTGTTCTAACGTTCAACATTTTCTCCTATGTTTATATTAGCTTATTGCCTATTCTTATCAAAATAACCTTTTAAGTCCTTTATCAATACAAATATAAAGATGCACTTTTGTCAATGTGCCAGTGCCACTGTCTTTAATATGATGGGTAGTTACAATATCCAAGTTCTTTTTTCTTTAGTGGCTCTTAGTTGTTTTAAGCCATAGTAGTTCAGTTTGTTGAATTTGAATGGAAATATCATAATGGAGATATCATTAAGAATTTTATGTAGCTTATTCATAAAAATAGATAGAACAAAGAAAATATCATAGGGAACTCAGCAGGGAAACTCATGCTGTTTTAGCCCTGCCTCCCTTATATAGCTTGTAATTTGGGACAAGTCCATCAATTTGGAATAAGTTTGAGGAAAATAAGAAGTATTCAGTACATTATTTATTAAATTACTTTAACAACCTCAGGAAGTATTTTTATGATATAAAACTTATTGTTTAATGTTGTTTGCAATCAGGAGGAATGATATTTTTTTTCAAGCTTCTCTAAAATCCTTTGTTGGTTACAGTGAAAGGCATAAACTTTATAAGTAAATGAAATATTCGTCTGTATTCAGTGATATCAATAGAACATTTTTTTCCTCTGCTTAATTTCTGCTGTGTCTCTCCAAAATTATTCTGGACAGTGTCTGGGTGTATATATTGGCCACATGCATATTATAATAGTTGTAGTTCTCTTTCAAAAATGACTTCTTGATTTATACTATTCCCCCATGCCAGTTATTTTTGACACATAATAATGGTTACAAGGATTCTTTGCTCTAGATGAAGTATCACTCTTATGCTAGATCAAATGTAATTGTTCTAGGTGTCTGCAAATAAAAGAGACCGATTTTTGAATGCCATTAAATTTCAAGTGACTATTCTTAAAAAAGTACTCTTTTTTATTGAAAAGTTTTACAATACATTTTTAAATACAAAAAAACTCCCTCCTCCCCCTCCCCTCTCCCCAACCTTCCCCTCCCCTCCCCTCCCCCCTCCCCGACTTCCCAGAGCTGAATACAGGGTATAATAATACAAACATAAACTAAAATATGCTAATAACAAAAATAACATATTAAGTTCTATCGGACTTTAACTCTCCATAGTCATATTAATAATAACAAATGACTAATCATACATCATAAAAATCCACTACTTATTCAAATGCTAAATGAAACTTTTTAGTCCCATATTTATTCTGAATATATTCAATCCATCTTCTCCATTCCACGATATATCTCTGTTGCGATTGATCTTTCAAATATGCCGAAATCTTTGCCATTTCCGCCAAATTGGAAACTTTCAAAGTCCACTCTTCTATAGTTGGCAATTCCACCTTCTTCCAGTATTGCACAACTAAAAGTCTTGCCGCCGTGATTAGATTCAACATCAACTTAGTATCTATTACTGTAGTATCTGTAATAATACCCAATAAAAACAATTGTGGGGAAAACTTTATCCTTTTCTTAAATATCTTTTGCACATTCCACCAAATTTTAATCCAAAAAGCTTTAACCTTTTTACAAGTCCACCATATATGAAAATATGTTGCATCCTCACAACCACACCTCCAACATTTGGGCTGGCAGTTCGGATACATACTTGCTAATTTTTTAGGGTCTAAGTGCCACCTATAAAGCATTTTATAAAAATTATCTCTTAAGTTTTGGGCCTGTGTAAATTTTACGTTTCTAACCCAGAACTTTTCCCAAGTGTCCATTGTTATAACTTCTTGAAAATTCTGGGCCCACTTTATCATACAATCTTTAACAAGTTCCGTTTCTGAGTCAATTTCTATCAATGCATTATATATCCTTTTAATATGTGCTTGACCTTGATCTCTAATTTGTTTTACCAAATGTTCATCAGTCATCAAAAAGCCAGCTTTCTGGTCCTCTTTCCATCTTGCCTGTAATTGCCCATACTGGAACCAAGTTTGTACAATCTTTTCTTCTTTTAAAATATTATATGGCTTTAATTGCCATACATTCCTTTCTAGACTTAATATTTCCTTATATGTTGTCTCATCCTGTTTGAATCCCACATTTATATTTTCTATTGCATGTTTAGGTATTGCCCAAATTGGTATTTTATAATTTAACTTATGTCTATACTTTTTCCAAACTCGCAACAGAGCATACCTTAAAATATGTATCTTAAACACATTATCCACCTTCTTATCATACAATAAATATGCATGCCAACCAAATAACAAATCATGACCCTCAAGATTTAATAATCTCACTTGTGTTAAATTAAACCAGTCACTTATCGATGACAAAGCAGCAGCCTCATAATATAATTTAAAATTAGGCATTTTAAGACCACCCCTTTCACGCATATCTTGTATTATCTTAAATTTAACTCATGGCTTTTTCCCTGCCCAGACAAATTTATTAATTCCTTTTTT
Organism: Vipera ursinii; assembly: GCF_947247035.1. Lineage (NCBI taxonomy): Eukaryota > Metazoa > Chordata > Lepidosauria > Squamata > Viperidae > Vipera > Vipera ursinii. The sequence continues at coordinate 133,783,424 of NC_139516.1, read as the reverse complement.
CCACTCCTCCAGATTTAAATCCTTTTTAAGTATAGGTATCATTTGAAACAAAAACAAAAAATTTGGCAAAACATTCATCTTCACTGCTGCAATTCTTCCCAATAAAGACAATTGTAATTTTTTCCAACTATCTAATTATTTTTGTATTTTTCCCCATAACATTTCATAATTATTTTTATATAACTTCACATTTGAGGCTGACAAATATATCCCCAAATATTTAATCTTTTTAACTATTTCAAATCCCGTTAGCTCTTCTAAAGCAACCTTTTGTTGTACAGTCATATTCTTAGACAATATTTTAGTTTTTTGTGTGTTTATCTTAAATCCAGAAACTTTCCCATATAATATTATTATCTCCATCAATTCTACAACTGAGTGATCCGGCTGAGTTACTGTAATAACCAGATCGTCCGCAAACGCTCTCAATCTGTAATCCTGATCTCTTATTTGAACTCCCCTAATTTTATTTGACTCTCGTATTTTAATCAGTAATATTTCCAATGTTAAAACAAACAATAAAGGTGACAGCGGACACCCCTGTCTTGTACCCTTTTCAATATTGCATAATTCTGTCAAACTGTTATTTACTATTATGCGAGCTGTTTGCTTCTGATATATTGCCCTAATAGGTTGTAAAAAATTTTCCCCAAATTCCATTTTCTCTAATACTTTCATCAAAAATTGCCAGTCCAATTGATCAAAAGCTTTTTCCGCATCCAGAAAGATCAGCTCTGCAGGAATCTGATTATTTCTTTTCAAAAATTCCAATAAATCTACAATATGTCTCACATTATTCTTCATTTGTCTACCACTTTTAAATCCAGTTTGATCACTATGAATCACTTAAAGTACTCTTAAAGAGTGTTTCTAGGTCAACACAATTCACTTCCTAAATATTGAAATTCAGTTCAAATTATATGGGTTTTACATTATCCATAAAAGCATTGTATGCATTCTAATAATAGCATAATATTTTAAATAGACAAAGTCCTCAAAATGAACTTCCTACACAAAATATCTATCCAGTTTTGGAATCAAATTCAACTCCTTTACACATGGATTCAGTGAAAATGTGGCTGTAGACCTCCACTGTATAAAATCAAAGTGGGCACAAACAGGAACGCCCATGTCTCCGGACTACTGTGTATTCAAGCAAATTTTCTGAATGGGGACCTCAGTGATTAGTGATCCAGGACTTGGGATCTTTTGAGTGAAACCAACAATTAGAACTAAAGGGCCAACCATGAAATGGATTCATTGAGCTGAATTTTAGAACTGAATTTTGCAAGCTACAGAAATGAAGACATACTGAGGAATGGTGGTTTTAACAAGGCTGAATTATAATACAATGTGCTCTCATCAGTCTTCTTATACAGGAGGTCCCAATAATCAGTTTGGTAGGTTAATATAAGCCTTAGTTTACTAAGCATTTTTGGCAGATATAGAACTGCAGTGGTCAAGGCACCAGGCTAGAAAGCAAGAGACTGTAAATTCAGGTCCCACCTTAGCCATGAAAGATAGGTGGGTGACCTTGGGCCAGTCACTCTCTCTCAGCCCAAATCATGCACTGGGTCATGGTTGTGGAGAAAATAAGAGGAGGCAGGTGTGTTAGATATGTTCAGTGCCTTAAGTTATTTGTGAAAATAAAAAGGTGGGATATAAATAAATGAATAAATAAATACAATTCTTTTCCTGAATTCCTTGTGTGTGTTTAATATAAGTTTCAGTTACAAACTAAACGCTTGTGAAATTTAACTAAGGAGTAATTAAGTCTAGGAGTTAAGAAATTATTGTATCTTGCATTATTATTATTTAAAAAAAAACATTTTTCCTATATACTGCAAACTGAAATTAATGTATTTGGCAGCATTGGAGATGTATGTTTAGAATCACTAAAGAGAATTTATTGTTAGATGTATGAAAACACTTTTGTCTTCTCTTCATAGCTCTAGATAGAAATTTGAAAAACAAGGGTTGAAACAAAGAGATTGCTGGACCTTATTCTGACAACCTGAAAAAGAATTCAAGAAAACAATAAATCCAGATTACTTCAGGGAGAGAAGGTATCTGTTGTGATTGTGTGTCAGCCTGTGCTCCCAGCAGCTGAGTCCAAGGGATCTGAGGAGGAGGAGGGGTTTGGAGAGCCTTCAGTGTCAGAGAGAGGCTCTGATGCATTACAGGATTCTCAGTCAGAGGAAGAGCCAGGCTCCCCCAGTCGTGTTTGTTATGAGGCTCAGCTGTATGAGGCGGTTTCAGACTCAGAGGAGTCACAGGTGAATCTGTTTAGAGATGCTAGAAGCAGAAGGCAGTTGAGCAGAGCAGACCAGAGGAAGTCTATGAATCAAAGGAGGAGAAGGCATTGAGAAGCCATGCCTTGGGACTGTTAATAAAAGGGGAAGGTGTGGGCAGTGCTGGTTGTTGAAGGCAAACGTTCATAGAAATCCAAAGAAAATCCTGGTCTGTTCTTGCTAATCTTCCTGTTTGACTCTTGTTTGAGGTTTGAATCAATTATTTTTGTTAAGGAAAATATTCTGCTGCTTTTTTGTTTGAAGGACTTTATTATTTGGAACTGTAAATAAATTTGAGTTGGGTTTTTTCCAGCCTATTGATTTAAAAAGAAAAAAGGGGTTGTTCTTGACACACAAATTGGGATAGTCATAGGCTCGAACAGAACAGTATGGAGGCAACACATTTATTATTCTACTTTATGATATTTGCTATTAATTCAGTATTTAAAATTAAATGTTTGATTGGTCCACTTCTGATCCTGCTACAATATTAACACTGGACTATTTGAAATGTGGCAAAGTATGCATATCATTTTCTAGAATTAACTTTAACTTTAAAAAACTTGAAAGTTTCTAAAGACTTGTAAATTGTCTGGAGGGACATGACTACAAAAAAGTAAAAAAAAATGTTTAGCTTTTGAAGGTGTAGATTAGAAGATGACCAGGTTGATTGCAAGGAATAGGTCAAATGTATCATCAATCTCCAGTCCCTTTGCACCCACAAGAAATATAAGTTTAGCTAACCTTGAATTCCATTGGTTTTTATCTATTGCCAATTTTCTTTGATCGTTAGTAGTTCAGATTCTTGTAGAGACACTTAGCATACAATAAACCTATATTCATTTGTATTGCCTGCACTTCTGATTTCCTGCACTTGACATTAATCTGAATGAAAAATTTTCATGGACCCCAAGATATCTAAGCCATGGCTTCAAATCTCAGGGCTGCAGCTACAACAGCCAAGTCAGATGTACACACACTCAGCAGGTGCCAAGACAGCATGGAGGATGAGATGAGGAATTTAGTGACCAATCCTCACTCAACAAATGCCTCCACAGCAACCTCAACAATCTGCTACAAACATACAAGACCAGCTGTCGATAGCCACCATGCTAATCCCCATGATTCCTAGCTGCCTACCACAGAGATTCACCAGAGAATCTGACAAGATGAGAACATTCCTAGCCCAGTGTGAAGTATTCATCGCCACTTGGTTAGGGGAGTTTCTGAAGAAAAGGTGTCTAGTTTCCCTCAGCCTCCATCTCTTAATCAACTCCACTGCCAGAAGGGCCTTCCACCTCTAGTCTTCAATTCCCAGGCAGGGCAGGGAAGGGACCCTCTAATGATATTTTTTTGTGTATGTTTCAGCCACCACCACTTGGCTCACCAGCTCCTTCAGATGAGGGGGAGGCAGATTCCTTTGAAACCATTTCCCTTCCACCCATGCCAAGTTCCCCTGAGAACTTGGACTTCAAAGAATCAATGCAGGAGGTGGAAAGCAGCAATGAAGAACCCATGGAAGAAGAGGGAAGCTAAAGTGGAGAGGTGGGTGATGTAGAAGATGATCAGGCTGAGTCTGAAGAAGGGGTCAAATGCAGCATCAGTCTGAAGTTCCTTCACAGCCACAAGCAATCTAAGTTCAGCCCACCTTGAATTCCACTGACTTTTATCTACCACCAATCTGCTTTGACCATTAGTAGTTCAGATTTTTGTAAGAACATTAGCATACAATCAACCTATATTCATTTATACTGCCTGGATTCCTGATTTCCTGTACTTGACAGGAAGCCTATGCATGCATAACCAGTCATTAATGAATTCTTTGGATTTCCTCTCTAGGACATTCTATATATGCAAGATTGTAATCTTACTCTGAGATTTTTGTGTATATTATTTCTGAGTAGCTTACACAAAACTGTGGAGTTAAGTAACTGAATGTATTCCTTTTTATTTCATGCTAATCTACAAAAAAAGAATGGAATTATTTGCACCCTGAAGGGAATGCAATTAGAATTAGAGACAATTCATGTTTTAAAATGGAAATAGAGATGGCAAATTGATGTTGTAATTCTGTACTGTACCACTTCAGATAACATGTTAGAAAATGCCATAGTGTTTCCCACATTTAAATATAAGCAGCTTCTTTCTTGCTGATAAAGTAAGACATCATATTAAAAAAAAAGCAAAGCTTACTCTCTTCATTCAGGAAGGTTTTGTGTTAAAACAGATGCAGAATTTGCTAAGCAATGTGAAGAAGGACATTCCAAATTCAAAGATTACTTTTAGCACAATACATAAAATGAAATTTCAGTTACAACAGATGTACTGTCACAGATTGAAAGACCCAGTTCATTTTCAAGATCTTTTGAATAAAACACAGCAGAGTTGTCTGAATTCACTGTATCTCAACCTTGGTGATACTGCCTGGAAAGGAAAGTAATAGACCAGACAAAAGAAAACATAAAGGATTTGCATATCTTTGAAAATAATGGTAAACCATTACAAATTTCCTGAATGCCAACTCTAGCAAGTCTATATCACCAACATTTATATAAGAGGCAGGAATGTGTCTAGAGAAAAAGAAACTACTTTAATAATTATTATGAAAAGGGAGTGCAAAATGAATTCTTTAAAAAATGCAATTACATAACCTCCGTGGATTAGAGACATTTCATTCATCTGAAAATGGACTAGATGCAAATATCTCTGCAAGGAACAAAAAGCATAAAAGACTGCTATTTAAAAATGCCTCTTTTAACACAGGCCAACACTTTACTATTAGAAAATAAAGAATGAGGATAGATTGTTAAGGATTTGTTGTGCAGAGGTCTCCTTGTGCTACTAAAGAGTTGCACAGACAAGGAAGGGTACTGAGAGCAGCAAAAGTCATACAAGAGTACACTGAGTTGTAAAAGCAAAAAGTAGTTTACTCTGAGGTGGTGTAAAATCAAAAATGCACAGTCAAAAATAAACAGTCCAAGTAGTAATCCAAAATACAAAGTCTTCTTACCGGTCCAGAGGTCAATACACAGTTCAGGTAACAGAGCAAAAACAGTAATAGTAGAGAGCAGTGAATTCAGAGAGACAGAGAAGCTACATTACTAGCTCCCTCTTATGGCCATGAGAACACTTACACACCCTTTGGCTAATTAACATCTTAAAGATATAACATCTTGGTTAATATATTTTCAACCCAACATTGTAGGCTAACACCATATGCCTAACATAGATGACAATTTCTCTGTATCCTTAAACAATTACTGAAACCAGCCATACATGCCAAAGAGGTTTGAGCTTTATTCTGTAGTATTTGCTTTATTAAATGAACTGAAAGGAATGGGCAAATTATTCCTCATACCTTGAAAAAATGATGAGCAGGAAGGAGCAGAAAACTAAGCCACATGTTCCCTAAGGACATTGGTTTTCCATCAAACCATGCTTCCCAAGCATCATTTGAACCTACCTTCACCAACTGCCTCTCTCTCTCTGATTAGGTCATTTTAGATTCTGGATTTAAGTGAAAAACTTGGACTTGATGATCTTCTGAGATGACTAAATGCATTATTTGAAAATGAATTTTGTTGTCAAAATATTATTATTATTATTTTAAAAACAATGTACCGTAAGTTTCCATAGTACTATGCATGCTAACCCTGTGGTGGAGAAAATAAATATACTGAATAAAAAATAGAGGACTCGTTCTTTTCCTCCCTGGCTTTTGGACATGAGTAGTGTCAAAGCCCTTGATAACCTCAAATCTGATACAAAGTAAAACTTCCAACAATTGAAAGAAGCTGTGCTCGACAGGGTAGCATGGAAAGCACTTCCCTATAAAGTTGGCTAGAGTCGGACACGACTAAATAGTTAAAACAAAGTGTCAAACCCAGCTCCTTTCTAATCCTATCATCCCCCATTGACCCTTCCCCTCCCCATCTACCCTATATAGACCAATGGATAGAAACCTCCTCACCAGCTCACAGTACAATCCAAGGGAAGCCCGAATAAGACAATTGCCATATAGAGAAACCCCAACTTTCCATCCTCAATCAGCCTGATGACCCCAACATTCCACCCCTTCAATGAGATCTCTGCTGCTGCTTCTGAAAGGGCAGGTTTGCCTAACAATAGAAGTGACCCCAGGTTCAGGGACAAGACTCTGCCTAGCTTCTTCAAAAGTTGCCAGCAAATCAAATCTCTGAAACTTCCCACCATGTAGCCCTCAACTTCTATAAAAAAACATTTGTTTCCCCATTGTTCAGGATCTCCCTTTCTTGCAAACCCAAAGATCCTAGCAATAAACATAGTTTTTCTCCTCAGGGTTGTGCTCTGTACTTCTGAATTTTCCCTGACAAAATGAAATGAAAATTCAAGTTTCCCTTCCCCTAGCTTTAAAAAGAATGATAAACAATATTGGCCAAGTATCTGTCCATTAAATAGGAGGTGATTTCTTATTGCTGCCCCTCAGCAATAACTGGGTATGATTTTGTCCAGTCCTATGTTTCTGAACTTTATCCTTGAGGTATAATAGTATGTAATGGTTTGTGCCCTGAACCTTGTAAAATTAATATGAACCAGAAGCAATAAATCCTTTTATAGAGGAGTACATACAGTAGATAGCACTCAGCACAGACATAGATATATAAAACCTACTGGACAGAAGGGAACAAAAATCAGGATATGAAATTTCTGATTCCATTTGTGAATTACTTCTGAGCAGATAGGAGTGTCTCTTATTTCCAAGGGAATTTGGTAAGAGATGTGGAAAACTCTTCAAAAATGGATCAGCATTAGAAAAGGTAAAATATCTGAAGAGAGAATTCTGACCTATTTATTTCAAAAAAAAAGTTTTCTACTTCATTTTGAGGTTAGAGTGCTATTATAGCATGGCACTGGGAACAGTCTTTGATGAGAGGGAATAGATATTGCTGTCTTTAGAAATAAAGCATTTAAATGACTTTCTCCATTATTTGCTACAAAAATGAAGAGGGTGGCTAAAAGCTGTGATCAGTTTGTCTATAAAATAAGACAAATTCTTATTTTTCTTTACTCAGTTTCCCAGAACGTCATGGTTCTTGACTATTCCTTCATTCCTGTCTGTCATAAACGGTGACTCATTCTACATTTTTATCTTTACATATTTTGTTCGGCTTAACTTGAAACTGTATGCATTAAGGATGTAAAACAATTTCACTATGACCTTATTAGTGAGTAATTTAAATTTTCCATTCCCAATGGATTCATGATATGTTTCTATCATTTTAAAAAAATAATGCCCTTGAATTTAAAGATAGTAGAGGGTTGACTTTGCATCAGATTACTTTCCTATTTATTAGCTCTTTATTACTTTCATATTTATTAGCTCTTTAAACAAAAAATAAAAATACTGTAGGTAGATACAGTAAATCATGAAACTAAGAGGACCCAAAGAAATGTCTCTGAAACCTGTTGATGCTAAATTGGTTTTAAGGTATGCTAAAGCCAGATATGCTCCATTTTCATTCCAGTTTTAGATCTTAGTCTACTGAGAACAATTCTGTGGAAATGGAATAATCAATTCCTAGGCTTTAATCTTACAAATATTTAGATTTTTGTCAACTAAAGCAATGTAAAAACAATTGAAATAAATACAGTTTTAATATCAGCAGAATTTTGTGAAATGATCAGATGACTAGGCAACTTTGCAAAGTCTGGAGATTTTTTCTAAAATGTTCTGCAGTGAAACAAGTCTGTATGCACAATTTCCAAATGAACACAGTTTCAAACTAAAAATCTAAAATGAAAATGGAAGGATACCAGAACAAAATGGTATAAGAAAAGTGAGCAAAAATTAAAAAAAAATGAAAATAAGCACAATAGGTCCTGCTTCTCCTCATCCTGCAAAGGTTTAAATAAATAAAAGCTAGCTTCAATGCATCTTCCTCACTGTGCTTCAGATATTTTTCCAATGTCCTTTGTTCTTCTTCAGTTGCTAGGTGTACTTGAAACATTCCTCACCCATCTATACTCCCTGGTAAATAGAATCTGTCAACATTGTTGTGTGGATGAAAGTCCTGATTCATTGTCAGTGTAATTTTGGTCTTCATATTCAGGGCTTCTAGTTCACTTGATTCTAGTCCATTGTTCCAGAAACACATCTAATAATTGCTGAGTGTTAATTGTCTTGATGATTTTTTCTGCCACTACATTTGGACCTTAAGGTCTTCTTCACTCATTTGATGTATTCACAATTAATCTTCTTGACTTGAGTATGATTAATGTTTTCAGCCTGAAGGATGCCCAGATATTTTACATGTTTAATACCCATAGCCTGACTTTTTGTAATATGGTTGACAGAGGAATCAGTATAGTGACAAACAGTAGTGGTGATGGTGATTCTTCTTGAAAGATTCTTCTCTTGATATCAACATCTCCCAATCTATCACCATTGACCAGCTATCATGTCTTCCATTGTACCATCAATCTTTGCAGAAAGCTTCTGATGTTTCTCCTGACTCTGTTATTTCTAAGCACTTGATTATTCAGGATCAATTATTACAAGAAAGCATTTGATTCCCTGCCACTTGATTAACTTATCTAATGACAGGGAATCAAACACCTTCTTGTAATCAATCCAAACAATTCAAGTTGGTCTTCCTTCTCTTGCAGTTTTCCAAAATAATCTAGTCAGTTTTAGGAGCTGAACTTTTTGTCCTCTGCTATTGGGGCAGTTTCCTTTCTGCTCAGTTCTAAAGAATTTATTTGCAAGGAGATGCTGTTTGAGTACATCAACTCTTACACCAATTTGAAAATCTGAAAAACCATGCAGTTCATCTTCACCTTTTGCAGACCAGTCCTACATCTTCCTTGCCCTTTTCTCCACCATTTCTGCTGCTATTACAGTTATTTCATTTCAGCTTCTATTTTAAGCTCTCCACTTCCTTTTTCCAACCTGCATTATTATTATTTTTGCGTTCAAGTCTATGTTGGCACCTGATAACTTCCCAGATTAATCCCTACAGTTTTATTGACAAGGTTTTTCAAAAGTGGTTTGCCATTGCCTCCTTTCCAATTGATTTTTTGCCTAAGGCAGAACCGGAACTCATGGCCTCTCTTTTTCTAGCTTGATGCCTTATCCACTATGCCAAATTAACTTGGAAGTCCTCTTATCTGAGTTTAAATACTCTGAACTGTCTGATGCTCTGCACCTGGCATTTGCACCTGGCAACAAAGGGCAACTTAGCGAATTTGCAAGGGCCACGTCATCTTTCTCAAACTATGAGGCGTACTCAGATACTTGAAATAATGATCATGTATTATACATGCATTTCCTCCCTATCTATGCTGATCTCTCTCTTATTTAAGAGATTCACTTGATTTAGAAGTATGAGCTGTAAATCTGCAGTCTTGACAGAAACCTATTCATAAAGCATGGAGATTTTGCCTTATATTTTGGAGGCAAGTCAACGTTGCAAAGTGAAGTGTAAAATTATTCCTGTCTCAATGTTATTTTTGAGTCATATATCTCTGCCTTTTATGAACAGCCGGCATATTTGGAAGAATTATGTGTGAGTCATAAATCCCTATTTGCTCAGGACATGACTAATAGTTGTCTTTAACACAGTAAAATGGTATTCCTGTCTTATCTTGCAATTTTTTTTAACCTCTGAAACACTCACAGGACAAAATGAAATTTAAACAGTTTGACAAGTCATAATGCATATTCTGTCTCCATTTCCCTTCCTTTCTGGCTTATATGATCTTGTGAATAGATAGCATAATTTATATACTGTATATATGAATATCCAAAAGCGTTCTTGGAATATTCTGCAAACAAACTGGTCTGCTTGATTTGGGATGGTCAGCAGCTGCCAGAAACATGGAGTGATCAGAAGAATAATGCTTAAATGGTAGGGAATATGTAGCTACATTATAATATATAGTTATATTAGTTACAAAATGCATCATCACCCAAGTGAATTTAGAGGGTTTTACTGCCAAGTAAATGTGCAAATGCTATGTCTGAAAGAGTAGTAGTAAAATTTAAGTTGGGCATGTGTGAATCCAATATAGAAAACCTCCAAGAAAAAAAAATGTTTGGCAGTATCCAATGAAACAAAAGGGATGGTTTGACAACAAATCTTCCTCAGCTCGTTATTTGGAGAATGTCTGATTCCCAGTGTATATGGTTGCTTTATAATATATAAATATAGTTTTAATTTTGCTTAGTATGCTTTTTTTAATTTTGGATTTGGGGAATTATATTTTGCTGGGAGTTAGCTCAGAATCTTTGAAAATAAATAAAAAACAAACAGAGCTCTGGAAAGTGATACAATTGATGTAAACAGAAGACACAGCACACATATTGCAGATATTGGAAGTGTCACCACACTTATGTAAATCTACCTCAGCAATTGATAACTATGTTTGCACAGTATAATATTTTACCATGCTTGGGGGGGAAGGTTAGTGCTTATCTGGATGTATATGTGTTATATCTGCATTAAATATATAAAATAGGAATGAATAAGTAGATCAGAAAGAATATTAAAGAGGGATTCATGCTGAGTTTGCTTTAGCTTTTCTTCCTATGTTCTTGCGTATTATTCACATAAACCTGTTAAGCAAATATTTACCACCATTGAAATTAATATATTTTAATTTTATGGATGTTATGTCACATTAAACCTACATTATTATTATTTTTTAAAAGAAAACCTATATTGGAAGGAAGGAAGGAAGGAAGGAAGGAAGGAAGGAAGGAAGGAAGGAAGGAAGGAAGGAAGGAAGGAAGGAAGGGAGGGAGGGAGGGAGGGCAATAATATTACTTTAAAGGGATCCTTGAACAATTTATTATTCTCTTCTCCTGTTTTTGTAAGTAGTAAACAAAGCCCACTATAATCAGTTGCAGACTAAATCAACTTTGATGACTGATGGCTACATTTTAGAAAAAACATTGAATAGAAGAGACAAGTGACTATCTAGCCCAGGGGTAGGCAACCTTGGCTCTTTTATGACTTGTGGACTTCAAGAGCCAAGGTTGCCTACCCCTGATCTAGCTTCTTCTTAAAAATCTCCAGTGATGGAGCTTCCACGATTTCTGGAGGCAAGCTGTTACACTGGTTAATTGTCCTCACTGTCAGGAAGTTTCTCCTTAATTCCAGGTTGCTTCTCTCTTTGATCAGTTTCCAACTATTGTTTCTTGTCCTGCCCCCAGGAGCTTTGGTGAATAACATGACCCCCTCTTCTTAGTGGCAGCCTCTCAAATACTGAAATACTGCTATCTTCTCTCCCCTATTTGTTCTTTTCTTTAGACTAGCCCAGGGGTAGACAACCTTGGCTCTTTTATGACTCATGGACTTCAATTCCCAGAATTCCTGAGCCAGTATGGGGTAGGCCAAGGTTGCCTACCCCTGGACTAGCCAAAACCAAGTCCTGCAGCCGTTCTTCATATGTTTTAGTCTCCAGGCCTTTAATCATCTTAGTTGTTGCTCTTCTCTGAATTTTTCCTGAACTCTCAACATCTTTTTTGTGATATGGTGACCACAAATGGCTGCAGTATTCCAGGTGTCGTCTTACTAGGTTTTATAAAGTGGTATTAATAATTCATGTGATCTTGATTCTATGCCACTGTTTATACAACCCAGGATTGTATTTGCTTTTTTGTCTGCCACTGCACACTGCTGGCTTATAGTCAAGTGATCATCCACTAGGACTCCAAGGTCCCTCTCACAGTTACTCTTTTTTAAGCCAGATCTCACCCAATCTGTACTTATACTTTTGATTTTTCTTGCATAAATGTAAAACTTTGCTTTTCTCCACACTGAAACTCATTTTGTTGGATAGGGCCCATTGTTCAAGTTTGTCAAGATCTTTTTGGATCCTGAGTTTGTCTTCTGGGGTGTTGGCTACTCCTGCCAGTTTGGTGACATCTGCAAATTTGATGAGTTCCCCTTCAATTCCCTCTTCTAAGTCATTGATGAAGTTGTTGAAGAGTACTGGGCCTAAGACAAAACCTTGTGGTACCCCATTGCTTACTTGTCTCCATGTGGATATAGTGCCATTGAGGACTACTTGTTGAGTATGGTTTGCCAGCCAGCTACACATCCACCTGGTGGTGATGTTGTCTATTCACCTTTTTCTAGCTTACCAAGGCGTAGGTTGTGGTCTACTTTGTCAAATGGCTTACTGAAATCTAAGTATGCTACATCCACAGCATTTCATTGGTCTACTAGTTAAGTCACTTTATCAAAGAATGAAATAAGTTTGATTGAATTCATCCAATATATTTCAGCAGTATATAACAGATTTTCAGACTGCTGAAATATATTGGACTTTAGAGATTTACAACAACCTGCACAATGGTTAAGCAGACCCAAGCAGAAAAAGCCTGTTATAAGTTTTGAAAGCTGTTAGGCATATGGTGTTAGCCTACAATGTTGGGTTGAAAATATATTAACCATAATGCTATGTCTTTAAGATGTTAATTGGCCAATGGGTGTGTAACTGTTCTCATGGCCATAAGAGGAAGCTAGGAACGTAGCTTCTCTCTCTCTCTCTGAATTCACTGATCTCTACTGTTACTGTTTTTGCTCTGCTGTTGGTTTACTACTGTTGTAAACCTGAACTGTGTATTGACCTCTGGACCGGTAAGAAGACTTTGTAGTTTGGATTACTCTTTGGACTGTTGCTATTGTTTATGACCTGGACTGTTTATTTTTTGACTGTGCATTTTTGTTCTTACACCACCTCAAAAGTAAACTACTTTTTGTTTTTATAACTCAGTGTATTCTTGTGTGACTTTTACTGCTCTCAGTGCCCTTCCTTGTCTGTGCAACTCTTTGGTAGCACAAGGAGACCTCTGCACAACAAATTCCTTAACACTGGTTATGGGCCCAGACCTGTACTGAGAATTAGTACACACAGTATTCCTAGCTGAGTTTGTGTTAGCTATTTGGTGTAAAATGGCACAAGACCTGTTGTCAGGCATCTCCTGGATAACCCGGTTGGATGGGACAAACTATGTTTCCTGGTCCATGAAATGTTGCTTGCTTTTGCGCAAGGAAGGACTATGGACTGTTGTAAATAACCCACCAGATACTACTGCTTGGGATCCAGATGACGAAGAGGATGCAAAGAAGATACACGACTTTAAACGAAGCAATGAGAAAGCTCTTTGCATTATTGGACTAACACTGAATGACCAGCAACTTGTCCATATTCGTAGTGAGGAGTCTGCTGCTAGGTGTTGGGGCGTTTTGCGAAGGCTTTATGTTCGAGACAGTGTGGGTGCACATATACACCTTACACGTAAGCTGTTTAGGGCTCGTTTGCAGAAGAATGGAGATATGCTGACGCATTTAAACTACATGAAGGCAACTTTTCAAGAGCTTCATGAAAAGGAGCTGATTTTTTCAGAGTTGCATCAGGTCTACATTATTCTGTCATCTTTGGATGAGAGTTATGATGGGTATGTTTCTTCTTTGGAAGTCCTGACCAGAGAGGAACTGACATTGACTAACATTACTGGGAGACTGCTGGAAGAGTCCAGAAGGAGGCGTGACAGAGACCAGCTGAGAGAGACACAGCTACGAGAGGAGCAGCCATTTACCACTGCTTACAACGTCAAGAAATGTTATTCTTGTGGGGCTAGAGGGCATATAGCCAAATTCTGTAGAAAGGGTAGAAAACAGAATGTGAATAGCAGTGGGAAGGCTAAGAAGGGCATTGGTTTGGCTATTTCTGGTGAACCAACATCCAGAAATAATGAATTGTGGGTTGTTGATAGTGGGGCTTCACAATGCATTACTAAAGTGAAAAAGAGGTTTATTAATATGAAAAACAGCAACCAATATGTTAAACTGGCAAACGGTTGGAGGATGAAGGCCTCTGGTGAAGGTAATTCCTATTGTCCATGCATTGATGAACAGTTACCTATGTTATATATACCTAAACTAAGATTCAACCTGTTATCTGTAAGGGAATTGGTTAAAGTTGGGTTTGTGGTAACTTTCAGAGGGGAGCAATGCACTATTGAGAGGAATGGAACCTGTGTAACAGCTAATTTGAAAAATGGTTTATTCATTCTCACAAGTAACCAGGTTAGTACAGTTAAAGCTAACTCGATATGTGAGAACAAGAAGCCACATGATGAATGTATACATTTATTGCATAGGCGGCTAGGGCATGTAAACTTTAAATCACTACGTAAAACAGTTGAGTTAGTAGAAGGAATTAAACTGAAGCCATGTAGTAAGTATTTGAATTGCAATGCCTGTAGTCAGGAAAAGAGTAAGGCAACTCCTGCAAACAGGTTAAACGGCTTCAAAACAACTGTACCTTTGGAAGTTGTGTTTGCTGATTTAATTGGACCCATGAAGCCAAGTTTAGGAGGGTCATGTTATATTTTAAGTATATTGGACCACTACTCTAGATATGTTTTTTGTTATCTGCTTAAGTCAAAGGCAGAGACTTTCCAACAATTTGCAAACTGGCTGAAGTTTGTGGAGAGAAAAACAAAGAGAAAGGTTCAGTGCATAATTACTGATAATGGCACTGAATTTACAAATAAGCGCTTTGTTGATATGCTACAATCAGCTGGCATTGAGCATAAACGTTCAGCCCCTTATAGGCCTCAACATAATGCATTTGTTGAGAGACGTGGGCAAACATTACAAGCCATGATGAGAACCATGTTAAGAGATTCTGGCTTAACAGATAGACTGTGGGGGGAGGCAGCAAAATGTGCAAACCATGTTCTGAATATAGTTGTTAATACTTCTACTGGTAAAATACCATATACAATATGGCATGGTAAAAAACCAAACCTTAATTACTTGCACACGTTTGGCACCCCAGCTTGGGTCCACATTCCTGCACAACTCAGGAGTAAAGGCCAACATAGGGCTAGGCAATTATACTTTGTAGGTTATGAAGCTAACCATAGATCCTATCGTTTCTGGGAACGAGGCACAACTAATGTATATAACAGTTCTAGTGCAAAATTCCTTGAGCACGTTGGTTGGGATAGGTTAGAGCAAGAAACTGTTAATACTGATCCTCTAGTGTTTGAGGACTCCTCTGATAATGTAACTAGTAATGATAATACATCTCCTGTAAATATAAAAGATGAAAAGGAGATAGGGGAGATAAAAGATGAATCAGAGAAAGAGGAAGGAAAGGTGTCAGAAATTCAAAGCCCTGTAATTCCTAGGCATTCAATGCGCATCAGACGTCCACCTGATCGCTATGAAGCTAGTATATGTCAAGTTAGTTTAGAGCCATCTAACTATGATGAAATCAGGATGTATCCTGAAAAGGAACAGGCATCATGGAAAGCTGCAATGAACAGGGAGTTGAAGTCTTTGCAGGATCTTAAGGTCTATGAGAAAGCAAAACTGCCACCTGGTGAGCAAGCTATAGGTTGTAAATGGATTTATAAAATAAAGAAGGGTGTAGATGGAACTATAACCCGTAAGGCACGTTTGGTTGCACAAGGTTTTGCCCAAACTACTGAGGATTATGACGAGGTGTTTGCACCCAGTCTGAGGGCAACTACTTTAAGTCCATTAGACAAAAGCACATAAGCTTATCTACAATGGAGGCTGAATTTTCATGTTTATCAGTGTTATGTACAGAACTGCTAGTGTACAAACAACTATTGTTAGATATGGGTTTAAATGTAAATGATCCATTTATTGTATATGAGGACAATCAAGCTGCGATAAAGATGGCTAATAATGCTGCAGTAAGAACAAGATCTAAATATACTGATCTTTGTTATTTAAATGTCAGACAATGTATCAAAGATAAATTAATACAGCTAGAGTATTGTTCATCTGATGTAAATATTGCAGACCATTTTACGAAGGTACAAAGTGCTGTGAAACACAATGCTAATTGTGAAAGAATGTGCATAAGATTGTAAGAGTTATATATTATTCTACCCAAAGGGGAGAATGTTAGGCATATGGTGTTAGCCTACAATGTTGGGTTGAAAATATATTAACCATAATGCTATGTCTTTAAGATGTTAATTGGCCAATGGGTGTGTAAGTGTTCTCATGGCCATAAGAGGAAGCTAGGAACGTAGCTTCTCTCTCTCTCTCTGAATTCACTGATCTCTACTGTTACTGTTTTTGCTCTGCTGTTGGTTTACTACTGTTGTAAACCTGAACTGTGTATTGACCTCTGGACCGGTAAGTAGACTTTGTAGTTTGGATTACTCTTTGGACTGTTGCTATTGTTTATGACCTGGACCGTTTATTTATTTTTTTTATTGAAAAGTTTTAGCATACAGTTTATCTTTAACAATCCCCCTCCCCCTCCCCTCTCCCTCCCCCCTCCCTCTCCCCCCTCCCCCCCTCCCCCCCTGACTTCCCAGAGCTAAATACAAGGTATATATATAAAAAAACAATCATAAACAACCATATACTAAAAACCATAAACTCTAAAATCCATCACTCTCTAGCTTATATAGGATAAAACAAACTTTAGTAATATTATATATATATATAGAGAAGCTAAAATAGAAAAAGAAAAAAAAGAAGGAAGACTTATTCAAATGCTACATGAAACTTCTTGACCCTATACTTGTTCTGGATAAACTCAATCCATTTTCTCCATTCCATGATATAACGTTCTTGCGAGTGATCTTTCAAATAAGCCGAAATCTTCGCCATCTCTGCCAGGTCGGAGACCTTTAAAGTCCACTCTTCTATGGTCGGCAGTTCCTCTTTCTTCCAATACTGACCTATCAAAAGTCTTGCTGCCGTAATTAAGTTTAGCATCAATTTAGTGTCCACAACCGTAGCGTCCGTAATTATTCCCAACAACAAAAGTTGCGGACAAAACTTTATCCTTTGCTTGAAGATCTTCTGCATATTCCACCAAATTTTTATCCAGAAGGCCTTAACCTTTTTACAAGTCCACCATACATGAAAATATGTTGCATCTTCATCACCACATCTCCAGCATTTTGGCTGATAATTCGGATACATACTTGCAAGCTTTTTAGGATCTAGATGCCATCTATAAAACATTTTATAAAAGTTCTCTCTTAAATTTTGAGCTTGTGTAAATTTTACGTTCCTCACCCAAATCTTTTCCCACGTGTCCATTGTAATAACTTCTTGAATGTTTTGGGCCCATTTTATCATACAATCTGGACCGTTTATTTTTTGACTGTGCATTTTTGTTCTTACACCACCTCAAAAGTAAACTACTTTTTGTTTTTATAACTCAGTGTATTCTTGTGTGACTTTTACTGCTCTCAGTGCCCTTCCTTGTCTGTGCAACTCTTTGGTAGTACAAGGAGACCTCTGCACAACAAATTCCTTAACAAAAGCTTTGGCAGAGGAGAAGAGCACAAGATTATGAGCATGGGACTAATTTAGACATTATGATCAGGGACAAAGTTGTTTTTAATCTGATTCAAAATTTCAAAGATCTTGTGAGGGTCTCACTGAAGCAGCAAATATTGGCAGCAGCCAAGCAAATGGATTTGTGTGCCATCATACAGAAGAAGAATCAATGTATGGAAGTGTAAAAGACATAGAAATCCCTTGCAAAGTATTTAGTAGTACAAAACTACTCTCAGCAAAAGTTGTCAACATGTTCAAGGTCAAACCATGTTCAGCTTTGGTACAACCCAAGTTTAGAGAGTAAAATGGTTTTGCAAAACTGAAGAAATATGTAGGTTTGAGCTGGAAAAAGGACATAGATTGGTTTTGTTATTGTTATACAGGGATACAGAACAAAAATCTGCTATATTCCTGCTGTTGTGTGGTAGTCTTAACTTTGTCTTTTATGCTTTACTGTGATGGAAACTGTATTGTCTTTCCTTACCATTATGTGTTGAAACAGTTCCAACAAAAAGTATACTCTTGAATACTTAGGGCTAAGATTAGGCCAAAAGCAGCAATAAAGAATATTTTCAAAACAATTTATAAAGAAGGTCTTTATTTTGTACTGTAAAGAATTAAAAGCTCCCTTGTTGTGTAAAGCATTTTATATTATCCTTCATCATACCCACGTGATCCATGAAATAGCATTCTACAGCCTTAAGACTAAGAAGCATCATCCGAGGATACATCTAGATCAAGGGTGTCAAACTGCCAGCCCGTGGGCTGAATGCATCATAGCAAAACCACACCCACCCCATTGCCAGCAATGGTAAAAAAAAGTCACGATACGTCACAACATATCATGTGATGTCGCAAGTTTGACACCTCTGATCTAGATGTATTTGAAAGACTTAATTTCAATAATTTCTTGCAGCCATATTTATGTGGATCTAAGATACTTTAGGGACGCGGTGGCTCAGTGGGTTAGGACGCTGAGCTTGTCAATCAGATGGTCGGCAGTTTGGCAGGTCGAATCCCGAGTGCCGCATAACAGAGTGAGCACCTGTTACTCATCCCAGCTTCTGCCAACCTAGCAGTTCGAAAGCACGTAAAAAATGCAAGTAGAAAAATAGGGACCACTCCGGTGGGAAGGTAACAGCGTTCCGTGCGCCTCTGGCGTCTAGTCATGCCGGTCACATGACCACGGAGACGTCCTCGGACAAGTGCTGGCTCTTCGGCTTTGAAACGGAGATGAGCACCGGCCCCTAGAGTCGGAAATGACTAGCACGCATGTGCGGGGGAACCTTTACCTTTACCTTTACAAGATACTTTAAATAATGCATAAGCAAAAGAATTTCCCATATATTGCAATACTGAGTTGAAGACAACTATAGATTATTTGGACAAAGTGAGAGAAATATCTGAATAGTTCTTGTTAGGTCCATGGAACAATAACCATGTGATTATTCAGAAAAAGGACAGATCATTTTGTATTTATTTAGGCTCTGTGGAGCTCAACAAGGTATTATGGCATTGTAAAAGTCTTAATTGAAATAAAAAAATCACTAGTTTCTATTGAAAGGATAGTTAATAACAAGAAAAGCTGGAGAAAGAGTCTGCAGAATTCTGCATATTAAACAGCACATCATTTCAGTAATTACCTTTTGGCATGAAACCAAGAATTGAATTATTCCAACAAAAGAACTTTGAGAGTGTAAGACATGAAAATCATTGCAGATGATATAACAGCTACTACCACTAAGGAATAATAGTTAATCCTCACACAAGTACATAGCACATCAAGAGTGTATAAAGTCAACATACATAAACAAATATCAGTTTTTATTGACTAAAGTCATAATCATAGTACACATCATACCATACCAATAATATATGTAATTTTTTTTGAATTGCTAACAAAGAATTAAAGGGAGACTGTCAGTCTCCCTTTAATTCTTTGTTAGCAATTCAAAAAAAATTAAACAAATATGAGCTGTCACTGTTGTGACTACTGCGTGTCGATGGCCTTCGGTTAGGCTGAAACAGGAAATAAAGATTTGTCCCATGTTTGGGGCCTAGCAAGGTAATCTAAATAGTTAACAAGCATCTAATATATATATGTGTATGTGTGTGTGTGTATGTGTATATATATATACCTGTATGTATATATATATACATACATACACACACACACACACACACACACATATATATATATTGAGAGATTCTTTTTAATATAAAAAATAAAAACCTAAAATAAAAAGTGAGACAGTGTGTGTGTGTGTGATAAAAAGATATAAAAAATGAGGATCTAAAAAGGAGTGTGGAAGTGTTAGATGGTGTAATAGAGTATAGAAAGTTAGAACTGTATGTGGAAGACTATCAAGTTACAAAGTATCCCAATATGACAAACTAGGTACCTGTGAAACTACTTTATAGGGCTGAGTTTCAGGCACATGCCAAATGTCATCATCCAACCAATTTTGCACACTGCTGTATGGAAATGGTAATGCGATATGCCATAGCAAGGGTAGCATCTGAAACAAAAGAGTAACATAAAACTGTCCTGGATATTTAGTGATAAGGTAAGGTAAATATTGGGGAATATTTAGTGGTAAGGTAAATAACCTTAGAGAACAAATAATAATAATAATAATAATAATAATAATAATAATAATAATAATAATAATAATAATAATAATAATAATAATAATTTTATTTATATACCGCCCTTCTCCCGAAGGACTCAGGGCGGTGAACAGGGCAATACATGTTAAAAGACAAAAATACAAAAATTAAAAGAGATTAAACAAGGTGCCCAAGAACTATAATAATAGGTTAAAATACATTGAACAGTAATAAACCCGACCCCATCCCATCAGGCCAGGCCAGCTTGTTCGAACAAATGAGTCTTTAGATTGCACCGGAAGGAGCGAAGGTCGGGCGGCATCCGGAGCTCAACCGGAAGATGGTACCATAAATCTGGCGTGCCCACAGAGAACGCCCTCCCCCTGGGGGCCACCAGTTGGCATTCTTTGACCGGTGGCACCCTGAGGAGGCCCTTTCTGTGGGAGCGTACTGGGCAGAGGGAAGTTGATGCCGTCCGCAGGTGCTCCCTAAGGTATTCCGGACCCATGCCATGTAGGGCTTTGTAGGTCATTACCAGCACCTTGAATCTCACCCGGAAGACAACTGGAAGCCAATGTAGCTCGCGGAGCAGAGGTATAACATGGGAGTATCGGGAAACTCCCAACACAACTCTCACGGCTGCATTCTGTACCAGTTGGAGCCTCCGAGTGGTCCTCAAGGGCAGCCCCATGTAGAGAGCGTTGCAGTAGTCCAAACGAGAGGTCACAAGCGCATGAGTGACCGTACGCAAGGCATCCCAGTCTAGATAGGGCCACAACTGACGCACCAGGCGAACCTAAGTGAAGGCCCCCCTAGTCACAGTTACTATATGGTTTTCTAAAGAAAGCTGTGAGTCTAGGAGGACTCCCAAGTTGTGAGCCCTATCTACGGGGAGTAATAACTCACCCCCCATAGAAAGAGATGGAATATCCTGAATATCCCGAGATGCCGGTATGCACAGCCACTCAGTCTTGTCAGGGTTGAGTCGAAGCCTGTTCCTCCCCATCCAGACCCGAACCGCCTCCAGGGAGCGGGACATCACATCAAGGGCACCACTGGGGTGGTTTGGGGTCAAAATAAAAAGCTGGGTATCATCAGCATACTGATGATACCCAACTCCAAAACCACGAATGATCTCACCCAGCGGTTTCATGTAGATGTTGAACAGGAGAGGCGAGAAGACCGAACCCTGAGGGACTCCACAAGCGAGAGGCCTAGGGCTTGACCCTCTGCCCCCCTGCCAACACCGACTGCGAACGTCCCAGGAGATAGGAGGAGAACCACTGAAGAACCATGCCTCCCACTCCCAATCCCCTGAGATGCCGCAGCAGGATACCATGGTCGATGGTATCGAAAGCCGCTGAGAGGTCTAATAGGACTAGGACAGAGGAATATCCCCTGTCCCGAGCCCTCCAGAGATCATTCACCAGAGCGACCAATGCCGTCTCCATGCTGTACCCGGGCCTGAAGCCCAATTGGTACGGGTCTAGATAATCCGCTTCATCCAGAACCAGAGGGAGCTGATGTGCCACCACGCTCTCAACAACCTTTGCAAGAAAGCGAGGGTTGGAGACCGGATGAAAGTTATTTAACACAGCTGGGTCCAAGGCAGGCTTCTTGAGGAGAGGTCTCACCACTGCCTCCTTCAAGATGGGGAAACTACCCTCACTCAAAGATGCAGATATAACCGCCTGGAACCAGCCTCGTGTCCCCTCCCGGGCCGCATAAACCAGCCAGGAAGGGCACGGGTCCAATAAACATGTGGTGGAGCTCAGCCTCCCCATAATCCTGTCCACTTCCTCCAGAGTCACATGATCAAACTCCTCCCAGATAACATTGATAAAGACCACCCGTGTCCTGATCATCAGACTCTGCCCAGTCGGAGTCCAAACCGGTCCGAATCCGAGCGATTTTGTCCAACAGATGTTGACTAAACTCCTCAGCACGTCCCTGTAAGGGTTCCTCACTCACCTCCTGATTAAGGAGGGAGCGGGTCACCCTAAACAGGGCGGCCGGGCGATTATCTGTGGACGCGATAAGGGTAGTGAAGTAATTGGACCTCGCCACCCTTATTGCCGCGAGATAAGACCTAATGTAGGTTCTTAGTCGCAATCGGTCAGATTCAGATCAGCTGGATCTCCAACAGCTCTCTAGGCCCCGTCTCCTTCTCTCACACTCTAGCCTCCCTTACATTTAGCCTATTGCCAGTTGCAAGGCTGCACTGAAGGGACTTGAAGAGCTACTCTTAGAAATGTGCGTGGTACTAGCTCTACCAGTACACAATTAGAAAAGGGGCTCACCTGGGTACCATAGAGAAATTGTGGTAACAGCTTGATTTCTAATAATTTGAGAGTTCTGGGTATGTTGTACAAGATTCTTTCTCTAAGGTATTTGAAGGTGAACATTGAGTTCCTCAGTGCATTTTTCAATAATGAGTCATATTTTTCATAGATGCAATAGAGTTGTAAAGGATAATCTAAACCACTAAAACCTATATCCTGCTCAAAGGAATCAGGACTGAATACAGAGGAAATAAGGAATAGGAATGGTTTCAATTAGTAACAGCTGGTCTGGTTGTATCCACAATCTTATTAATGCCTTCTTATGCTGCCAATTCCTCTCCTTCAGGCCTTTCTCCACTGCCTTACCAGTATCTTCACACTCCAAATGCCAATTTTAGCAACCTGCCTCCCTGCTCTTCTAAGCATCTTCCTACCAGCCCATCTCCTCTTGATTTTCTCAGTGATTTCTCCAACTGCCACCAATCTTCCTGATGATTGTTCATCCCTATGTTCCATTGTATGTTTTATGATTGCTGTAAAAATCATACTCGGTGTAATCAGAATGATGAAATATGAGTTAAAAATGGGGTATACTCCTATGAAACAAATTAAAGCTGATGAGATTGTTTTCTGTTATGTACCTGAAGTAGAGAGATGAGGAGTGGTGTTAGGTGGTGGAATAGGCAAAACAGAAGAACCCTGAGGAAGACCTACATATCCCTTCCATTCTTTGAGAGATCTCAAAGAGATAAATAGAAGAAAAGGCCAAGTGAGCTGCCTTAAAACTCAGAGAGTGTCTCAGAGTATCTCAAGATTAGAAGGCAGCTTCCCGGACCTGAACCAGACAGGCTAGATTACTTCCCTTAAATTCAGGTATTTTATTATAAACTATCTTCCCAGTGGAAGGACAAGTTCTAGAGGCATTAAATCCTTAGATATGCAATTCCCAGGTCCCTTTTTTAATTCTTTGCCGACAATTAGAACCTAAATAATTCTAGACTGAGTAAAAGTGAAGTGGTTTCATGTGGCCCGCAAAGCCATCCTGGAAACAGTGAGGGAATGGCCCCCACTGCCTTGGCCCTGGCCCAGAGACCCTCCTCCTGCCAGAGACCCTCAGATCTGTCCCACTCCTGCCCAGGCCGCCATAGGCACCCTTGATGCGAACGATGTAGAGCTGGCCACGCCCACCCAGTAGGCCATATGCACTCTAGCCATGCCCACCCAGTAGGCCACACCCACCCTGGCCACACCCACCTGGCCCCTTGAGGGCAACCACAATGCTGATGCGGCCCTCAATGAAATTGAGTTTGACATCCCTGAGTTAGAGACTTGTAAAGATTTGGGAAATTGTTTTTTTTTTCCTTTTTAAATCCCTAATCCAAAGGGAAACAACTATGTAAACAAATAATGTGGATATGATGTTGTTAGCAAAAAAAAATAAATTGAATCATTTAGCTCTTCAAATTCTTTGTGACTGACAAATATCATTTTACCAGGATTGGCTAACAGTAACTGCTTCTTTGTGTTTTTGTAAATTCATATTTGTGTCATTAATGATAACATCTAGGATACCTACCTTGTCTTTGGTCAGCCTCTCTTTTATTTTCTTTCATTTTCCTAAGCATCAGTGTGTGTGTGTTTTCACTGAACCTTGCCTTTGCTTTATGTGTCCAAAACATTGGATGTTTAAATTCATTATTAATACTTTCAATAAGCAGTCTGATTTTTCTTCATCTATTAGCATAGGATTTGTTCCCGCTGTGTCCTCTAGTGTCACAAATTGAAGGCATCATTTTTTTCTTGTTCAGCATTTCTGATGGCCCAGTTATCACAGCAACACATTGCAAAGGGGAAATTCATTGTCCTGACAATGTATTCCTTTGTTGCCCATACGTTTTAATATTTTGTTGGTATTGGTCTTAAACTTTCTCCTATGTATCAAATAACTCTTTATTTCATGTCTTTTAATCACCATGTGAATTTTTGAGACTTGGAAGATAAAGTCTATTACTATTTTATATTACTATAGTAATTACTATTACTATATCTATTGCCATTTGGGCTGATATTGCCTGTTAGCTTAGAGTTTGTTTGTTTGTTTGTTTGTTTGTTTGTTTGTTTGAACTGAATTTGTTTTCTGCATTCTTTTCTTTCATATTCAACAAGAAATTCCTGGAGTCTTCCTTGCTGTTGTGTACTGGGTTCATTGTGCAGGAATGAAGACGAGGCGAGCGAGTTCAGCAAAGATCATGGTTTATTGTTTGCAGGATCTGAACTAGAGAACAGGGCTGCAGATGCAGCAACTTATACCATGGTCCCTAGGCGGCGGCCAATAGGTTTGAAGCAACCTATTGCCGGCTAGGGGCAACCAATAGCAGTGCTGGAGACGGGTTGTCTGAGATGCTGGGAGCCGTTAGCTAGCTCCCTGCTCCAGCAGCCTACCAGCCATTACCACGTGGTGTTAACAAGCAAGCCCAATACATTACACTTGCTTCCAATCATCAAAATGGTTTCATTGTAACTGAGTTACTGAAGATTCTCCAAGAAAATTTAGTCAAATAGGACAAATTAAGCTTTTGGAATGTGTTGTGTAGTGGGTTCTGGAGAGCAGGAAGGACGCCGAGACGATGAGTACAGCATAGCAGCTCTTTATTAGGTGAAGGGACTGTACTGTACTGGGGAATAGGGGCTAACTGCACTCTTAGGCCAGGTACTCAATCAACCAATCGGACTGAACCTATGTTTCCCGCCAAAAATGCTTCCTGCCAAAACAGTTACAGTTCAACGCCTCCTGGTGGTGACTCTTATACAAGCTTTAGGTGTTCCAATAAAGCCTAATACATAACAGAATGGAAATTACAAGGTTTGTATTGTTCATTTTTGGATCAGAAGTAAATATCAAGAGGAACAAGTGGTAAGTGTACAAAGCTTTTTTATATTCTTTGCTTTTAAAAATGTGCATTCATCATTCTTCTCTTCAGAGGAAGCCGACTCAAGGCTTTTCATATTATACATCTGTTTGTATAGCCACAAATATATTAAAAAAGGATTAATTAATATATAAGTTGTTCTCTAAGATGAAATAGTAGAATCTGGAAATGCAGAAGATTAAATAAAAAATACAAAAATCAGCTCAAATGAGAGCAATTACTGCCTGAACACTTATCAAACCAAAGCTTTAAAAATGGAGGTTATACCCTCGTGCTATGAGATATATATATTTTTTTGTAAACAACTCAGCAAATACTCTGGGTTTTTTTCCCCTCAGGCAGTATAATCCCCTTGAGAAATTTTGCCTGGCTTAACAAAAGTCTCCTGTCTTTCTTTGAAATTACTTACAATGTTGTTTATATTTAATGCAGGGAAATAAAAAACAGGTTTCATCACAGAAGTTGGACTTTTTTGAACTGTAAAAAACTAGATGCATTTTTTTAAAAAAAAGGATAGGGAACCTACAGAGACAAGCAAATAAGCAAGAAACTTAAAGAAGAATTTAAGAGCAATCGTAAAATCCATGTTCCTCATATCTGTTTTCATGAGTATTAACCTTCCCTATCTTACTTCATCTCTGCCGAATTTATTGTTTGAGAGTAAAAATGGTCTCATTTCTTTTATATGCATAATCAATTCAATTCAAACTTTTTTTTGTGCTTTCAAGTTATTCCTGGCAATTATCTGGGTTAATCCTTGCAGTTTTCTTTGGAAGGCTTTTTTGAAGATTTGGTTTGCCATTGCCTTCTTTCCAGAGCTGAGAGTGGCCCAAGGTAATCCAGCTAGGTGTTTGTTTTTTTGCCTAAGGAAGGACTAAAACTCAGTCTCCTAGTTTTTATTCTGGTGTCTTAACTACTACACCAAACTTGTTATCTCATTTGACATGAATATAGGCCAAATTAAAAGCTCCTTGTGAGAGGACATATAAATATTATATGTAGACTGTTAATGTAAAGCATGGAATACGCAGCACAGAATTAGGATATTTTTTTCATATGTTTCAATTCCTACTTTTGCAAATATTGCTTTTAGATGGCTATTTTCCTAGGCTTGCAAGTGAAACATTCTGTAAAGAGAACATAAATTATCAAATTCAGTACTATTTAGAGAAAATATGGCACTGATTTATTTTTAGGGAACATTTTTCTGATTATTAATTATCTCTTCAAGGAAAAGAAAGAGTACAATGAAACATGGAAAATTCTTGGAAATTCTCCCAATAGCAATGACAATATATTCCTGGACTAACAATTATATGCATGGTTGTGGATTACATAGGGAATAGCTCAGAAGGACTAGAGGAAGAGCTGTTATCAGGACAATAATCAGATAAGTGGGACTTGAGCCCCTTCCATGAAACTAATTTGAAAAAACACTGCAGACAAGCCTCTCCATATTTCACATGAAGTTAAGTGAAAAAAGAAGCTCATTCAGTCTTGATTCTGTTACTATAGCTATTACAATAAAAATTGTACTGACCTACTGTAGATGACTTTTTTTTTATCTGCTCCACCTTGTAAGGCTAACAAACATTGTCACCTCCTTTTAATGTATGAACCATTTTGAAGTTACAAGTTACTTGCCAAACAATTAATAGTTTTTTCTTATAAATGCAGATGCTTACCTAGTACATTAATCTATAATGCTTCAGGGGAAAAAAATCTATTGGTGACCCAGAATTGTTGTGACTCTTCAAGTGATTGAGTTTTCTTAAGTCAAAATAAGAAGTTAGGCAAATCTGATGTTCAGTAGAAGTTTGTACTAGTTAAAATAGTTTTGGCCCTTTCATACAGCCTCAGTTCCTATTCTCATAGTGATGGAAGGTGAAAAAATGAGTTTTTCTCTAAAATCAGCATATGGATTATTCATATAGCAATAACATATATTTAGCTATGCTACCATTCCTTATTAGTTTAATTTTAGTGGGTTTCAGAGTTTAGCAAATACTACTAGCAAATATTGTCATATATTAAATGTTCCCTCATTGCAGCTATCGTGTGAAGCCCTACTGTATGAAACCTCCGAAATCCTGCTATTAAGTAATCAGATATTAAATATAAATATTGACTGAAGGTCACATTGAAGTACAATATATTCAGCTGACAATTTTTCACCTAGGAGTTTCACTTGGAAGTGCAACTTGGATCTGACATATATCAAGGAAATCCATGATTTATCATCTTGATAATGCAGGCATTAGTCTATTTTTGATTGTTCAAACAGTAATCACTGTAATAAGATATCATTAATTTTGTTAGGTCATTGTGAAAACACCTCCCATCTGAGAGTTGACTGGAAATAACCATTCCATAAAAAATAGTGAAATGCTATATTTAAAAATTAACAGCACTAAATGAGAGCCAGTTGAAATCCTGGTGAGTTTGAATCTAACTCTTCATTGTCTTTATCAATCATCCTGAAGTGTTCAGACCCTCTATTGTGTGTCTACATAAATACTTTAAAATGACTTGTCAGTTATAAATCATCATAAAACATGCATATAAAAATATTTTACATTGGTTTTATAAAAATAATCAAAAAAACTAAATGGACTGCTTTCATCAAAAATAAAATAAAAGAATAAAAATCTCTATGAAGTTGAAGTTATGATTCCTAGTAACACTTTTGTGAATAGCTATGCCACTTGCTTGCATACTTAGTGTATATTGAGTTTCAATTCGCCACTAGATGTCATCAATGCTGTTTTTCAGTTTTTAAATCCAAAACTTATATTGTAAACTTTTCAAGTCTTTTTTTTAAAGGGTCTTAAAAACACTGTTAGTCTCCAAATTTCCAAGTCGTGTGTGTGTGTGTGTGTGTGTGTGTGTGTGTGTGTGTATCTGTGTGTATGTATGCATATATATAAAGAGAGGATCAGGTCTCACCCAGTTTCATCTACGTTGCTGTAAGATTTCTTGTTAGTGCTTGTTGTCTTCCATTGTCAGCAGCTTTGGATCGGCTACACAAATGTGGACAGTCTTTCCCTTGCCAGTTTGGAGGGCTTCCTCTGATCAAAAAGGAGGGTTTCCACCCCCCACAATCAATGAGGGTTCCCTCCTTGCTTGCCACCTCTACAGGGAGACTTTTGACCCTTTGCAGGGTCCCCCAGCAAGGCGAAATCAAATGCAAACGATGGAGCCCTATCTTCCTTCGCCTGCCTCACTGCAATGTCAAAACCAGAAGCCAATTTAAGACAGTTTTAAATGGACTAAAGGACCAGAATGATTTAGAATATTGGAACGTATGATATTTTAAAAAAGATTTTTACTATAATAAGATAAAAGAATTGTATTTGTGGGAATCTAATTGTTTAGTCTAGCAGGAAAGAGATGATGCTATCTGACTTCTCATCCAATTTATATAAGAAATCATCATATTTCTGGGTAGTTTCAGCTTTATAATATGGGCTACTGTTAACATACTAGAAATCAGGGATCAAAAGGGAATTTTGGAAGATTAGATTGAAAGCAGTGGTGGGATTCAAATATGTGAACAACCAGTGATGCTATTTCTGGAAGTCCATTCTCGGCCTGGGCAACAAAAAATTAGCTATCGGTTCTGCTGAACTGGTGTGAACTGGCTGAATCCCACAACTGCTTAGAAGTCTTACTTCCTTTTCCCTGAGAGAGAAATCTGAGTTTGTGAGAAGGTAAAAACAAAACATATTAGCTTGAGTCTGGCTAAATAAGGAATCTCTCAAAAATAGCACCTTCCAAAATAATATGACAACTTTTTGTCTGTCTTTCACAATGTTATTCTTGACTGAAAATACCATAACTTGTTTAATAATGCCATTATTAGCTGACACAGATTTTCCTCTATGGAACCTCTTTATAACATTTGCTCTACTTATAGTATAACTATCATAGCTTTCCTTGGAAAGGTGAGTATTTTAGGTGAAATCTTTTTCCACAGTGTGGAATATTTTCTTGCAATGTTTTCCCTGACCCCAAGATCTTCTAAAGACAGACAGACAGAACTATTGGTGAGAGGACCAACTAATGTACAGCACAGCTGCAATCATAATTTATTATAATAATAACAAACAGCAAACGTGTGCTGCCCACTCACTCTCACACACACATGCACAACAGTGAGTTAATGGCTTTATTCAAATCCCCAGCAATTCAAAAAAAGTCCACACAACAAGCATGTTGTTGCATGTTGTCTTATTAGACCGTTCGGCGGCTTTCAATACCATCGACCATGGTATCTTGCTGCGGCGCCTCAGGGGACTGGGAGTGGGAGGCACGGTTCTGCGTTGGTTCTCCTCCTTTCTCCAGGGTCGCTCGCAGTCGGTGCTGGCAGGGGGACAGAGGTCGACCCCGAGGCCTCTCGTTTGCGGAGTCCCTCAGGGGTCGGTCCTCTCGCCTCTCCTGTTCAACATCTACATGAAACCGCTGGGTGAGATCATTCGTAGCTTTGGAGTAGGGTACCATCAGTATGCTGATGACACCCAGCTTTTCATCTCAACTCCAAACAGCATCAGTGATGCCCTCGACGTGATGTCCCGCTGCCTGAAAGCGGTCCGGGAATGGATGGGGAGGAACAGGCTTCAACTCAACCCGGACAAGACTGAATGGCTGTACGTACCGGCAAGCCAGGATACTCAGATCATTCCACCCCTTAACATCGGGGATGAGTTACTACCCCCTGTTGATAGGGCCCGCAACCTGGGTGTCCTCCTAGACTCGCAGCTATCCCTGGAAGATCACATAGGAGCTGTGACCAAGGGGGCCTTCTCCCGGGTTCGACTGGTGCGCCAACTACGACCTTATCTGGACCTGGATGCCTTACGTACAGTCACCCATGCCCTTGTGACCTCTCGCCTAGACTACTGTAACGCTCTCTACATGGGGCTGCCCTTGAGATCCACTCGGAAGCTTCAACTGGTGCAAAGTGCAGCGGCACGGACACTTTTGGGGGCCTCCCGATACTCCCATATCACACCTCTCCTCCGTGAGCTGCACTGGCTTCCGGTTGTCTTCCGAGTGAAATTCAAGGTGCTAACAATGACATACAAAGCCCTACATGGCATGGGTCTGGACTACCTACGGGAGCACCTTCTGCCAACGTCAACACCCCACCATCCTGTGTGCTCCCACAGAGAGGGCCTCCTCAGGGTGCCACCGCTCAAGGAATGTCGGCTGGTGGCCCCCAGGGGGAGGGCATTCTCAGTGGGTGCGCCAGCCCTCTGGAACTGCTTGCCAACCGAAATCCGGATGGCCCCCGACCTCCGCACCTTCCGGCGCGATTTAAAAACTTACCTGTTCCAGCAGTCCGGCCTGGCCTGATAGCTCTAATTGGGGTCTCAGTTGTTTTTACTATTGTTTTTCACTATTGTTCAATCTGTATACCTACCTTACTCTGTACACCACCCCGAGTCCCTCGGGAGAAGGGCGGTTTATAAAAACAAACAAATAAATAAATAAATAAATAAATAAATAAATAAATAAATAAATAAATAAATGTTCAGCTGCCACATTCAACAAAACTCGTGTGATACGGGAGCTTTTGGTAAAGCTCAGTCCATAAAATGCAACACACAGTCCAGAGTCAGTCCAAAGTCCAAACATGAGGTCAAGGAGTAAGTTGCAGAAAACAGGAACACAGAACAAGGAACTGGAGATGTTGTTCCAGAAATTCTCTTAGGGCAGGATTAAATAGGCAATGCTTATGTGACCCTTCACAATGGACAAGCTTGCCTCCCCATAAGTAGCCTGACCAATCAGCATTGCACCTGCCTCCTCTCTGCCATGTGCATCCTTAGAATGGGAGGAGACATGGACTTCACCTCCTCATCTTCGTTGACTGCTAGTAGCTGCTCACATTCCTCACCTGGATCCTCTAGGCCAGTGATGGCAAAACTTTTAGAGACCGAGTGCCCAAACCACAACTGAAAAAGCACTTATTTATTGCAAAGTGCCAGGGCCGCATCAGCATTGTGGTTCCCTCAGGGAGAGCGGTGTGTGTGACCCACTGGGTGGGTGTGGCCAGGGTGGTCACAGCAGATTGGGTGGGTGTGGCCAGGTAGGCATGGCCACCTGAATGCTCTAACACAGACATGTCAAACTCACAATGTCACATGACTTCGCACAACGTATCGGAGCTTTTTCACCATTGCTGGCAATGGGGTGGGTGTGGTTTCATGATGATGCGTCTGGCCCATGGGCCAGCAGTTTGACACCCCTGCTCTAACATCTATAGTCGAGCTTGCTAGCTGGCCATTTTGCCTGCTTTGTGCAAAAAGACACTATCATTTGCCAATCTTAGGCTGTACTATAGAGGATAGCAAGTTGTCTATATTATAGATAATGGAATGAATAAAATCTCCAAATAGTAGAATGCCAATAATAATGGGAACAGGTCTAGTCAATGTGCTTCACAAGTATCTATGGTACAAAGAAACAAAAGAACAGAAAGAATTTGGAAGGACATATTATAACACAAATTTTTTTAATAGTATATTAAGGATAAAGTAAGGATAAATTTGGCAATCACATCATTGGCAATCCCATTAAACACTTTTTACTCCAAGGACCACCACTGTAAAAAAAGAAAAACTTACATACTCTAATTTGACTCATCCAGATTCAGAAAACAGGTAATGCACAACAGGAACAGCTAAGATGAAGAAACGAATTTGTCTCCAGTGCAGAAGCTCTCAATTTACATGCAAAGCAACAGAAATAATACTAATAGTAATAATAGTAATAATAATAATAACAACAAAAATAAATAAATAAAAATAAAATAAAAATATGTTCGTCCCTGGTGGTCTAGTAGTTAGGATTCGGTGCCTGGTGGTCTAGTGGTTAGGATTCAATCCCTGGTGGTTTAGTAGTTAGGATTTAATCCCTGGTAGTCTAGTAGTTAGGATTCGATCCCTGGTGGTCTAGTAGTTAGGATTCGATCCCTGATAGTCCAGTGGTTAGGAATGGGCACTCTTTTCACTGCAGCCGAGTCAGACAAAAAGTATGGGAGTTCTCTCCCATAAAAAATATGATGGGAGGTAAATTACAGAAATCCATATCAGCTCGGTTGTCACCTGGGACTGCACTAGAGGTTGGAGTTCCTGGACATCTGGTGAAAAATGGACTCTGGGACTTAGGACTGTTTGCTGAGCAATTAGGGTCAGCAGCTGCATAACTACTGGAAGGAAAGATGTTTAGCCTTTGCATATATACAGTGATTGAAAATAAAAAAAATCATGATCTGTTATTATAGATCAAGTCCAGCAACAAAAGAATATTTGAAATGAATGCACCATTTCTGGAGAGAACAATATCCAGTACCAGAAATAACAGAACAGAGGCTAGTAGATCAATGTAGATTTAAAATACAAAATAAAGTATTCACAGAATCAGAATTGGAAGAACTATAAAGGTTTATCTAGGGCAAAGAAATCAAAGCCTTGCCAGAAGTAACTGAGATTGTAGAGGCAAACCAGGCAAAGTTGGTTGTAGAGGAATTCAACAAATAGAATTGTTTTCATTTGGAGACAATGTACCCTCCCCTCTGCCTCAGAAAGAAGTAGAAGAATTGAAACAAAAAATAACTGAACATCTAGAACAGCACCAAAACATCAGAATAAGGCTGCCTGCATTGAAGCTTGTTCCAAAGAAACAGCTAGCACAAGTGTTAAAAGATGCAAATACTGCAATATCAAGTATAAGCACTAATGTGCTGCCATAAACAAACCAACTAATGTACAGTGCAGCTGCAGTTATAGTTGCATACGTGGAATGAAAAATCAATAAAGAAGAAAAAAAGCCAAACAGTATGCCACCAAAATAGAAAATCAGACTGGAAAATAAGATCAACAAGTTGAGATTGAATGCAAGCAAACTGGAACAGATAAAAGAAAAGAAGCCAAAGAATAAGAAGACCAAAGAATATCTAATCAAAAAATGCCACTTAGCAACCAGTAGAACAACCTGCCTCCAGAAGTGGTGAATTTTCCAACGCTGGAAGTTTTTAAGAGGAGACTGGACAGCCATTTGCCTGAAATGGTATAGGGTTTCCTGCCTGAGCAGGGGGTTGGACTAGATGACCTCCAAGGTCCCTTCCAACTACTTATTATTATTATTATTATTATTATTATTATTATTATTATTATTATTATTATTATTATTATCATTATCATTATTATCATTATTATCATTATTATCATTATCATCATCATCATCATCATCATCATCATCATCATTATCATTATCATTATCATTATCATTCAAAGAAGATCAAGGGAGCTCTAGAAAAAGGTTTCCGGTTCCGGATTTCGGCACAAGCAGATGTGTGAGGGAATATGCTCCCCACGTCCTCTGGATTTCTTCATTGGGGGATCCCTGTAAAGGGGTCAAAAGTCACCCTGGAGGGGTGATGAGTGGGGGAGAGGTCTCTCCAGTTGGCGGTAGAAGGGCGGTAGCCCTCCCATTGGCTTGGAGCCACTCTCTGAACTGATGAAGAAAGGATTGGCCACTCCCATGGCCCATTGTTTCAACCGTTTCCTGCCGAAGCCAAAATTACAACAAAGCACTTGAAAGCACTTGAAAACTGGGTGAGAATTCCCTTCTTCCTTTCCTAATTGTCTACCTTTTCTCGCTAAAAGCTTCTTGAATTTGCTTCCCCCTGTGAGGAGAGAGGGAAGGGATCTCTTTTTCCCCCACCCTTCTTAAGACTGGCATCTGTTTACATCAGGAGAGAAAAGGAAAAAAAAAGCCTTGAACTAAACAATAATAATAAATTGGACTTACTGCCTTTCTATTTTTGGCCCAAAATTCCTAAACTCACAGAAATGGACTATCCTACCTATGTGATTAAAAAGTGGGACAAAAAAGGAAAAATAAATAAATAAAAAGACCCAAAATTTACAAAATCTACTCTTTCTGAAAAGGATTTCAAGTACTCTGGGGACATCTAGTGGTCAAGCCTGATACAGCAAATGAATATTATTGGCAAACAAACTTGTTATGAACTTGGCATTAAGATAAAAACCTGAAACAGCTGGAGATGAATTTAGCTTAGACCTGTGGAGGTGGACACTTACTGACTTTTGTTTGAAAATTAGCCTCCACTAGGGACTATCTATAACTACTACAAAATGGAGACTGATCAGCCACAAACCTCACTTGATTATAAGCTTATACTTGAAACAATATATAAAGTCACTGAAATGTCTATCTCCAGGCTGAAAAATTTAGGAGCCAACTCTAACTGACAAACTGAAACCCAGACTCCAATCAAAGAATTCACATCTCAGAATATAACAAAATTGGAAGAAACCACTATTGAGACAGAGGAATATAAGCAACAACAAGGTACTGAAAAATTAATATCCAAAATTTGACTGAATTAGGATCTGAAATAGAAAATGTTTACAAGATAGAATTAGAATGTGTTTAAGTACTTATTAGGCTTATTCTAAACATTATAATTGACATAATGGAAATTTGGCTTATGGATCCTACATTTGATGTTAAAATTTTGGTTATGTATAAATAGAAGTAGATTGATAAATATAGGCTGTCCTATTGGTAACTTGTGATGTATTAGGATATGAAATAGACAATTTTTATTAGGTAGAGTTTAGCTACTTAACTATTTTGTGTATATTAGATGCTATAATCTTTGGTGTAATAAAATAAGGAAAATTTGGGTTGTGAATACCATTTGGGATGTTAAAGGTTAAATTTGAATACTATAATTCAGGGCTTTTTTTGTCATAGAACGCCCAGAACAGAGTTCTGGCACGTTTTTTGGATGGAACCTTGTAGGGTAGGCAAGGCGGGTTGTATGACGTGTGTGAGTTCCGGCACCTTTTTTTTTTCTTTTTACAAAAAAAGCACTGCTATAATTAATATCAAAATTAGATAAAATTTAATAACAGGACAGGGATATATTTCACTGAAACTGGACTGATAAATTTCTTCTTTAATTGACTATGCTGTTCTTAGAAATTTGTTAGTTTAAACACTTTGTATTGAATGTTAAGGGAAATAGAGGATGTTATGACAATGTAACCTGAACTATGTATTGAAAACTCTATTATTCAATTGATGATTACCCAGGTACCATGATGCTTTCTAAATATATATTCTTTAAATTGGAAAACCAATAAAACTTTAAAAAAAAAGCTCTAGAAATAATAAAGTAGAAATAATGGCTATAGCCAAGAAGAGCAGCAGATATGAAGATTGAATTGCAAATTATACACATAACTTCCAATTTCAATCCAATCAGAAATGTTTCTACCAATCTATCAAGGGGGAGACTGCAGTGAATCTGTCAGTAGCTGACAAGGAAGAAACAGTGCATTTCTGGGCACAGATATGGGATAAGCCAAATAAATACAACAAGGATGCAGCTTGGTTAAAGGAGATGGATAAGAATAAAAAATAAACCTGAAATGAGACAACTAGTAATAACAAAAGAAATGGTAAAGAACAAGGAAAAATAAAAAATTGGTCATCACCAGGTGAAGATGAACTGCATAGTTTTGGTTGAAACATGTGACTAGTCTTCACTCACTCATTGCCAAGTAATTTAACAACATACTGCAAGGAGGTGAAATTGAAGAGTGATAATGAAAATGAAAATCCAGCAAAAGGGGCAAGACCAGGCAACTTGCTTGCAAACAACTTGCTAACTGGTGTGCTACTTGATGTAGTCCAATAACATATAGTTGAAAATGAGCTCTTTCCACCTGAGCATGTTGAAACATGTGACTAGTCTTCACTCACTCATTGCCAAGGAATTTAACAACATACTGCAAGGAGGTGAAATTGAAGAGTGATAATGAAAATGAAAATCCAGCAAAAGGGGCAAGACCAGGCAACTTGCTTGCAAACAACTTGCTAACTGGTGTGCTACTTGATGTAGTCCAATAACATATAGTTGAAAATGAGCTCTTTCCACCTGAGCAGAAAGGAAACCACCCCAACAGCAGAGGAACAAAAGATCAACTCCTAATTTACAAGATGATTTTGGAAAACTACAAGAAGAATAAGAAGGATAAGTAATATATAAACAATAATGAAAAAATAAAAATGTAATACATTTAAATAAGAAAGCATTTCTCCGAAAAGGAGGAACCTTGAGAAAATTGACAGAATTTGAAATGCTGTAAAAAATCAAGGCCTGAAAAAGTTACATCCCCACATTCCAAATTGTATGTTATACCATTATTGCAATAACAGATTTATCTAACTTATCTACAGCAACAGCCCTATCTTACATGCATATGATTTTGAATGTTAGTTATGGGGAAGTGGGGAAAGCTAGGAGTGCAGAATATTCATAAAATTGTTAGAAACATAAGCATTTACTAATACCCTGATCAATTTCCCCCAAAGAGATAAGGTTCCTAAGGTCTCCTAATATTAATAAAAGTTAGATCTCATGCTTACCATGATATAAGATCCCAGATGTATTGTATCAAGATGGAAATGGTGTAATAGTTCTGTTTGATATTGTACAGGATTACCACTTTAAGGGTAACCCAGGAATAGTCAAAAGAGTGTTCAGCACAGGTTTTGGACTACACTTTGGAAGGAACAGTGATAAATAAAATTAATAATAGCAGCCCCAATGGAACAATACTTTGAATTATTTTGGCCCTAGCTTTTTGTGTTTTAGAATATATTAGGGTTTTTTTAAAAAATGATTTTTATAATTAATACTGATGAGTTGTTTTAGTTATTTATTCGTTGTTTTAGCTAAGTTGTAGACTGTCCATAGTTGCTTTTTGTGAGATGTGTGACTGTATGAATTATATAAGTATATGATAGATGATAGAGATAGAGAGACAGATGATAGATTGATAGAAAAATATAGATAGATAGATAGATAAATAGATAGATAGATAGATAGATAGATAGATAGATGATAGATAGATAGATAGATAGATAGATATAGATATAGATATAGATAGATAGATAGATAGATAGATAGATAGATAGATAGATAGATAGATGATAGATAGATAGATAGATAGATAGATAGATAGATAGATAGATAGATAGATAGATAGATAGATGATGGACGGACGGACAGACAGACAGATAGATATTGTGTGTAAAAATTCTAGTGTTCAGAATATCTCCAAACCCAAAATAATCCAATTAAGGATTAATAAGGATAAATTAGTGTTTCAAAATTTTCCACATAAGAGAGAAGGGGAAAAAGAAATTGGATCCAAAAATTTTGGGAAAGATGAGATTTGAGGCTTAAGTATCTTGGTGCATGATAAATACTGGACATATTTGTGAGGTTACCAGGAGTTAAGTTTCCCCCAAAGATATTAGTTTTGCTGTAATAAGGTAGCTGAGTGAGGGAGATATCCTTTTAGGATCAATGCATTTGTGCACCATCAGATCTCTAGGGAATACGTAACATCATGACTTCCTTTTTTTGGAACAGATCTGTTTTGCCCCTATTATATACTTTAAAAAGCAAGAAATAATTAATTATGTTTTGCTTGTGTTAATATTTTTCTGTTTCCAGCTGGATCCTCTGTGCAAACCTCTGAACCAGAATCCCAGTGCTAGGACATAAAAGTCACCATGTTCATTTGAATGAAAACTTTGAATCATACAAGGTAGCTTGAAGCTGTGTGAGGAAGAATAAATACAACCCTCTTGCTCTTTTTAATAACAACACAACTGTTTATGGAGATGAGAAAAGTTTAATAACAACGCAACTCCTTTAAGAAAAAAAATGAAATAAAAGAAAACGTTCAAAAAGCAGAGGCTTTGAGAAAGAATGTTTGGGCATTGGGAATAGCTATTCAATATGAGCCCAGCTTACTTTGTTTGAACTAAATAAATCTGAATCAAGACTAATGATTATCACAAGGATCGGGCTATACTTTGACCAATGTTGCATTATTTAAGAAAATTAAATCTGAGAATCTGTTCAATACAGTACGTATTGCAATTCTTTCCCCTTGCATGTAGACATGAATTCTTCCTCTAAACCAGCATTAGCAATAAGGACAAGGAATGAGAAAACTTCAATACTCTATTTCCAACAGGGCCAATTTGAATCTGCACCAATGTCTCATGACTGCTTCCTACCATAGCAAACTGTTTACGGGCCTTCTGGTTTGTGATTGTGGCACTGGCGGACATGTGGTGTGATCGCTCTCTCCACCGTTCGGTTTTCTCCCTCTTGGGGACCCTGAAGAGGGTCAGAAGTCACCTTGTAGGGGCAACTAGTGAGAAGAGGACCCCCGAGTGATCGCAAAAGGACAGAAGCCCTCCCATTTGATCCAGGGCAGCTCTTCAAACTGATGGGGAAAAATCAGCCATTAATATGGCCCATCATCAAGCTGCTGACAGCTG
Source organism: Vipera ursinii (assembly GCF_947247035.1). NCBI lineage: Eukaryota > Metazoa > Chordata > Lepidosauria > Squamata > Viperidae > Vipera > Vipera ursinii. The sequence continues at coordinate 133,744,569 of NC_139516.1, read as the reverse complement.
AGGTCAAATTTACCAACAAGCACCTTGAAAGCAATGTGGAGAAATTGGGTGAGATTTTACCTTCTCTGTACCCCAAGTACTTTCCTGTTAAAAGCTTCTTGAAAATTTTTCCCCTTGTGAGGAGAGAGGGGAGAGAACTTTCTTCTCCCACCCTCTAAAATGGCAGCATCTGATAACTCAGGGGAAACAAAGCATTAAAAAGAACAACTTAATATAATTGGATTTATATTTTTTTGGAAGTTGGGGACCCAAAAAGTTCCTATTCTTACTGGGACCTGCTATTTTATTTTACTTGCAAAAAAGAACTTACATTGGATAAGAACCTAGCCCGGGATCTGAAGAAGACTTTAAATGCTATTGCAGACATCTTGTGGTGAAGCTTGGTACAGCAATTTATTACTTCTGATAAAGAGACTTGTTCACAGCCCAGACCTGACCTTGGTATTATCTATGAGAGATTTAACACTGAGAGAACAGCTGGGCAGTGAAATTGGTCTCTAGGAACTGTGGAGCTGAACATTTACTGACTCTTGTTTAATAAATAGTCTTCACTAGAAACACCATTTATAACTATGTCAGAAATGGAGGAGGGTCAGCAAAATTTTGGCTGTGCTAAAAGCTATACTTGAAGATATTCTTACAGCCACCGAGAAAATGAGATCTTACCTGAAAGACCAAGGTGCCAGCCTAGAAGTACAGAGCAAAACCTTGATTGCAACTAAAGAACTAACAATTCAAAAAACAACAGGAGTTGAAGAAGTGAATACCAAGACAACTTTAAAACTGGAAATGACTTTCTACAGAAACCAGAAGAAATCTGAGAAAGAAGAAGACCAGATCAAATTGAAGACAACTATACCAGAGCAAATACAGGGATCTGGGTTACCAGGGCGACAACTTAATGATTATAAATGGGCCAGATCTTTCAGAAAATTGGCAATTAGATGGTATCCTTTAATCCAAGTAACATACACAAGAATGAAGGGAGATCTATTTGATGATTTAAAAGCATTGGTATGGAAGCCTGGTTGGCATAAATAGAAAGCTAGAATTAGGTTGAAAAACTGGGGCCCTTTGATTTACTAGAAGAGACCCTAAACTGTCAACCAGTGGGCCAAAGGGAGATTTTGAGACAAGGGGAAATTTGATTATTAGGCTTAAAATAGTTGGAAAATAGTAAAAAAAAATAAGGGATTAATCTGTTTAATACTAAGGATTTAGATTTACAAAGAGAAATGTAAACTATTAGGAAATAGGTTTGAATTATTGATTAGCCCAGATAATATAGATGATGGATTTGAACTAACAAAGGATACTTTATTATTAAGGTGGTGATGTATTAGTGTGAGAAATAGAAAAAGTATACAAAATAAAATAAGAATATATTTAAGTAACTAATATGTGTATTTTAGAAATTAGAATTTTTATGAAGTGAAATAAAGGAAATTTGGGCTACCTGAAAGTTAAATACTATGGATATTAAAGGTTAAATTGGAGTACTGTAATTAAAAATTAAAAATTAGGTAAAACTTAATAAGGACATGGATTTTTTATCGAGATTTATTAAGATATGTATAAGCAAAAAATGTATTCATAAATGCGATAATGAAGTTTTCACTGAGTGTGATACAATTAGAAATTTACTAGCTTAAATACGAAATAGCAAATGTTAAGGGAAACAGAGAAGAAATATTTGATGTTGTAACCTGAGATATGTACTAAAGATTTTGTTATTGAATTATTCATTAACCCAATCACCACGTTGCCTTCTAAATATTCAAATGTAAAACTGGAAAACCAATGAAATATTATATATATATAAAAGAAAACTGTTTATGGAGATGAGAAAAGTTAATGCATATCAGCATTATTATAAATGGAGAACAATCCCCTCAGATCAATGTTGCGATGAGCGACTGATCAGGGTTCTGGCCTCAACTCTTAGAGCCCCGTAACAGGGGTGAGAATTTAGAGGGACCCTCGCAAGGGTGAACACCTTGAATATGGAAGGATCTTGCCCTTTACCACCGACCCAGTATGCCGGACATTCCGACGGTCACACTTGGGAACTGCGATGATTAGGCAGAGTTAGAGACAGAGTCCTAAGACAAACTGAGGCACCAATACAAGTTTGCTCAAGGTGAGGGAGCACGGAGTGCCCGGGGTGGATGGTGTGCCCCCGAACAGCTTTGGACACCCTCTTTTTATTAGGCTGTTTCATTTGGGAGGGGGAAAGTACACATGAGGGAGCAACATATGGAAATATGGAAGGTCAAAGGGAAAACATAACTCATTGTACACATCTGCTAATGAAGAGAGCAAAGGTCATCACAGGAAACAATAAAACATAGCTTATCATATTACAAATGCTAACAGAGAATACAAGGGTTGTCATCAGTCAAGAAGGCATATCTTAACTTGAAAGGCATGACTTGAAAGGCATGATTTGAAACATAACTTGAAACATAACTTGAAACATAACTTGAAACATAGACAATTATAAAAGACAAGTCTTTGTTATAAATGAAGCAAGGGGCAAAGGTTTATCACAGGAATGCAGACTTAAATGGGGGAAGGCAGAGGCCCCATCTTGAAGCAAGGACAACTATGAACAAGTGTAAAGAGATTTATCACTACAACTCAAGAATGCAAAACTGTATAACTTTTAATATAGAAATTAAAAGGGTCTTTTGTAGGTAGAGGAAAGCAGATTTTACACTTGCAGAAATATTATCACTGGAGACAGGAAGGGAGAACCTTGTAATTTTTAATATAGGAATAAAAAAGGTCTTTTGTAGGTCTGGGATATCTACAACTCCTCTTTTTCTGTTTTTTAAAGCCAATTACTGAGAAGGCCCCTCAAAATCCAGAACTTTCTCTTCTAGGATACTTGCGCTGGAAAAAGAGAAATCCTCCGATACCTCCTGAGCCTGCGTCAATGTTCCTTTCAAAGAGTGTTGGTGTGAGGGTGCGTCAGTCTCTGGGTCAGAAGTGAATTCTAAAAGAGGATGTTTGTATTCACTGTCAACAGTGTTTTTCATCAACAGAATGTCATTGCTAATGCTGCTCAGCCTTCGTTGTAGAAAAGCTAAAAGTTTACCCATAACACATGGGCCAATTGCACATGCAAGTAATAATAAAATTAAAGGACCAGCTATAGCTGAGAAAAGGGTGGTCAGCCAGGGAGAAAAGTTAAACATTCCTTGATACCAAGTATAATGCTGCCATGGAGTCAAGCACAATCAAAGAAATACTGTTAGTAATACTTCTGATAAAAATAGGCAAGACACAAGGTAAAATAATACATCCTAATACAATCATACCAATTAAAGCTACAATAGCTTGTAAACCAGGTAATTTGGGAAACCAGGAGCCAAGTAATTCCTGAAAGTTGAAACCATTTCAAGTTTGGACAGGAACATGAGCTACAGAGTTCACATAGATGATGATGGTAGACTCGTTGTTAACAACAGGTTGTTCCTTCTGGGTCCATGCGATGGGCAAAAACAGTGTGAAAAGAGTCATTTTTGACTGGAACCAATGTCAAAGGTGTGAGAGGCGGCAAGACTTTGACGTCTGGGGTTAGCTTTCAGATGGAATTGTGTTTTAGTGGCATCAGTCAGTGGTGTAAGAACAAAGCTGAAAAAAGTCACAAACCATGCTGTCATCTTTAATGGGTTCTGCAGTTGTGTTTGTGGAGGCATGATATGGGTGAACATGGCGACCAGGGATCCACAGCACTTTGTCTGGCAGTTGAGCAACTGCGTAGCCTCTTCCCCAAGTGAGAAGGTCTGCAGGGCCTTTCCAAGTTAGGTCTGGAAGTTGGCGATACCACACCTGTGGCTTAGGGAGATCTGAAGAAGAAGAAGAAGAAAAATGCTGCTCTGCAGCTGTGGTTAAGGGATAGCCAGTCAAGTTGGAAAAGTTTAGAGTGTAGAGGCAAAGATTAAGACTTTCTCGCATTGCTGGGAGGTTGGGGTTTCGTTTTCCCCTGTTCTGATTTTTATAGTGATCTAAAGCATGTTTCAAGGTTTGGTTAACCCTTTCCACCAAGGCTTGGCCTTGGCTATTATATGGAATTCCAAATTTGTGTGTTATTTGCCAATGATGACAAAATTTTGCCATGGCTTGACTGCTGTAGGCAGGGCCATTATCTGGTTTGAGTTCTTTTGGACATCCCAGCACTGCAAAGGTCCGAATACAATGATTAATGACATGTTTGGTGGCTTCTCCCCTTTGGGGGGTAGCCATGATGAGCCAAACTGCTTTTGCAAAGCTTTGGAATTTTGATGAAAATATGAATGACTTTCCCAGGGGGTGAGGGGTTGCAAAGAACAGGCTGAAGGTCCGGAGGCAGCCTGATCTGCAACATTGTTTCCCTCTTGCAAAAAACCTGGAAAAGGCTGATGACTACGAATGTGAGCAACAAAAATAGGATGTTGGCATTCAAAAAGCAAAAATCTGGTTGAATGGAGGGGGATAAATAAGATCCATAAATCACTTGAATTGTGTGATAAACATAAAAACTATCCACAATAAGATTCAAAGGTTGAAAGGAAAAAAGTTGACAAGCCAAAATTGAAGCAGCCAGTTCAGCTTTTTGAGCTGACCGCTGGGGTGTTGTTTGCTTGGTTAGTGCGAACAATTTGCATTGCAAACGATAATCGGGTGGTGGGTGGCAAGAAACCTTGCCATGCCAATCAGCTAAGGAAAATTGCAATTCACTTGAGGTTTGAAAAAATGATTCCCAAATTTGCAGACATAGGCACAAAAAGAGTTCTCTGGTTAAAATAGAAACTTTGGGCGTGTGGGATAAATGAATCCACTCCAAAATTTTCAATTGGTTCAGCAGTAAATAGTCCAGGCGTGTTTAAAATAATAGCAGCAAAAGGAACATCCGACTCCCATCATGCAACATCCACCTCTCTCTATTTCTATAGTACATTCTTGTTCCTTCAGCATTCTAAGGGTTGTGTTAAGGCATACAATTCATGCATGCAATTCACAAATCTGTGCAAACCAACTTAAAAACCACTTTTCTGTTTCTCCCTTCTATTATCTATTCATTCACTGCCCTTCTGCCATTCTGGCCTAACTTCTGTCTTTTCTGCTTCCAGCTTCTATCAACTTTTGCATCAGCCAACTGTTTCCCTTAGCTATTAATCAATCCTCTACATTTCTCTTCTCCAAAAGTATTGAAAATTCCATAATCATATTTGGAGTCAGTGTATATGTTCCTCCTTTCCTGTATTAACAATCTCAGAGCCTGTTGTAAGGTATAAAATCCACAGGCTAGTGCTGATTAAGGGAGGGAAATTCTCCCAGATATCACCTTCTATCAATGTGTCCTGCACACAAAAACATCAAAAACAAGAAAACAAAAACAAAAAACAACTCCACAAAAAGATCAGAGTAATTTCTTTTGGGTGATGTTTAACTAAAACTCAAAGAATTCCAAAAACTTCTTTTGGGTGATGTTTAACTAAAACTCAAAGAATTCCAAAAACTTCTCCAACAAAGAATCTCTCCTCTTTCGAGTAAAAAAAAATTGCAAGCTGAAACTGCAAGAGTGGGCATCAAGTTTCACATCCACCCCCCTTTCTCAGACTGGAATTCTAAGCAGAGAAAAAAAAATGGTTAAAAGGACCAGCCACCCCCCCCCCTCCTTCTGGCTGTCTCTCCCTTTCTCACTCTTAAAGTAACAGAGCGAGGTTGGGGGGGAGTAAAAGAAACTTTTCAAAAATCTCACCACCAAAAAAAATAAATAAAAATAGTTTGCTCTCCTTTACATGCATTTACTCTCACACATCATCCATGGCTTTTACAACAATAAAATCTGCAGTTTACTGTTCCTTTCACACACACTCACATTTACATATGAGCAAATTAACTCATTCACTTCTATTCTGACTGCTTGCATAAACAATTTCACATACAAAAATTTCATTTCATACTTTCTCCAGACAAACCATACATTACAAAAATTCCATTTCATACTTTCTCCAGACAAACCATACATTATTAAATAAGGCCTTTTTGTTTGGTGTTATCAGAGAGGATTTTGACCCTCTTCCAAGTCTTGGAAATAACACAGAACAACACAGACAGACATATATACACAGATACTATTAAGACAACATTTATTTAAAACAGAACAAAACACACATATGAAACAACATTTATTTAAAACAGAACAAAACACACATATCAATTTGGGGTTTTAGGCCAAAACAATAATCCAAAGAGCTAGCTAGATCTCAGGCAGGTCCAGGCAGTTGAATTCAACAGGCGCGCCCCTGGACTTTACTGAGAACAGCTCGCCCCAAGAGGCTCTTTCAAGCCCCACATAAGCCAATTTTAACAGGAGTTCATTTCGGGCATATTCATTGTCTATTTGCCTTGTATTTTCTTCCTGCAATCTATCCACAAAGTCTGAATAAGCCTGATTGGGATCTTGATAAACCTTTGCAAAAGACATTTTAGCTTTTTCGTGAGGATATCTTGTGGAAAGCTGCTAAAGCCCCTTCAAATTAAAAGCCTCCCTTGGGCTTTGAGCCTGTTGGTCATTAGTAATGAATTGTCCCGTGCCAAATAATTGATCCCTATTTACTCCTTGAGGTAATCCAGCAAGAATTTTTTCTCTATTTCTTTTTTATTTATATTCAGATTCCCAAACAAGATATTGTGATAGAGTAGCTTACCTATACTCATTAAAAATCCTTGCACATAGTTGATGAAGTCATGATGCAAGGGTGGATTGGTGAACCTCCGGCTGCTGGTGGCGGCAAAAAATTAACAGGAGAACAAGATGACAAATCTTCCTCATAAGGAGGGGGAGGCGGAGAAACTGAAAAGGCTTAATGAAAAAGAGATTCAGTGAAAAGTTCAGATGAATTAGAAGCATTAAGAGGAAAAGAAATGTCCCGAAGGCATGAGCTGTAAGCATAGAGTGAACAAAAGGTGCTCCTTGAGTGAGGAGAGAGATTTGGAGAAGGAGGAGGAGGGAAGGGGGGAGGGGGGTTTAGAAATAGAGGCTTTTTCCTCTTTGTCAGAGGGAAAGACAGGCACAGCAGGGCAAAGAGTAAAGGCAAAAGGAAGATTCTCCGGAGGCAGAGCAGAGGGGGGGACATGCACAGCAATAGGAGGAAGTTTCTCTGATTTTTCATAGGGTGGGGGCGGAAGATCAGAAGAGTGATCAAGAGGTTTAGAGATAGAAGATGTTAGATCTAAAGGAGATGGCAAGAGTTTTAATGCTGCCATCACGGCTTGCCATGCAGACAGAATGTCAGCAGGCACCCTGGGATGATTGTGAAAATATTTACCTAGCTTTTCCCAGGTTATAACAGACAAAGTGCCTGATTCTGGATAAGCCAGACAATTTTTGTTAATATATCGTAAAAGTTTTGTTAAAAGTCTCTTTCCTACAAGATGGACCATGGTGCCATTGTGTTTTTGAACAAAATTAGCCTTCTGCATTATATTAAAAAGTTCGTCCCTATGACCTGACGAAACTTTGAAAAGTGAGGAGCCCGTTACTCACGAGTAAAGCCTTCTCCGAGGTGCATGAGAACAGGAATGCAGGCAGCACACCCCTAGACAGGAGTCGTACTGTGGAGTTGAAGCCGTGATCCAACGGACGAGCCCCCAGTTGTTGCGATGAGCGACTGATCAGGGTTCTGGCCTCAACTCTTAGAGCCCCGTAACAGGGGTGAGAATTTAGAGGGACCCTCGCAAGGGTGAACACCTTGAATATGGAAGGATCTTGCCCTTTACCACCGACCCAGTATGCCGGACATTCCGACGGTCACACTTGGGAACTGCGATGATTAGGCAGAGTTAGAGACAGAGTCCTAAGACAAACTGAGGCACCAATACAAGTTTGCTCAAGGTGAGGGAGCACGGAGTGCCCGGGGTGGATGGTGTGCCCCCGAACAGCTTTGGACACCCTCTTTTTATTAGGCTGTTTCATTTGGGAGGGGGAAAGTACACATGAGGGAGCAACATATGGAAATATGGAAGGTCAAAGGGAAAACATAACTCATTGTACACATCTGCTAATGAAGAGAGCAAAGGTCATCACAGGAAACAATAAAACATAGCTTATCATATTACAAATGCTAACAGAGAATACAAGGGTTGTCATCAGTCAAGAAGGCATATCTTAACTTGAAAGGCATGACTTGAAAGGCATGATTTGAAACATAACTTGAAACATAACTTGAAACATAACTTGAAACATAGACAATTATAAAAGACAAGTCTTTGTTATAAATGAAGCAAGGGGCAAAGGTTTATCACAGGAATGCAGACTTAAATGGGGGAAGGCAGAGGCCCCATCTTGAAGCAAGGACAACTATGAACAAGTGTAAAGAGATTTATCACTACAACTCAAGAATGCAAAACTGTATAACTTTTAATATAGAAATTAAAAGGGTCTTTTGTAGGTAGAGGAAAGCAGATTTTACACTTGCAGAAATATTATCACTGGAGACAGGAAGGGAGAACCTTGTAATTTTTAATATAGGAATAAAAAAGGTCTTTTGTAGGTCTGGGATATCTACAGATCAACACTTAAACATAAGGAAGGAGGGGGTTGACTTCATATTCTTAAATCCTGCATATTTAAAGGTAAAGGTAAAGGTTCCCCTGCACATGCGTGCTAGTCGTTTCCAACTCTACGGGCTGGTGCTCATCTCCGTTTCAAAGCCGAAAAGCCAGCGCTTATCCAAGGACATCTCCGTGGTCATGTGGCTGGCATGACTAGACACCAAAGGCGCACGGAATGCTGTTACCTTCCCACCGTTGTGGTCCCTATTTTTCTACTTGCATTTTTATGTGCTTTCAAACTGCTAGGTTGGCAGAAGCTGGGACGAGTAACAGGCACTCACTCTGCTATGTGGCACTTGGGATTCGATCCGCCAAACTGCCGACCTTCTGATTGACAAGCTCAGCGTCCTAACCCACTTAGCCACTGCATCCCTTCCCTGCATATTTACACACAGGCAATTTTGTATCAGATTTTGAAATTTGAAATGGTGATGACTTCAAATGGTTGTTATTGCTGTAATGTTACTGTTTTTTTAAAGCTTCATGGGTTACAGAAAGGTCTTTTTAAATCTAGAAGAAAATTAACAACTTTAGGTCATATTGCACTGCTTGAGAATAAATAGAATACTGAGACCAAAAGGGAGGCTACCAACTGAAAAGAAAACCTGATGAACAAAATAACTGGCAAAGTGATCACATTAAAATAATCACTTGCAGTTAAATACATAGTATTACAGAAAATGAAACTTAAATGCATTGGTTATTTCTAGCTTTCCCCTTATATATAGTAACTCATTTTCTGGAAGCAATCAGTCACTGTTGCAATTTCTTTTTTAAATAATTCCAATTGCCACCTCTCTGTGTAAAAGCCTAAAGGAAAAAAAAAAAACCATTACACATCAGGGCACGAGATTAGAAGGTAAAGATAGTACCGTCATCAGATTTGAACAATTGTCTAAATCCATTATTTGTCTGAAGCATACATTATGGGCTACTGTATTATAATAGAATGCTATCTATTATAAGACACACCTTCACATATTTAAGACCCCAATTAATCCAATATCTTCTCTCTTCAAGACACATACCTTCTATAATATTACTATATACATGTACTGAAAATAATTATAATAAGTTAATGAGTAGTGAGGATGACAAATGGTCCTAGATATGCCAGAAATAGTTTGGGAACTCATGCTGTTTTGAAGATTAATGCCTGCCAAAAATGTTATCCCTACTGCCTCTTGCTTAGACTGCTTGTAAATAGGATTTTACACACACACACACACACACACACACACACACACACACACACACACACACACACACATATATATATATATATATATATATATATATATATATATATATATATATATATATATATATTTCAAAAGCAGCATATGTCTTTCAGGCATTCTCTTAACCCTGCTAGAGCAATCCCAGAATCTTACAACACTTAGGAAAGTGCAAACTCAAATTGCACATGATCTCAAAGCTAAAGATGGAAACCACATCTCCTTAACTTACATGCGGGTACCAATCTGATCTTTCTTATTATTTCTTTCACAAATAAGATGGGAGTTTTAGCACCGTCTTCCCGTCCCACAAATTTAATTCTTCAGACACACAGCATAGGGGTTAGAAAAAGCAGCTGCTGGAAATGAATAACATGCCTTGATGAACTTCTTTTCTCTGCATTTGGGGGAGTCCCAGTAAAAATCAGACACATGTTTTACAGTTGGAGCACAAGAAGGAAAAAAAAGGTTGCTGTCTTAAGAGAAGTTATAGTCTGAATCTGAAAAGCACTAAACAGAACAGAATGCTATCAACAAAACAAAATATGTATATTCCACACATTCATTCTGGGACATGATATAGATCGTTGACCAGTAAATATGTGTCTGTAATATGCACCTGTGTAAAAATCTATATAGAGAATATGGAAATTGATACTCTGCATTGCACACACACTTACATGAAGTAGAGATTCCAGGAATTTTTAGATGATAGCTAGAATGGGGGTGGGGGTTGCCCTTTTCTTTAACCTGAAAAAAATAACTGACAAAATGCTGACATTTTGCCTTCTCATTCACATTCAAGCTTCTTGATTTCCAAATTCAAAAATAAAAATGTTTGAAGGAAAAGTAAATTCTTTATTTGTATTAATATTCCATCTGCCAATTATAGGAATATTGCTTTAATCTACACAGATACAGATTTTACCTATATATTGGATTGTATTTTCTGGAAAAGTTACCTGTTCTCTCTAAATGGAAGTCCTCCACAGAGAATACTTTAACATTTCTGCTCCCTGAAAACAAGGCTTTGGGGAAAAAAATGTTACTAGAAACCAAAATATTTGCTGACAAGGATACATTTAATAAAGTAGTAAAGGAAATAATAAGGAGAACTGAAGTAAAATTTGCTTCAAGCTAAATTCCAAATTAAAATTATTAGTAAATATGTTTTTGGTTTTTTTTTTTTACTAATAATTAGGCCTAACTTAGGCCTAGCTGTTACACACAGCCTGGCCTGAAATCCAACGATAGGTCCTGGCCTGCCTCTCTATTTTTTGAAGGCACATTTTTCTGTCTTCATCACATTCACTTGTACATAACCACCACCACTACCCCTCACACACACACAAACACACACACACACACACACACACACACACACACACTGATATAGTTACACTTAATGCCATGACAGCACAAACATTTCTTAATAATCTTTTTTTTTTCTTCTGGGCTGTCCCTATGATTGTGCATTTACCTTGTTCCCAACCCTTGAGTTACAGTACATAAAGTCATTTCTGACTTTACCAGTTGTGATCTTGGAAGGCAGTCACCTGACTGGTGGTGACTGAAAACTGAAATTGTACTTTCAAGCTGATATAGTTACCTGACAACTGAAGGATGGATTGATAGCAATTCAGCTCAACAGTGGTGAATGCCTAATGTACAGAAAACACTTTGAACATGTATATTTCCTTTCCTTTTCCCCTTCCTCTTCCCCTTCCCTTTTCCCTTCCCCTCCCTCACATACACTCTCTCTCATTCACACACACACACCTCAACCCTTATCACAGGACTGCTGGGAAAAAAGTTATTACATTTTAGTCTCTCTTGTCACCGATCTGTTTTCTCCGTATGGATGTAGTCCTTCCACCCAGCTTTCCACCTTCAGATCACTCTTTTGCCACTACCATTAGGGACTAGCAAGTTAAGAGCAATCTCAATGAGGGATATTGAGGGGAAAAAGAAGGATGGCAGGTAATAAGCTATTCAAAGTAGAAAAATAATTATTTCCATCTAACATACAGGAAATTGGGAGTAGTTAACAATTTGGACCATAAAAAAGGCTGAGCACCAAAGAATTTAGGCCTTTGAACTATGGTGCTGGAGAAGACTCCTGCGAGTCCCTTGGATTGCAAGGCGATCAAACCGGTCAGTCCTAGAGGAGATCAACCCTGACTGCTCTTTAGAAGGCCAGATCCTGAAGCTGAAACTCAAATACTTTGGCCACCTAATGAGAAGGAAGGACTCACTGGAGAAGAGCCTAATGCTGGGAAAGATTGAGGGAAGAGAAGAAGGGGACGACAGAGAATGAGGTGGCTGGATGGAGTCACTGAAGCAGTAGGTGTGAGCTTAAATGGACTCCAGAAGATGGTAGAGGACAGGAAGGCCTGGAGGAACGTTGTCCATAGGGTCGCGATGGGTCAGGCACGACTTTGCAGCTAACAACAACAAACAATTATTGCTCACTTTCTGCCACCGTCACTTCCTAACCCCAAACCTGTTTCTTCAAGGCTGCACCAACGATCTCTAAGAGAAAAGAAAACTGGAGAAGCAGAAAAATTTCAGTGGTGAACAGCCACAAAGATCAGCCACAGAAAAATGTAACTGGGGCGACAACATATACTCTGAGATCATGCTTTCTACAATTTTAAAGTAAATTTTTGCCCAAAAGTGCTAACAGCATGACTACAAATCAAGAACGCATTGAAATCTAGCTACTGGGCATTATTCCTAAATCACAGGATAAAGTGAAACAATTGCCTGTATGCCAGAACACTGAAAGTACAGAAACAACTTAAATTGTTCTTTTTTTTTTAAAAAAAAGGGGGGGAGTTGGAGATTTGTGATACAAATCCAATCTGAAAATAATATACCTTGAAATGATGGATGAGGGTAAGGGGAGATGGGAAATAGAAACAACCATATAATGTTATTAGCCTACAAGCAGCTGTTCTGCTCTTTAGAAGGTATTATCTGGAAAAGATTAGGGTTTACTTTAAATGTATAATTGGCTTCTGACATCTTTCCAATGGTTCTGTTGTCATGACGCAGGTGGGCAAATCTATTGGTGAGGATACTGTTGATACCTACAATGCATATGACCTTCTCTTTGCCCTTCAAGGTGTTTTCAATTTTGGTTCTGAAATGATTGTGCTAAGCAGACCTTTGTATTATCTATGCAATGTGAATTTCCATAGTGAAGGTGACATAGGAATTGTCTATTGTGAAAAGAAACATTAGCTTAGAAATCATATTGTACAGCATCAAGTGTTCCTTTGTTGTTATATTAAAGAATGCTATATATCAACATACCTATGGGTGATGATGCCACTCTCCACCGCTGACTTGTATGAACTGGAATAACATACATATAGAACAATTATGAAGTGATAGCAACTTCTATCGCCTACGCACCGAGTTCTTTTCAATAGCATTAATTGCCAAAGTGGATTGGGGGGAAAAAAGTCAAGTGGATTGGAAAAGTTGAACTAAAACACATGGAGGATATCTGTTACAATTCTTAATAGCAGTTATGGGAGGAAGATTATGATTCAAAACAGGGCAGAACCACAAAAGAAAGAATTAAAGATAATTTTCTCAAGTTGAGTTCTTCCTGCCTTAATCTACTCTTTGCCTTATAATGTTAAACACATGGATTATTCATTTGCTCCAATCCTGATGAATATTGGATGCAAGCAACAAGTATAGAAACCAAAATAAAAATCTGATACCTTGGGGGGAGGGGTGCCACAGAGTTGATGGTCTCCTCTCTTATTTCATATTTATATGAAACCATTGGGAAAACTTATCCAGTGGTTTGGGATTCAGTATCATCAATATACTGATGATGCTCAGCTGTTATTGGATGTCTAACAGACTCTGGGATACCTCGACCTTGCAAAGGAGGGACCTATGAGAATGAGACTCAATGCAATTCTGCTAGGTATAAATTATGTAGGTGATAGGTTCTCAAGAGTTTGATATATTACCTTACTAGCAGTAAAGATATTTCTAAAAGTCCAATAGGTTTGTATCCTGAGTTTGCCAACTTTGCAGAGCTTGACATCAACTTTACATCAGCGTCCCAAGCTAGATGGTGGTGATATTGTTAATGTCCTATCCTGGCACCTGGAGGCTGTGAGAGAGCAGGGTCTTAAAATGAAACCCAGGAAGATTGGTTTATTGTCTGTTCATTAGTGTTCTCTGCCTCTAGTGATTCCTTCTGATGGAGGTGGAGGGGAGGGTAGAACCAATCTGGGGTTTGACAATCTTTCTAGACTCATAGTTCCTGGTAGAACAGGAGATGGAAACCATGGCTGAGGGACCCTTTGCTCAGCTTTGCTCAGTCCCGGCATCCCGGGACATTCAAAATATTCCACCTCTCCTTATGGGGGGTGAGTCCTTACCCCCTGTGGATAGGGCTCACAACTTGGGAGTCCTCCTACATTCATGGCTTACTCTGGAAGACCATATAGTAGCCGTGACTAGGGGGGCTTTCGCCCAGGTTCGCCTGGTGCACCAGTTGCGGCCCTATCTGGACCGGGATGCCCTATGTACGGTCACTCATGCGCTCGTGACCTCTCGCCTGGACTACTGCAATGCTCTTTACATGGGGCTTCCCTTGAAGACCACTCGGAGGCTCCAACTGGTACAGAATGCGGCCGCGAGAGTTGTCTTGGGAGTTTCCTGGTACTCCCATGTTACACCTTTGCTCCGCGAGCTACATTGGTTACCAGTTGTCTTCCGGGTGAGATTCAAGGTTTTGGTTATGATCTTCAAGTCCTTACATGGCATGGGTCCGGGGTACCTCGAGGACCACCTGCTGCTGGCGTCAACTCCCCTCCGCCCTGTGCGTTCCCACAGAGAGGGCCTCCTCAGGGTGCCTCCGGTCAGGGAATGTCGACTGGTGGCCCCTACGGGGAGGGCCTTCTCTGTGGGTGCTCCGGCGCTATGGAACCAACTGCCGGTTGAGCTCCGGATGGCATCGGACCTTCGCTCCTTCCGGCGCGGTCTGAAGACCCACTTATTTGAACTAGCTGGTCTGGCCTGATGGGGGACGTTAGGGTTTTTAATGGGTTTTTTATTGTTATTGTATTTTTTAACTGGGCACTTGTTTAATTCCTTTTTAATTTTTGTATTTGCTATTTATATATACCCTGTTCACAGCCCTGAGCCCTTCGGGAGAAGGGCGGTATACAAATTTAATAAAAGTAAAGTAAAGTAAAGTAAAGTTTGGCTGGTGTGCCAGTTGTAACCCTATTCAGAATGGAAAGACTTTCTTACATTGATTCATGCCTTCAACACCATCCATTTGGACTACTCAAAGATTGCAATTCAGAATGCTGTGGCCCATTTCCTTTTAGGTTTCATTGATATACAGACAGAGAGAAAACATGGGACTGTGTTCCTTTGTATGACAACAGTAGCAAGACCAGCATGTGCAGAAATGGAAGAACATACAAATTCCCTCAATGGAAGAGTGGGTAGTGAAGTTAATGGAACTGGTTGAGATGGTAAAATGGATTACTTTGATGAAAGAAAAGACTTTGGCTAGCTTTGTTTCTACTTGGAGTCCCCCCTTTGGACTTTTTGTCTGAAACTAAAATAAATGAAACGTTAATTTTGGGATTTGATGATGAGAACTGTTTATGATTATAAAAATACTATGTTATTATTCGTCATATTTGTATAAGAGATTAATGTATTTTATATTTGTACTGAAGAAAGTTGAAAGTTACTTTTTCTATTTTTCCCACACTCCTAACTTTGCCTTTTTTCTGATCTTTTTCCCCCTCTAATTTCCCTTTTTCCCATTATATTTTATCTCTTGTGGAAACTCAGTAAAGTTTTAATATTAATTAAAAATGTTGTAACCTATGTGCTAAACTGCACTTCCCAATGGGATCAATGACACCAATGCTGTGGGCTCTACTCTGGTTAACAATAGGGTTCAGTTCTAGGTGCAGTTTTAAGTGTTGGGGCTAACCTATAATGCCCTGCATAGCTTGGCATCTATTTAATGGCAGGACTGCATTTGATTGCTGGAATTGGCCCAACTAATTCAATCTACCCAGGAGAAACTTTCAGTGGTTTCCCACTTTAGGAAAGTGACAAGAGTGGAGGTTTTTCATCACAGCTTTTCAGTGCTGGAGGATGTTCTTCAGGGTAGTCTTTCAGTGGACATTCAGCTATTTTACAAATTGTCAAAAGTTCTTCAAGCTTGCAGTGGGTTAATGTGACTTAAAAATGCAGGAATGGACATCACAAAGAACAAGGGCTGCAGATGCATTAGAATAACATATTAATTTGCTAGCAAAATGCCTGTAGGGTAAGGTCACAAGTACCTTCAAGGAAGATTGTTCCAGACAAGGTGTGATCCCACAGAGATAGTACACAATTTCTTCCAACCAAATCTCCAGTCTTGGATTTATCTTTCAGGGCTTGGGTGGAATTGGGCAACGGGGTTTTTGTAAAAGTCCAGACTAGCCTTCTAGATGTGAACTTGGAAATGACATAGAAGAAATGTTTAATTACTTCATATCCTCTTTATGGGATATAGTTCCATACAAATTGATATTGCATGGTTGCTAGGAATAGTTTATAAAACAAGTGGAACATCTTATTCACTCAAGAAAAAAAGGTATGAATATACAGTATGTTTCTGTTCATGTGTGTATGAACTAGTCCTGTGTTTTGTAATAAATAGATAAACAACATTCATGATGTCAGGAGTCAAGGCTGACTCAAAGTATAGAGATGGAGGTATGTCTTAAACTATTCTTTGACTACTGTAATTCAATATATTTTTGGATTAGGATAATTAGAAGAGAGGGATCAATTTAAAGCAAAACGCAGAGGTAGGGAGTTGTTTATGTGAGAAATTATATTGCACCCAGTATCAGGTGAGCTGAATATAGTGATGATTACTTTTTTTTAGGAACATTCCTTGTGAATAACAAAGCATGATCTCTTTTCTCAGAAGTATAAAATCTCATATATTTTCATATGAACACATTTGGTAGCATTGCTCTAAGATCTTAGGCAAAAGCTTTTATACCAATTTTCCAAGCAAAAATTACACATAACTTCTCTATGATAACTGCAAATAATAATAATAATAATAATAATGATGATGATGATGATGATGATGAAGAAGAAGAAGAAGAAGAAGAAGAAGAAGAAGAAGAAGAAGAAGAAGAAGAAGAAGAAGAAGAAGAAGAAAAACAGAAGTTGGAAGGGACCTTGGAGGTCATCTAGTCCAACTCCCTGCTCAGGCAGGAAATCTTATACCATTTCAGACAAATGGCTGGCCAGTCTCTTCTTAAAAACTTCCGGTGTTGGAGCATTCACCACTTCTGGAGACAGGTTGTTTCACTGGTTAATTGTTCTAAATGTCAGGAAGTTTCTCCTTAGTTCTAGGTTGCTTCTCTCCTTGACCAGTTTCCATCCGTTGCTTCTTGTCCTGCTTTCAGGTGCTTTGGAGAATAGCTTGGCTCCCTCTTCTTTGTGGTAGCCCCTGAGATATTAGAACACTGCTATCATGTCACCCCTCACCCTTCTCTTCGTTAAACTACACATACCCAATTCCAGCAACCATTCCCTATATGTGTGAGCCTCCAGTCACCCAATCATCTTTGTTGCTCTTCTCTGTACCCTTTCTAGAGTCTCAACATCTTTTTTACATCGTGGTGACCAAAACTGGATGCAGTATTCCAGGTGTGGCCTTACCAAAGCATTGTAAAGTGGTATTAGTACTTCACTTGATCTTGATTCTATCCCTCTGTTAATGCAGCCTAGCACTGTATATATTCACCAATGTCCATTTACATAAATGGCACAGCATTAGAAAAGCATACACTGTCAGGATTACCATGGCAGTCTCCAGATAAGTTTTCCATATAAAGAGAATATGTCATTTATGAATAGTGTTGCAACTTCTTTCTTTAATGTTCCGGGTGCCTTCTCTTATTTGCACTCCAGATCCTTTAACTAGAAATGCCACCTGGAACTTTGCTAGGCAGCCTTCAGTGTGAAAGTGATCATAGAGAATTATTTTTTTCCCCTTCAATGGAATGGTTGAAAAACAATTTTGCAGAGCAATACAGGAACAGATAGAGCAATTGAAAGAAATCAATGGGAACTCCAAGGGCTCAGAAACAGAATTGTCTGTCCGAAAAGTGTTGAGCTAGATGAAGGAACCAGGTAGTAAGACTGGGAAAGAGCTCCGCTTGAACAGCCTTTTGAGTTTTAAAGTAAAAAAAATCCCGGGCTCAAGGGACTTAAGAAAATTGTATGGGATGGTCAAACGGAATACCATCTAAGCCAATTCACAACATATGAATAGTGAATTGATGTACACTCTGTGTATGCGTGTGAGAGGGGCATGGGTAAAGGCCAGCAAGATTTATAATTGCACCGGGAATCCTTTTTGAGCCTTTTTGCGTTAACACACTTTTTCTCCTTTAAAGATGCCAGCTTTTTTTGGGGGGGGGGGCTTCTTTGCACAAGGCATCTCATCAGGCAAAATAATAGCGAAGCTTGAAAAGTCACTCGCTCGCTCTCTCACACACCCAAAGATATATATGTATATGCACACACACAAACACATGCAAATTGCGAGAGGTTTGAGTTGTAGCAAGGGGTTAAGATTAATTGTCCCCCTTCGCTCCCAACTAATAACCTCTCCGATACATGGTTTGCGTATCTCTTTGAGGGCGGGTGACAGGAGGGAAATCCTCGGTACCTATTGGCTGGGCTCTATCAGCTGCAGTTTAAGCTCAAGCTGCTGCTAAAGAGCTGTATTGATCTGAAGCGTAAACGTGGAGAGAGAGAGAGAGAGAGAGCCAGGAGCCAGATTCCCCGGTCATTTCTGAGAAGAAAGAGGACCTCGGCCAAAAAAGAACGTGGTTTCAACCTGCCTTGCTCTGTCTTCCTTCTCATCTGTTCGGCGAACGAAAAGAAAAAGAAGGGAAGAAAATAAAAAAAAAGAAAAAAAGAAAAAAGACTGTGGAGAAAGCAGTTTCTTGCTACGGCGGAGTAGAAGCAAGATTCCTTTAGCAGAAGCTGTTGTTACATATTTGTGCTGCTTCCGCTGCTGTTTCTCTTACAGCTGCAATTTCGTACAGCAGGTAAGCCTTCTTCTTCTTCTTCTTCTTCTCTCCCAACCCCCCACTTCCCGAGTAAATAAATAAATAAATAAATAAATAAATCAGGGGGATCGAACAGACGGCTTCAGCATCCTGGATTCAGGATTTGTCACTGCTGCATCGCCAGACGGTGTAGGACATTGCAAACTAGAGGAGAAGGCATCTGTCTGTTGCCAGAGAAGGTTATCCCCCACCAACGGTGAAAACGAAAACTTGAATAAGTTCTAAGGAAAGTGGGCAAGACTTAGGGAGACAGGCTGCATCATTTGAAATGAGAAAGGGGGCTATGAGGTAGCAAAGGATTTTCCTCTTCCTAAGGACGTGGATGCATATATCCATATATATAAGGGTAATCATAATCAGTTACTTATCATTATGTGGCACAGAGGGTGATTAAGAAATATTTGGTTTTCCTTTTTAACCTATCTGCCGTCTTGTTCTATGAACTGACTAAGCGCTGTTCATTCCTGGAATTAGGATTTTTGATGTGATTTTAAGCATTCTTGTGGGTTTTGTTTTGTTTTTTTAACAAAGATGTTGATCTGTCAATTAAGGAAGGTATTTTTTGGGAGGGGGGGAAGCAAAGGGGGAAAAATTATGTCAAAACTTTTTTTTGTGTAAATCTGATTGACAATTACCTGTAGTTTTCCAAACAGTGATCCTAATTCAGCTAAAGCAAATAAGATTTAAAAGCTCTGTGATCAGACTGCCAGCTCCTTGTCCCATTTATCTTGGCTAAATAAATGACCTGGCAATAGACAACCCCGTCCCTCCTTTTTTTTTCAATTAGCCTGATATGAATGAAGTGTAAACATTTCAGAAAGTCCTCTTTTCAGATGCAAAATACTGAGGTGAGAAAGTACAGGTGCCTTTCACTTTCTCTCTGGATGTATGTTGTTATTCTCTCATCAGAAATGTGGTTCACAGTTCTGTGACTTTAATAGCTTGGTAGTCAGATTTTTTTCCCCTCCCTGATCATGTGTGCATATATTTTCCAAATTAGCATTCTCACCTAAAAAGTCAATGGATTTTTTGTATTGAGATTCTGTGTTGTTGTTGTTTTTTTTGACAACAGCTTTCTTTCTTTGGTCTGTTTTGTTTTTGTTTTTGATACACTCTCTAAAATGAATCCACTGAATGATCAGGAGGAAAATAGGCTCTGCCTGATGCTGGAAGAAAACCAAAAAGCCATCTGATTTCTTCTTTGCCCTACGGTTTTTCTACTTCCAGCGTAATGAACAAAAGCTTCCTAATGATAGGGAGACCAAGCAGGTGTTAAGAACAAGCAGTGCAATTTTCAGTGGACAAACACTGGATTTTGGACAGACTATTATGAAGAACAAATCTTCTGTGCAGAAAGCAGCAGTTAAGAATTTGTGCATATGATTTCCGAAATGGTCAGGCAGTGGCTGCCACCGTTGATCAAGAGGAGTTCTAGGGTTTTATAACCAGAAAGAGAGAAACCAAATGGTTTTACAACCTAAATCCCAGGCAGTTAAAGATAGAACTGATTTAGAGTTCCCTGCAACCCTAATGGTTAAATAATTTGGTTTGTGTTCACTCCTACCAAAGGGTCCTTTTTCAGAACTGGTACCCTAATATATTTTGTCTGTTCATATTAATATGGTTAATACAACTAATAGTTTAATGTGGAAAGCTACATTGGAGGGGGAAAAAAACTATGGTTTTTTCCAGCCCCCCATTTTTGCCTTGAGGGGGTATTTGGGATTATTTTGAATATCCCTGTGGCATTCTTCCAGGTCTGTGGCATTTCCTGTCTCTTTTGCTAGATTGAGCAGCAGCTAGTGTCGGTAAGATCTCCCACAGCTGATATTGTATTCACCGTGGCAGAAGGAAGTTCTGCTCACACAATGTGAAGGTCCTGCTAACTCATCCACTCCTTCAGATATACGGCTAACTGCCTGCAGCCCTTCATTATGATCATTTGTTATAACTGTGTAATTGCTGGTGTACATCTACTCAGAGCTTTTGCCTGCCTTCTGGATAAATTTGTCCTTTGCTTGCTAAAATAAAAGCATGGATGTTTCATGCTAGATAGTAGATTGAAATGGCCTGGAGACTTACTCAATACACTATTTACTTTACTTACAGTGACCCAAAGCATAGAATGATTTGCAATATAATTCAAAGTTAGAAGGAAACTCACATGTAAAATGCTGTTCTGCTCCAACTATTAAGTAGCATATGTTGCTTCTTTACGTCATAATCCCAACTAAATTTACTTAAAATAATTTTCACAATATTAACCACTAATAGGCCCAGCTGACTTTTTCCAATGTTGTGTGAGCTAATATAGTTTTTGTCAAGGTATTGTGCAACCTTGGTAACACCAAGAAATCTAGAATTATATGGAAAGAGCAAAAGACTGTGATATTACCTTCTCTGGAAATTATCAAATTCTAAGGAGACTTTAATGGGACCTGAAGTTTTTACTAGATGTACTTTAGCAGTGTGGCTATTTCCCCTTTCATAATTACACAATTGTTGCCTGGCCAAGTGTTTAATAAGATTGCATAACAAGTAGTCCTTAACTTACAAACTTTTAGTGACCTTTGAAGTAATCATGGCACTCAAAAAGTTATTTATGACTCTTCCACACTTATGACCATTGTGGGATCCATAGTCATGTGATAAAAATTTGGATGCCTGGCAAATGGTCTGTATTTGTGATGGTTTCAGGGTCCTAGAGTCCTGTGATCAGTTTTTGCAGCCTTCCGACCAGCAAAGGCAGTGAGGAAGCCAAATTCACTTAATAAATGTGTTATTAGCTTGATAACTACAGTGATTCACTTAAAAATTATGGCAAGAATGGTCAAAAAATGGGACAAAATCCACTTAACAATTGTGGTTGAAAGGTGAGGACTACCTGTACTCATTTAAACAAAATAATACTCTAGTGAAATGGAATAACTGTATGCTGGATTATCCTCTTATGTAGAGAAAGTTGCTGGTCTAAAATCCAGCAGATTAAAAAAAAAAGTACTTTTCTCTGTGTTTTTTTTTAACTTCAGCAGTTCATATATACATTCATTCAAAAATTTAACAATTTGTTAAAATAATGATAATAAAAACACTGGGTTTCAAGGCAAATGTAAGCATTGTGCTACAGCATCATTCATGGTAAAGGAAGCTGTCAAAGATATTACAGACAAGGGTAAGTAATGACTTAGCTAATGGGACATTCCTGCCTCTATAAAGTAGTTAATGAACTGCTGTGGTTAGCCTAGAACACACTTTCCCAACAGGAGTACTTGCTATAACTAGAAGACTATACTTTGGAAGTTGTACAGAAAATGCACACTAAATGCACAATAGCAGAGAATGAAGGATTAATAGATAGTAATGTTGTCCATCAACCAATAAACCCTCAGAGTCTCACTGATACCTCTTTCCAAACTCCAGTAAGAAGTACTTAAACTTATACACCACTTCATAGTGCTTTACAGCCCTCTCTAAGTGTTTTGCAGAGTCAGCATATTGCCATCAATCAATATGTCTTTATTTTACCAACCTCGGAAGGGTGGAAGGCTAAGTCAGCCTTCAGCTGATCAGGATCAAACTCCTGGCAGTGAGCTGAATTAGCTTACAATACAATACAATATGATCTTACATTATTATTTTTTTTGCCTCCAAATGGTAGAAATCCATGTCAGAAACTATGGACTGAATGTAAAAACTTGTACTTTCCATTCCTAAGTTAAAACATTCTGGAGCAGGGAGCAGAATATGAACTAGCTGTAGAAATATAGCAACAATGTTAGGAAGTGAAAATAGGACTCAGATTTAAGTATAAGTAGTCCTCACTGAATAATCATAATTGTAACAAGCAACTCCATCACTAAGAGACACAACTATTGAGTGTGTTGTGATTCAGGGTCAGCCTGTGGGTTCGGCAGTTGGGTCGGACGACTCAGAGTAGGAGGAGGGGGGTGTTGAAGACTTTGCTGAGGGGGTTGAAGATCTTGCTGATGAGAGCCCTCAGCCAGGCCCCTCCCACTTGGTCACCACGGAGACCCAGCTGTGTGAGCCTGACAGCGTGGATGAAGATGACCCACAGCTGGCCCTGTTCAAGGACGCCTGACACAGGAGGCAGTCAATTAGGAGTAAACAGAGGAAGGCAATGGGGCTCCTCAGAAGGAGGCAGAGAGAAGCCACGCCCTGAACTCTATATAAGGGGAATGCGTGGGAGGGCTGGTTTGCTGAAGGCAACTGCTTGGATAGTTCCTGTTTCTTAAAGCTCCTGTTTCTTGGTTTGTCTTGTTCCGTTTGTTTTTGTAGCAATAAATTTGGCAGGCGTAATTCCAGCCTCTTGCCTCCTTGTAAAAGGGGTTGTCCCTGCCTTTTCTGCAGGGCCGGTAGCAGGCTGGTACAGAACAGTGTGGGACAACATATGACCATGATGGACTTAAAACCTCACTTCTGCTACAGTCATTAAGCAAATCATCTACAAGTGATTAAGGGAGACATCATGTGACTACAACTTGCAATGACTTGCTGGATTGTCCATTGACTCTGCTTATTTGGAAGCCAGCTGTGAAATGCACTAATGGCAATCATGTGACCATGGGATGCAGCAACAGTCATAAGTGCAATGATTGGTAGTAA
Source organism: Vipera ursinii (assembly GCF_947247035.1). Classification (NCBI taxonomy): domain Eukaryota; kingdom Metazoa; phylum Chordata; class Lepidosauria; order Squamata; family Viperidae; genus Vipera; species Vipera ursinii. The sequence goes on along the minus strand of NC_139516.1, from coordinate 133,720,946 downwards.
AGTTACTTTTTCAGCACCATTGTCACTTTGAACAGTTGATAAACAGGGCAGTTATTAAATGAGAACTACATGTATTTAGATTATTGTGCATATTGTATATATTCATGCCATTTTACATGCATTGTGCATACATCCTTTGATCTGTCAAATCAACAAGTTCTAGAAACACAACATTTCTGTAAGAGTATTGGAATTAGTTACCTCTTGAGTTTGATATACAACTCCCCTAAAACAGGTCTTAACTAAAAGAAACTATAAAGAAACAAGGCAAACAAAAAACTGAAAACCATTGTAATAACCATTTCATATTTTTAAAAATAGTAATAAAGCAGCATTACAAATATTATACATACATAATTCAAATATTTTTGCCTGTAGTTACTGACTTCTAACTTACTGATCTGTACTGTTCTGAGAGTCATTTTTAATATGAAAATATCTGTTTTAACCATTCTTTCTTTTTTATATATACAATTGTCTCATAGAAGTGTCTCCTCTTTAATGAAATGTTTACATAAAGTTCCAAATATGGAAACATTTTCAAAAGTATAATAGAATTTGATGTAATGTACCTATCATGTTCATGGTTCGGCAAAGCCATTTTCCATGCACATTAGTGACCTTTTGTGATATGTGGGCAAACACTTCTAAGAAGGAATATTATGAAAATGTCAGAGTCATCAACTACTCATAATAATAATAACAATTTATTAAATGTATATTCTGCCCAATTCCAAGTGATTCCATGTGGTTTATAAATTGTTAAGAAAATTAAAAAAAGAAACAGCACAAAAACTACACAGAACAAAAAGGAATTAATGAAGTAGACAAAACAAACATGGTTGGAACATCTTGAACAATAGCTGATGGTCTTTAGATTTTCATACACGGGGTCCTTCATGTGAAGCTCAGTTCCTGATAACTTCATGGAAGTGATTCATACAATATTTTTGACTAGTGTGTATAAATGTCTTGAAATTGCCTCACAATATTTTGTTTGACTTTCCTGTCTAGCCTATAGCCTTGGGGTTTCCTATCCAAGCAGTTTCTTATCCAAGCAGTAATCAGCCTTGATGCTTTTAGCTTTGAAGCCTAAATAAGGTCAACCAAGCACTGTCCCCCGTTTTATCTACCAGCTATTTGGGGAAAAAAGCTCCATAAAATCAAAAACAGTCTCCTTCTCTGCCAGCAACTATAAAGCAAGATTAACAATAGAGAATTGGACCCTTCAAAGTAGCCCCGTCAATCAGTATCTCCAAAGGGTTGGAAGTCTTTCTGTTTGTGATCAGAAGAGTATGAAGCTGAAGACCTGATATGATACATATTGTCTAATCTAGGAATGGAACTACAGAAAATTACCAAAGTTCTTGGGTCTCATTAATCTCCATAAAGTATGTCATACATCAAGGGTTGGAGAAAAGCAGATGTAGTAACCAAATGTGACAAAGAAAAGGTTTGTAAGATATTTTAAAATCAATGAAGTCTAACCTCATTTTATTCATTTAAAGCACAATAAAATAACAGATCATAATATTGTCTGGAGTAAAATGCACTAGGGATTCAACAGCTAAGAAAATCTTTCTCCAGTATGTGAAATATAAAAGTTGAAAGAAAGACCAACTCTGTAGGACCACAGGACCAACAAACTGTGTCTGTGGTACTGGACAAAGTGGCCCAATCTACCTGCATCTCAACTACCTATTACCTAAGACTCCCCATATTCACAGTCCAGAAATCACAACCTGCTTGCCAGGTCTGTTCCGACATCCCCATGTTTATTACCAGTTAGCTTCTTTAATGTTGTAGTACTTGTGTCCTACAGCTAATTGTCTTCCCTTAAGTAGGATATCAGTCTTCTGGTACAAAAACAGGAACTTCACAATTCTGCTCACTGATATAAAAGAGATGGTATTCAGGGAATGCTACTGAAGCTCTTTACAATGAAATTTGTACTAGAAGCTGCTATTAAATCACATGAGGTACATGAAATTATTTTGACAAATCATTTTGGATTAATTTATTGGTAGAACACTTGGTTTAAAAGGGCCTTTAAAATGGAAGAGATGGAAAGATATGCACAAATGCAACTATAATTGTTATTTTTTCCCCCTGAAAAATAGGCCTATGTCCTTAAAAATGAAAATATAGGGATTTAATTAGGTTCTTTCCATATTTTTTAATGTTCATTTAGTAATCATAAATGCAGAATATCAGATAAATGCTGCCCTAGGGGAGAATCCTTTATTGAAATTCTGCAGGATAACATTTACTTTCTGGAGAGAAACAAGACTCCTGCCATAAATAGATTTTCAGCTTTGTATCTGGAAATGGATCAGAAGCATTGGAGATCTGTTTTTAATCTCTGATCCCACTAAGTAGCCTAGTGTTTGTGGTTTGAATAATATGTGGTCCCCAAACCTCAGATCTCAAAGGCATCACAATGTATCATACATTGGCTTGAGGAAAATTTACTTGTAATCATTTAGCTTAATAAGGAACAAAATCTATGATTGAAATTAAAATGGTGTCTTTTTCTGTGACTTGCAAGTAATTGTATATGGAGAGGGACATGGAAATAGTCCTAAAGAAAATATAAGGCAACCATTAGAATGAAATACGATATGAACTTAGACTGAGAAAAGAGGAAGGTGTGAGAAAGAAATTCAAGAATTCTCTTCTGTGGTACTCTTTGTTATAAGATGGAGGAAATCAGACATGTTGCCAGGCTTTCACGTTTCTGTATTGTAACCTATACCAATAAAATAGAATTTTAGCATTCCTTGTGATGTCTGCTTCCTGACTTTGTGTAGCTTGAAGGGCTAGTATTTGAACTAGATCAAAACAGCTTTTATTAAGATTTGGAATATACAGCTAATTAATAGATTAATAGGAAAAGATTTAATACTGAATTGGTTAAGTAAAATATTGCCTACCAAAAGCTTTTGATTTCTAGCTCTGCCATCATGTCAGGATGATCCATTATGAGACCTGCACCCTAAAATATCTTAAGGCAGCTTGCCTACCTAAAGCGTAATATTATGAAAATAATATTATGAAGATAATATTGTGATTCATAGCTATATAAGAAGCTTTATTTTCTAGGTTAAGCTGTTATTTGTTAAAAGAATATATTTTGCTCTAGATATAGTTATGCTTCATTAACTTGTTCAGTGATCTTTCTCCGAAAGTGACAGTCTAATATACAAATTTTGAAAGAAGAATTTTTCAGAGTCCTAAACAGTTTCAAAATTGTTCTTTCATAATAATTCAGTTCCATAGCATTTCTTTTCTTTTACTTCAGACTGAATGCCTACTTACCTGTATAGCGTGCCAATGGGATACAACAGACAATGAGTGTTGAATACAACCCATAAATCAAATTCATCTGTCTGCTACAATCAGTTTCTGATTGGGTTGTTCTCTGTACTTCTTACACTGTAGATCAGATAACTGCTGTCTGAGGCAGATTGGGAATAACTTGTAGTAGATAGCTAAAAGTACAGATACAGATATCAAATATTTTTAATATAATAACAGTATGCAAAAAAGAAAAGAAAAAGAGAAAAAGGAGGGAAATACAAAAATCAAATATGCCTTCTGACCTTTATATTGACTGATAAAAAAAGTTGTGTGTTTTTTCATAGTAATGCTCTGGCTATTCTCATTCAATTAGTCTTACTGTTCTTGTCTGTTTACATACTCTATTGAAGTTCATTTTTTTGCTGTTCTCAGTTTTTATTATTTTGTTTGGCTTGCTGCTGGTACTACCCTGGAAGAGAACTCTGTTTACTTGCAACTTCCTGCAAACCCTCAAAATCTGTTCCTCAAAGTTAAAGAAACTTCAGGAGCTTGTTAAGGTGGGTCACAAGCCGCAAGAACAACATCACATAGGAAACTCCCTTCTTCTTCGTTCTTTCTATTATTTTAATGGCATATATCCATCCATAGAATATAGAATCGTATCTGCAAATTACTCTTTCAGCATATAAAGAATAGTACCCTTTCCCCAAAACTTTCTCCTTTCCTTAGCCATTGTACAGATTTCCTCTCTTAATCCTGCCCTCCATTTTGATGTGAAATCTCTGTTCAGGTTTCAAACAAAAACAATCAGGTAGTTTTGACTTTTATTTTGAATTCTATTAATGACCTATGATTTAGGATAGTTGAAGTGTAGCATGTTCGAAGTATAATTGATTTTGAGTGACTTATAAATGACCTAGATATAATGCTGCTATTTGAACTAAAGTGTAGCTTACGCCTCAAACTCTTTATAGACTAATCTTTTGGTGCCTTCACCTTAAAGCTTGGTGACTTGCTAGACCTATTGTATCAATATTCTTGATATACCCAGGATGACCCCATGGCTGAAATCAATTGCTCCACATAAAAGTGCTGTAAGACACATTTTCAAACTGTTCCACACAAGCCCCATGAACCTTCTCTCCTGCACTCTCATAACCCCTAACCTGTCACTTCCATACTTAAGGCAAAATGGAGGAGAAAAGCAGAGCATGGCAATTGATTCTCCTCTGCTAAGAAAGCAACAGTGAAGTAAACAAACAAAAATGGGTCAGAAGCTTTTGAGGAATTCCCTGATTATGAGAAGTGAACTTCAGGAAATATAAAATCAAGCCAAACCACAAAGAGTTTAGAAGATCCATTCATTTCAACGAGCATTGGCAGTGTATCAATATTTTGCAAACAGCCTTGTAAGAGGAGATCAAACCGCCTATAAAACAGCAGGAGAATAAGTGTTGCCTGAAATGTTGACCTTGGACAGCTCACTTGAGAGCAATCCTTTAAAAAAAAAAAGTACTGTTCAGTTTCTGCACTGTGCAATATTCTCACACTGCTGCATTTTCCCTGATTAAACTAAAGCTTTTGCAAGTTTTAAAATTGTGACAAAGCCTTTAAAACTTTCTTATTAATTGGATTTGAAACTGAGGCCTGCTATCAGAATGGAACAGAGAAGAATCAACGTTAACACCTGGATTCATGTTTAGGAAAAAATGCAGCATTCCTAAAGCAGCAATTAAACAGCTTAATCTTTAAACTTGCCTAGGTTCATTTCAAGATATCTCCTCTGAAGGGCACCGCTAATTCATCATTAATTGCTCCTTCACTTTAGAAGTTGCTATTTTAAATTTTTACTAAGTTTTGGGCTCTCTTTTGAACTGCAAGATAGAGATGACTTTTGTTTCCCTTTAAAAAAACAACTTTCTTATTTGTCCTTTTCCCAAGATAAATATTTGCATAGAAAACTGTAGCTTATTTTCTTTCTCTGTAACCTCCAAAGGGGTCACCTGACTATGGCCATTTGCTGGTGAAACATATCAAATTATTTCCATTGCAAAAAGAAAAAAAAAAGAAAAAGAAAAAAGTGTCAGGCTAAGAGGGAAAATGCTAACCCTAGAACAGCTAAGGATGAGCTAATTTCTGCTTCAGGTATGGGATGAAGACTTGATATAAAAAAGAAGCTGCCATAGTGAGTTTCTTAGTTAGGTGGGACTACAAGGGAAGGTATGCTCTAAATCAGGGAAAAGTGCATTTTTTAAAATCCCATTTATATCCCGCCCTTCTCCGAAGACTCGGGGCCGCTTACAATCTAAGAAGCACAAATCAATGTGCTTAGCAATAGCCTTCATTCTATGTATATGCCTGCTTATTAAGGCTTTTGAGCCCCCCCCCCAAGTGGCATTTTTACAAAGTCAGCTTATTGCCCCCAACAATCTGGGTCCTCATTTTACCTACCTCGGAAGGATGGAAGGCTGAGTCAACCTTGAGCCTGGTGGGACTCAAACCTGCACTAATTGCAGGCAGCTGGTGTTACTTAAGGAGGCATCAGCATTCCTTAAGTCAGTAATAGCCAATTAACAGTAACTTTATACAATCAGAGTATCAAATGTTATCACTGAATCACAGGGCTGGAAAGGACCTTGGAGGCAGTAGTGAGATTCAGCCAGTTCGCAGCGCTTCGGCAGAACTGGTAGCTACTTTTTTTGTTGCCCGGGCCCAGAATGGACTTCCAGAAGTGGCATCCATACAGAGAACCAGTTGTTCACATATTTGAATCCCACTGTTGTGACTCAGGGCCAGCCTGTGGGTCCGGCAGCCGGCTCAGATGTCTCGGATGACTCAGATGAGGGGGAGGAGTAGGGTGTGGAAGACGAACTGGCTGATGACGGCTTGGAGGCTTCGCAGAGCCCCCAGCCGGGGCCCTCTTCTCAGCTGCGTGAGCCCGATAGTGCGGAGGATGATGACCCACAGCTGGCCCTGTTCAAGGACGCCCGACGCAGGAGGCAGTCGAGCAGGACCAAGCAGAGAAAGGCTGTGGGACTCCTTGGGAGGAGGCACAGGGAGACCACGCCCTGAACTCTAAATAAAAGGAGTGTTTGGGGAAGGGCTGGTTGCTGAAAGCAACCCTTCCGTTTGAGGATTCAAGTTCCAGTGTTTTTGTTTCTTGTTCTGTTGTTTGAGTAATAAATCTTGGCAGACGCTTTTCAGCCTCAGACGCTCTCCAGTCTCTACTGTTTGAACAGGGGTTTGCCTTATTGCAAGGCCGGTAGCAGGCTGGTTCAGAACACCCACCACTGCTTAGAGGCCTTCTAGTCCAACCCCCTGCCCAAGACAGAAATCCTTATACAGCCAGTCCTCAACGTAGGACCACAAATTGAACCCCACATTTATGCTGCTAAGTGAGAAGTTTGTTAAGTGAGTTTTGCCCCATTTTATGACTTTTCTTGACACAATTGTTAAGTGAATCACTGCAGTTAAATTAGTAACACGGTTGTTCCGTGAATCTGGTTTCCCCATTGACTTGGCTTGCCAGAAGGGCACAAAATGGTGATCGCATGACCCCAGAACACTGCAACCATCATAAATGTGAGTCAGTTGTCAAGCCTCCAAATATAAATCACGTGACCATGGAGATGCTACAAGAGTCATAAGTGTGAAAAATAGTCATAAATCACTTTTTCCAGTGCCGTTGTAAGTGAACTGTTGTAAGGCGAGGTCTACCTGTACCATCCCAGACAAATGGTTGTCAAATCTCTTCTTTAAAACCTTCAGTGATGGAGCACCAACAACTCCATGAAGCAAACTGTTCCACTGATTAATCATTCTCACTGTTGGGAAATTCCTTCTTATTTCCAGGTTGGATCTTCCTCTGACAAGGCTCCACCCATTGCTTCTTATCCTGGTCTGAGGTTCTATGGAGCATCCTCTAATATGACTTTGTAATGTCAAACACAGACATTTATTCCTGCTGCTAAATCTGTATAGTTTGTACAGAGAGCACTTAGTTTTCATTCTTTTGTCTACTTCCTCCATGCACTTTAATAGAATATATAAAAGTCTCTATAGCATTAACACATTTCAGAGCCTGCAAATCAGTTGTGACCTCTTCATTTAGAGGGCTGTTTCAGTAATGCAGCAGCTCAGAAGGTTAATGATGGATCGTGACACAGTACCATTTCCAGAGTGCTGTTCTCCCAATGCTTGTCTGGGTAAGATTATTGCATTTAAATGATGAGGCAAGCCACCTCCTCTCATTCCTGGAGATGATGCCTATTTACTATCAAGCACGGTCTGCTGGGAAGAGGCACAATTTAATAAGACAGTAAAAAAAAAGTGGGGGGGGGGAACAGTGGCAACTTTAAATACATCTGAATGTCTGCAGATTGGCTCTCCTTTCCGGTTCTTGAAAGTTTGGTCTAGTATTCATTTCAAAACTTTGTTGGGTGACCGATTTCCCAGCCAAAAAGCCACATAGCAAAAAACAGGGATGCAAAAGAAAAATCACCCCAGGTTTTTAGCAGAACGAGTGCAATGTGACTGGTTCTTCCATGGCACAGACTAACTGCCAAAGGAAACCATTGGCACCCACCTTTTCCAGACCAAACAAAAACGTTTGTTATAATTTGAAAGCAAATAGATACATTTGAATCTTTATTTGGGTGCCTTTCTCTGATTTTCTAGGAGACTTTCAGACAAGAAAAAAATTGGCCAGAGGGAATCACTTGCCTTTTCTTGAGTATTATTTTCTCATTGATAATCTGTTCAAAAATGTATGCACGTCCCGTAGAGTTAGAATGTACCTTGAAAATATCACTTTGGTGAATATCAACAGTATCAAATATTCTAATAAATACAAGTAATAAGTATGTGTTTCAAGACAATACGTTTATTGGATTTCTTCTCTTGCAAAATTTATGGTCTGATCAATTATAAAAGAAAAAGTGAAGCAGACTTCATTTTCTCTTAGTAAGCCATGTAAGTATCAGATACAAAAACCTGATAGAAACTTGCATTTCAGAGAGAATTAGATTGGCTACTATTTCTGAAAGATGTTTCATCAGGTTCTATCAAGGAGGAAACCCCTGGACATCATAGGATACATTTTCTTTTTCAGGAAAGAAAGTTATATTTTAAAAATCCAGATAGGAAGGTATTTTAAAAATCCAGATAGGAGGGGGATACTGATAAAACAGTTGTTTAATTTTCCATGTCAGAAAGGAATGACCAATGTCCCATAGCAACTGAATGAGCAGTAAGCCAAACAGATAGTTTTATCTTTTTCAGCAAGAAATTTGAATGTCCAAACCTTAAAGACAAATTTTTCTTGGTTCACAAAATCAAAAGCTGCCAAATGGGAATCATGCCATGGCCATTCTGAGGGCATCACCAACAAGAAGAATGTGGACAATAGAAAATGACTGCAGTATTTCATTAAAGTGTGAGCATTGCCTCATTAACATTATAATTCTGGACCAATTTTAAAGCTGTCTTCAACACTCATTAACCCAGCTGCACTCTAAAATGCACTTACTGTGAAAATGGAGAAAATGATGGCTTTAGAAGCACTTGCTGTATAATTACTTCAAAAGTTTTGCACACTTCATTTGACTGAGGTCTTTGACATTCTCTGTTCTTGGAAATACCTCAACATTGTCATCAGGCATTTGAATGCATCATTTGAAGCTGATGTTCTGAAGGTGGTTCACTTCAGCCATTTTAATCCAGACTTGCCCGGTCTCGGCTAATCTTCATTAGCAATGCAGATCAATGACAATAGTGATTTACAGAGCAAAAGATTAATCCCAGATGCTCAGAAGGATGCCATGGCCAATTGTGTGAAAGGCTGCCAAAATATCCAGATGCAACAGTACATATATATTTCCATCTGTCCAAAAATCATAGATGGATGGCAGATAAAGCCAGCCACAGCTAACACTATATCCCTCATGCTATGGTCAGGGGTAGATGTCTACCCACTCTGTTATACAAGGTTTAATAAACTTATTGTCCATTATGGACAGTAAAGTTGTTAGTGGCATAGGCAGTACAACCTATGCCATTTCTTTTTAACACAGTCCTAATTTATTCAGATAAGTGAATTTCCTTCCCTTCCTTCTTTTGAATTCCTTAATAATATATTGCTTTCTAAAGGGCAAGACCTAGCTGTTTCCAGGCTAGAAGTGGAATTGTAACAATCCACTGCCTCAATAATATGGTGATCAACATCTTTCTCAAAAACAGAAGATCAATTGGCAATAATTTCACTCTACTTCATAACATAGCAAGCAATTACTCAAAAGTGGCCACATGATTCTGGGAAGGGATTAGGCCTATGTTTCTTATTAGACATCTACCACAGTGTTAAGGTCATGTAGCTGGCATATCAATGAAAGCTGATTTAAAGTGATCATGGTCATTGCCTCAATTGGGGGATTAAAGAAGTCAAGACGTTTCCCCAAATTACATACCATAGTGCAATGTTATTCAGAACAGCATATCCATAACTTTCTAACATTGTAGTACTACCAAAGAGCATCTCCATTTTGTCTGGAATCAGTTTCAGTGTATTGTTTCTCCTTGCATCCTCAGAACTGCAATAAAGCCACTAATCCATCCTTAATGCAGCAGATGATCTGTCTATGCTAATGGGGAAACTTAGGATCCATTATACAGTTCCCTGATAAAAATGAAATACCAAATAATGCAGATGAATTGCTTTATGTGTTGGTCTTGTAACAAACTGGCTCATTGTTTTAATAGCTGCTATAAACCTTTGAGCCATTCCACACAAACTAGTCCCAAATTGGATATTGATGTTCCTCAGGACCACAAGACTTAAGGGTCTTCAACATGAACTCTGTCAGCTTACTCATATATTCCATTAAGCATAGAGAAATAATACACTGACACAGTCCCCAATCTTTCTGTGGTTCCACCAATACTATACCAGCCCACCTGCCTGCCCTAGCCAGGTCTCTATTAAATGAACTATATCTACTTTCTCAACCACAATAAAATATCAGGATTTCAGCACTCATTGTCAAACAGAATGATTTACTATCAATTTATTGCAATAAAAGTTTCACTATGATCCAACATTCTATTTGGATGAATTATGGAGAGAGAGGTTGTTTTTCATCAAATTAAATACTTAGTCTACCTACTCCATACTTAATTCTTCAGCTGAAAGCAGATTTTCCAAGAGAATTCAACCTCATCATAAGATCAATATCACTTTTGACAACAATTGAGGGGGGGTTGAACCAGGCCTCCATTCTATCACATATAAAATGTGTATGTGTTACACAATTCAACTAATGTTCTCACAGTTACAATAGAGTTCTGGCAACTGTAGCTTTAATCACATTCCTTTCTTTCCTTTTTCATTAGAAATTGGTTTATGTTTCAGAATGCTTTCAGAATCTAGATAAAATGGATTGGGGACAGTTGGCAACCGAACAAAATCTACCCAAATACTGCATACCTCCATGTGCTTATACTTCTAATGCAAAAACAGGCAGGTTCCTAAAAACCTCTTAGCAACCTGGCAGGCTGATTATTTGCCATCCTACCTGGAGGTCATTATTAGGTGTTTAGTGTTCTTTGATTATCTGACAGGTGGCTATAAACCTTGATGGATGCCCCCTGCCAGCAAAGCAAAATGTGATCTCCCTCTCCTCAAAAGTTTGTGAATCTTAATAGCATAGATTATTTGATTGATGCACCTCTGCCATTTAATTACAGGAATAAATGAGGAAGAGGAAATTTGTTACTTCCCCATTTATTATTCCATAATTAGACTGCAAATAATCAGGCCTCATGATTGGCTAAAGGGAATGTAGAAATTATTTACTGTAGCTTGTCTTTGTAACAAGATAAAAGGAAAGCATAAATTATCATAAAGCCAGGACAAGACAAAAGTTAAGAATATTTAAAATCAAAATCAAAATCTCAGTAAATTTAAGACTGAATCTTCAGCCTGTCAGGTGAGCAATTTATTGGAGCAAATGAAATGCTTCTACTGTACAGTGACAGAGTACTTTCTCAGTATCTATTATTATGCATATGCTATTTTGGAGTGCAGCATTGATCAATATCATAGCAGAGAGCAAGGCATTTATCTTGCCTTTTGGCTTGCATACAACACACACTGCATACTTTGCTTAATATCCAAGCCCAGTGAACAGACTAAAAGGATTGTAGTACTGTCACATCTCCAAAGTTATTGGATCTTAATTGTGGCAACTTGATGCTCACTGCAAAATTTAATTAAATATTTTAACACCAATTACAATTTGCCAGTTTGGTTTGGATACAGTACTAACTTTTCTTTGCTACTGTTTTGATAAGCAGGGCAGATACTAGCTTTCGAAAAACTTGAGGAATCCCACCATTGACAAGAATCTCTCTGGTTGCCAGCTGTGTTGTTTCAGATGTTTTCTCAATTACTACTCTAACAGCAATAGTAGAAGAGCTGTGCACCTTTAGAAAATGATTCCAAATAAGTGACACCTCATATGGGGGGCAGAATCTTTTTTGCTATTTTGGGCTCCTGAGTAAGCCTAGAAAAAAAAATATTGCTTTTCCAAAGAATCCACCTGTTCAAGTTAAGGCAACTTCAAGCACAAATCTTCTCTTTTAGGGTTGATGGAAAGCTTAAAAATGTGACTGTTATAATAAATAGGAAAGAATAGTGTGCTTGCTGGTGAGAAAAAAAATCAAGGCAATAGTAAGAGAGGCTAACAGAAGACAGCTAGATGCTATGACGGATAGCACAAATATGAGCTTACAAGAATTCAAAGAAGCTGCTACTGACAAATTATCCTCTTGTCCACTGGATCAAGCAAAGTTCAGAGTAGGGGACAATAGGTCTGTGCTTGCATCCACCATAAAACCTGAGGCTGTTTTTGAGTATGTGCATCATCCATAGGACTTCAAATGTGTAAAGCCCAATCCAAGTTTGTCTCCAGCTAGAGAAATAATAATTTGCTTCTCCTATTTGAAGGGATTGGTTTGCAGTAGCATCATCAAAATCTTCGGAGCCACTGCTCAGAAGAACGAATGAGCAAAAAGATTCCCAAATGCATCAGGAATGATTTAGCAATTTACCAATAACAGATATTGCTGTCTAAAAGGAATGACTCAATTATACAGTCTAGAGGCTAAAATTACCTAATTACACAAGTGAATGTTCATCCTCCATCATTTGGTAAGGACCCAGGACTCATTCCCTTCCCTCTCTTGATATATCCACAAAATGTCCAAAGTATCCTTAGAAAGGGAACCCATGTCCAATCTCTTGCAGGAATACTAATGTTCACCATTATCTCTAGTTTACAGAGGCACCTTTATGTTCTCCAAAACTGGATTTCTGCAGATGCAGTAACTCTGAGCAGTATTTTTTTTCTCAGTTTCAGCTAAGAGGTTTTGAGTCAATTTGAATCAATTCTTTTTTTTTTTAGTATGTAACATCTATAGTGAGAATACCTGAGAAAAGGAATGGGTCAGATCACTAATTTTAACTATTCAATTATCCTCACAACTGGACTTTTACCAAGTTACTGACATAATTTTTTAAAAGTGCACTGGTCTCTCAAACAATGTCATGTATTACACATTGTAACAGAATATTCAGATTATAAAATCTCAACAAATATGTAGATCAAATGCCAAAGAGTACTGGATCTAGGAAAATAAAACTTTCAAGTAGATAATTTAATAAATTCCCATTTGTATCATTTATGCTTCAAATCTCATCTTACCTTATCTTTTTTGTTAGCATGCAATTTGCTTCACAAACAGTCTTGTGCAATATATCATCTTCTGTATTTAAATTTTTGGTGCTTTTCCATAACAACTCATTAAAGCTGATAAGTCTTTCCCTAGGACTGGGCATCTGTTCTATACAGCTGCATCGCACCCTAGAAAAAATTGTGTTTGAGTTAAAAGAGTTGTCAATAAGTGCTACACGGCCACTCATATATGCTGCAAAATACTTTCCCCTCTTTTAATCTGAAGTGCAGCACAGCCCTAAATTGTATGTTTTATTTCTACATTATTTCAATATACTATATAATAGGAATGTAATGTATACTGGATCTGGCTGAATCCCAGACCCAAGGCAGGGTGGAATAATTTGGAGCAGCCTCAACAGTGCTTTACAAAAAGCAACTGGACTTTCTTGGGTTTTTTTTCCCCTTTGGAAATGTTTTGATTCTCATCCAAGAGGCTTTTTCAGTTCCTGAAGAACTGAAAAGCACCTTTGGGAAAACCATGACCTGGATGATTGAGAATCTCCATAGACAATTTGGAATAGATTTTCATTTCCTTGAAGGAATATTTATTTATTTATTTATTTATTTTTGGGACTTATATGCTGCCCTATCTCCCAAAGGACTCAGGGCGGCATACAACAATAAAAAAACAATACAAAAATTAAAAAAACGAATTAAATAACAGCCCCAAAATAAATTAACTACAGTTAAAATTAAAACATATTTAAAAACCCATCATCAATCCAGGTCAGCCTGATGGAAAAGTTTTGAGGTCGCGGCGAAAGGACCGGAGGTCCGGGGCCATCCGAAGCTCAAGGGGAAGCTGGTTCCAAAGGGCTGGTGCTCCCACAGAGAAGGCCCTCCCCCTGGGGGTTGCCAGCCGACATTGTCTGGCCGACGGCACCCTGAGGAGGCCCTCTCTGTGTGAGCGCACTGGGCGATGGGAAGTCGTCCCCGGTAGCAGACGGTCCTGCAAGTATCCCAGGCCTAAGCCATGTAGGGCTTTAAAGGTAAGTACCAGCACCTTAAATCTCGCCCGGAAGACAACTGGTAGCCAATGCAGCTCACGCAGGAGGGGTGTAATATGGGAGTATCGGGATGCTCCCATCACTACCCGCGCGGCTGCTTTCTGCACAAGTAACCCACAGCAGTGCTGTTGTGTGTTTTTTTAACGTACTCGCATAATTATGGTATACTGTATGTCTCTGTTTATAAAACAAATAACACCTTCTCTTATGTATTTATTGTATTAGAACTTATGTCTTTGCCCTTATATTTAATGGCAAAGATAAGGAAACATTCCAGGTACAGTTCAAAGGTTGTCACCTATAAAGCCATGGATGGCAGAGGATCCAGTTTTCTGTGGGAATACCTACCTCCAATTGTTTCTCCCCAGCCCTTTAAGCAAAGTTTACTCTCCTCAAATAAATGTTATCATGGAGAGTTCTCGACCAATAAGTGAGTCTTTACTTTATTTATCAAACTTGTATGTCACCCATCTCCCCAATGGGCTTACAGACATTGAATAAAATACACTATAATGCATTAAAACAATAAATAAGGATCTTAAATTTAAATTCCAACCCAAATCTGTTTGTTAGTGATCTTTCCACTGTACCATACAAATAGTGGAAAGCAGCTACACTACAAACACTGACTTCGTATTAATGACCATGGTGGGAAAATAGAAAAAAAAGAAAGAAATATGGAACTCAGTGCCCAATGTATTTGTCTTCGAATCAGGCCACTTATGGATGTCCCAGTTAGTGTATTTGAGTAGTTTTGAAGTGATGGAAAGTGAGACTAAAATAGGGGTTTAGTAAGATCTTCATAATATTGCTATTTGTTTCATCTCTTGTCATCACATTGTCAGTATTTTTTGAGTTGTTAGCTAGCTGACCCAATGTAGTGATTGATGTGTTTTTATGGAAAAGATCTATAAGCTAACTTAGTACATTTCCTCAATCTTTTAAAATCAGTTCCATATCATTTAGGAGAGAGTGTCAACATTCTCCATCAAAATTCTTCTGCATGTTTCCCCATTCTCAAAATAATCAACCTGCTGGCATGGAAGGTTTTTCCCATAGGGTTAAATTGTATCACATGCTGTATCAGAAGAAAAAACCTTATGTACACATTTAAGAAGTAAACAGATATTAAAAGTTAGGGTTGTAAAAATTATAGTCCAAAAGCTGTGATATGTCATGGAATTTGGCATTCTTTTTGTATATAAATACCTTTTTTATACATATTTAACTTGGCTGATTTTTTAAAAAAATAGTCATATCTATTTCTTCTCTTTCTAGACTGGTCTATGGATTTGATAATTGCTCCTTATTTGATTATCATATCAAATTAGACTGTCTCAGATAAACCTAGGCCAATGGGCTATTTTTATAATTCCAAACTGGACTTTTAAACCAACTGGTTAATATCTACAGAGCCTTAAAGTACAACAACTTCACATGTACTCCCACAACAAATTCAAATAATTTGTCACTAGTGGAAGCTAATCATAAAGTGAATATTCCCAAAGACTCAGGGAAAAAGTTGTGTAGATAAAGCTCATACTTTCTTGTAAAATCAATGTGGTTTTTTTTTTCTTTCTCTCTTGGTACAATATATTTTTAAGTGGCACTGAGCTGTAAGATGTAAACATATCTAATAAAGAAACTAGCAATAACTTTTCGCTTAATGGGTAAAAATGCATCAGATAATGTCCATTTAGTGCAGTACTTAATTAGATCCTATCCATCCTCACCATGGAATGAAATTTGTTTTACAATCACATGACTCAGAATTGCTATTTTTTCATAATTTATAAAGATTAAAAAATCAGTTAATTGAAGAAGAAAACATCCAGCTGTTAGATGAACTCTGCCATGATGGTGTGCAAACACATGCAGAGGATTTTAATAAGTTCTCTTGGTGCACTCTGTGGATTTATAAAGTGTTTAGAAGAGACAGTATTTTCAAAAGTGTTTTCCTCTCAATATTTAATAACAATAATAGAGCAATTACAACTGCTAATCACTAAATAAGTAAATATGGATTATTTCAAGAGCAAAGGTAATGAATTTATCTTGAAGTCCTTGATTTGTGACCACAATTGGCATCACTATTTCTGTCGCTAAACAAGGCAGTTGTTAAGTGAGTCACACCCTCCGTTGCCACAGTTGGTAGAGGAATCACTTCTGTTAAGTGACATGCCCAGTTGTTAGGCAAATCCAGCTTCCCCCATTGACTTTCCTTGTCAGAAGTCAGCTGTGAAGGTCACAAATGGCAATCAGATGATCTTGGGAGCTGCAACTATTGTGAATGCATGCTATTTGCTAAGCTCCCAAATTCTGATCACATGACTGTGGGGATGCTGCAAGGTTTTAAAGTGCAGTGCCACTGTAACTTTGAACGGTTGCTAAAAATGGTTCTAAGCTGGAATACTAACTACAGTATATTCCTAATGTTTTGGAAAACTTCATTGTTACTGTAAATCTATATCCTGAAACTAAACTGTACTGAACACATTTGGTTTCACTCTGAGAAGATGTGTATGGTATTGTGCTGCAAGATAATATTTCAATGCTAATTCTACTCCCACTAACTATAAAGGTAGTCCTTGACATACAACCACAATTGAGCTCAAAATTTTTGTTATTAAGTGAGGCAGTTGTTAAGTGAATCTTGATCCAGTTTATGACTTTTCTTGCCACAGTTGCTAGGTGAATTGCTGCAGTTGTTAAGCTAGTAACGTGGTTGCTAAGTGAATAATAATAATAATAATAATAATAATAATAATAATAATAATAATAATAATAGCAGAACCTCCAACTTCAATCCAATCAGAAACTTTTCTACCAATCCATCAATGGAGAAACTGCAATGAATCAGTCAGCACTTGACAAGGAAGAAACAGTGCAGTTCTGGAAGCAGATATGGGATAACCTAAAGAAACACAACAAGGATGTGGCTTGGTTAAAAAAGGTGGATGCAAATAAAACAGAAATTGAAATGAAAGAATTAGTAATAACAAAAATGGTAGAAAAAAGAGCAAGGAAGATTAAAAGTTGATCAGCACCTGGTGAAGATGAACTGCATGGGTTTTGGTTGAAACATCTGTTATATACCCACTCATTGCCAAGCAGTTCAACAATATACTACAAGGAGGAGAAATTGAAAAGTGGCTAACAACTGGGAAAACCTACCTAATAATGAAAAATCCAGCAAAAGGGGCAACACCAGGCAACTACAGGCCAATTACCTGCTTACCAACAACTTTCATATTGCTAACTGGTGTGGTAGCTGATGCAGTACAACAGCATCTAGTTGAAAACAATCTCTTTCTACCCGAGCAGAAAGAAAACTGCCCCAATAGCAGAGAAACAAAAGATCAACTCCTAATAGACAAAACAATCTTGGAAAACTGCAAAAAAAGGAAGACCAACCTGAATATGGCATGGATTGACTACAAAAAGGCATTTGACTCTCTGCTACATGACTGGATAATCAAGTGCCTAGAAATAACAGGAGTCAGTAGAAACATCAGAAAATTTGTGCAAAGATCAATGGCACAGTGGAAGACACAGTTGCAGGTCAATGGTGAAAGACTGGGAGAGGTTAATATCAAGAGAGGAATATTTCAAGGAAATTCATTATCACCACTACGATTTGTTATTGCACTGTTTCCTCTGTCAACAATACTGAATAACTCAGGACATGGCTATCAAACATTAAGAACATCTGCCAGACTATCC
The DNA here is from genome assembly GCF_947247035.1 of Vipera ursinii. NCBI lineage: Eukaryota > Metazoa > Chordata > Lepidosauria > Squamata > Viperidae > Vipera > Vipera ursinii. The sequence goes on along the minus strand of NC_139516.1, from coordinate 133,703,125 downwards.
CACCTCCTTTACATGGATGATCTGAAGCTGTATGGAAAAACATTATCTGAAATAGAATCGCTGCTGAACACTGTCCGTATATATAGCCAAGATATTGCAATGGAGTTTGGCTTGGACAAATTTGCCACACTTACTCTCAAACAAGGAAAACTAGTGAAAACTGAAGGAATCAAGATACCCCACAAAAATAACATTAAGAGTCTGGATGAGGAAGATTACTACAAATACTTGGGTATCCTTCAAGCTGACAACATCAAGCACACTGAAGTCAAGAAAAAGATTAGACTTGAATATATCAAGAGAGTGAAGAAGATCTTAAAATCCAAACTCAATGGAGGAAATATAGTGAAGGCAAACAACACATGGGCAATTCCAGTCATTAGATACACAGCTGGAATAGTGGACTGGACTCAAGCAGAACTAAAAGCAATGGATAGGAAGATCAGAAAAATAATGATAATGAATCATGCCCTTCATCCACGCATTGACATTGACAGATTCTATCTACCAAGGCAAATAGATGGGCATGGAATATTGCAAGTACATCAGATGGTTGAAGAAGAAGAAAATGGCTTTGGAAGAATATCTGAAGGACAATGATGAAGATGCACTGAAATTAGGAAGGCTTACTAACTACTGGAGACCAAACTGGCCTACAAGAAAAACCAAATGAAAAACAGAATAGAGGCATGGGAAGACAAAGCAATACATGGCCAGTAATTAAAAAAAATACCTGGGAAAGCAGATAATAACAAGACCTGGCAATGGCTAAGAGCAGGAAAGTTGAAGAAAGAGACCAAGAGACTAATTCTGGCTGCACAAGACCAAGCCTTAAGGACAAATGCATATGAAGTCAAAATTGAGAAGACAGCAACAGACAGTAAGTGCCACCTATGCAAAGAAGCTGAAGAAACAGTGGACCACCTGGTAAGATGCTGCAAGAAGACTACACAGACTGACTACAAGCAGCGGCATGACAAAGTAGCAACAATGGTACATTGGAAGATTTGCAAGAAATATCATTTGCCTGTAAGCAAGAACTGGTGGGATCATAAAAAAGAGAAAGTCATAGAAAATGATAAAGTTAAACTGCTCTGGGGCTTCAGAATTCAAACAGACAAGCACCTGCAACATAACACCCCGGACTTAACAATTGTCAATAATGAAGACAAAAAAGTCTGGATAGTGGACGTGGCAGTGCTTGGAGACAGCAGAATAGACAAGAAAGAACTGGAGAAGATAACAAAATACAAAGACCTACAAATAGAAGTAGAAAGACTGTGGCAAAGGCAAGCAAGGGTAGTACCAATAGTAATATGCACCTTGGGTGCAATCCCAAAACAACTGGAGCACCACTTGAACACCATTGGCATTGACAAATTTGCCATTAGTCAATTGCAAAAGGTGGCCTTACTAGGAACTGCTTCCATCCTGCGACAATATCTATACTACCGTCAAACATTCACATCTGGGTATCCCAGGTCCTTGGTAAGGACTCTATAGGTAGACAAAAATGCCAAATCCAGTCTGAACCTCTGGCTGACTATGTGATGATCAATAACAATAATAAAATTGAAAGGGACCTTGGAGGTCATCTAGTCCAACCCCTTGCTCAGGCAGGAAACCCTATACTATTTCAGACAAATGGCTGTCCAGTCTCTTCTTAAAAACTTCCAGTGTTGGAGCATTCATCACTTCTGGAGGTAGGTTGTGGTTTCCCCATTGACTTTGCTGGTCAGAAGTTTGCAAAAGGTGATCACATGACACTGGGACACTGCAACCGTCATAAATATGAATCAGTTGCCAAGCGTCTGAATTTTGGTCACTGACCATGGGGATGTAGGAATGGTTGTAAATGTGAAAAACAGTCATGCTGCTTTTTCAGTGACATAACTTAGAATTTTGAATGGTCACTAAAGGAATTGTTGTAAGGAGAGGACTACCAGTAATAAGGTTTGCTTCTAGCAAATAGATTAGTGAAAGTTGTAGCCTATCCAGCCTATGCAGAAATAAAGGTGATATTCAGTTTGTTTCCATAGATTCCCCATGAATAAACTGATTGGAAATTAGTATAACTTAGGGCTGTTTTCAGGAGCGCTGTGCTATATGCTTATATTGAGAGTGCTATTACACTACCTTGAGCTCCCACAGAAAGGTGAAATACCACCCAACAAATAAATATGTGTGGAGCTAGTGTGATACGACTGAAACTTGCAAGACACAGGCCCAAATGTACCTTCAGCCATGGAAACACTCAGATTCAATTTGGGTTAGAATAATCCAAACAAACTTCATAGGATTGCTCTCATAAGACTGAAATGAAAACAGAACACCATATAGGACACTTTAAACTTCTGGAGGAAAGGAAGGTACAGATCTAACAATCAGATAAATATTGTATAATCTATCTTTGTTATCTTGAATAGCTGCTGTCCTGTGTGGTATTCATTTGACTTCCTCCTCCTTCAGTTGCCTGGAGCTCCCCCGCACTTTCTGATAACATAATCCATTTTTTCATAATGCTATATACTTGCCTAGATTTTTCTTTTAAATGTTAGAAAATTCAAATGTCAAGACTTATAATAGATATAAAGGCGCACATTTGCCTCAGTGGTGTATCTAGCCTATTTGATAGTCAGAGTAGATCATTTTTAATATGCCCCCCCCTCCTTGATTGCTGAGAGCCAGTTTGATGTACAAACATCAGAAACCAGGAGGCTGGGAGTTCTAATCTTGCCTTAGTCACAAAACCAGCTGGGTGATTTTAGATCAGTCACTTCTCTCAGAACTGACAAGCTTTTTAAATAAAAATGCTGCCAAGAAACTGCAGGGGACAGTCACCAGGAGACAAAACTGACTTGAGGAGGACACATTCTTTTCCTCTGTTGCTGCTGTGCTGATGACAATTACCCAACAGCTGCTTAGAAGTCACACAACAGCTATCCAACTCCACACCCATCATTAGTCCCTCATGTATTTTGGTAGCACCCTCATTATTGCCTGCACCTGGGGTGAACAGTCTCTCTCCTCACTATTCCCATTCCCTGACAATACATTTTTTTCCTCTTCTTGGTAGTTGCTTTCTTTTCTCTGTTTTTTTTAAACTTTTAAAGTTTAAATTGTAAGCTCTTTGTAACACAGCTGTTCTTTTTTGGGTTAGTACATAGAACATTGATGTTACCCTTGCTGTTTTCATTGATCTTATTATGCTTTTGCACAATAGTTAAAGAAAACAACAACAACAGAGTTTTCTCCATTGCACAAATGTTATATATGCAAAGCATATCTTCCAGTTCAGACTATTAAGCAATGAAACAAGCCTGTGAGACTGTTTGCCCTCGTAGGGAACTTTTCCCAGATTAGCTGCTCCCTAGAAAATTAGGAATACAAGTCTCACCAGCAAAGCCAGAAAGAATGGACATGTTTGTCTGCAAAATCTGCAGGAACCATTTTGATAAAGGCAAAATAACAGGTTGTATCAGGAGAATGACAGCTCCTGCCTGACTAGTAAGCCAAGGTCCCTGAATTCCTACCTCGCCTGTTAGATCTATTTATTTTTCTCTTAATTTTTCAATGGCACTGTCTTGCTTTTGTGGTGTTGAAATGCATCAGCTTAAGAGTCTGGCTCCAAGCTCTTGAATAAATCAGATTCAAACTATTTTGTGAATCAATTAAATGCTACTGTGTGGAGTGTCATTTCCTCCCCATTTAGATCATCTTAATTGGGCAGTTCATAGTGCAGCTAATGTGCTGCCTGTCCTTTCATGCTTATGGTGTCCTCCCCATTTATATCTCTATCACCTCTGACAAGCTTAGAAAAATAAACTGGATTATTTCTCCAGAATGTATTTAAAGAGGGAGAATAAATGTAGAAAAACAGGCAAAATTTAAAGCTAAAGCTTGATCTGGAAAACAACAACAACAATGAAATCCAGTACCAATTACAAGTGCCTATATATTGGTATGAATGAAATGCCTTTTCTCACCTACACCTAACTTGGTGTAGACATGACCTGACAGCTTCATTTTTTTTCTTCCTGTCACTTCATCCTCAACTCATACCTGAGGCAGCTTAAAGTTATTCCTGCCTGTTCTGATTTGAAATTATTCTCTCCCCCTCCCGCCTGCCTTTAAACAAGCAACAAGCTAGTGTGTTTGTAAACTACCAGCTAAGCTGGAAGAAGAGGTCAAGGGGACAAACCAGCTTGGAATTATTGGGCAGCCACAAAAGACATTTACCTTGTCCTCCCTCAAAATCCATGAAGGCTTATCTGGTTGTTCTCAAGGGAAGTCAAGCAGTCTGGGGAGATTCTTGTAACTTTGGTAGAAATTTGTGAGCAGCTTTAATTGCTTGTGCCTGACAAGTACTGAGGGTTGAATACTCAGTGCACCCTACTTCACTGACCATTTCGTTATTGCTGTAATCATGTGTCCTCATAATCACCTAGTCATGTATTCTGCCCTTCAGCTCTTAGGCAATACTTTCCAGGGCCCATTGTCCTTTAGGCAGAAAAAATGGCCAGTTCATTGAAACATGGATGCCTCTCTGATCTGGGAGATTTGAATCATCCCTATTAGCTGTGGCACTAGGCTAGAGAAAACATCTTTCTGACACTTCACAGTGCAAGTCTTTTCCTGTCTGTTGGTTGTTTCTCTGGATACATTTGAACAGGGCTTTTCTTACCAACATGCCTTGTACATTGTACATAAAGCAGCATTTGGTGCCAGTCTCATATCTCTGGCAAGATAGCGGTCACAAGTGAGGTCAGCAAAATTTATGATGCCTTTTTCTGTTTCTGTTAGATCAAAGACTGGTGAAAACAGTGAACTCAGGTACAAAAAAAGAAACCAGAGTCTCTGTTGCATTTTTCCCCCTCACTTTTTCTCAGAAGTGCTTTTTCAAAAAAAAAAAAAAAGACTGGAGTTTTTTCTTTCTTTCTTAAGGAAGAAGAATAAAACGTTTTGCTTCTCATCCAAGAAAGCTTCATCAGTTGTGATGGTGGGGGGAGGGGGGAATGGAAGTCTAGGTACTGACAGTTGACAGTTGAGACTGGATGGTGGGGGGATGGAAGGATAGATTCTGACAGGAGGGTGGGGGGAATGGAAGGGTTGCATTTTTTTTTTGCAGTTATCACTCTTCCTAACAGCTCTTCAGGCCACTTGAGCGATTGATCTTTGCCCTCAGAGTTACCTCTTTTTTTTTCCTTTTTGTATTTTCTTTTTTGTATTTATTTATTTGTGTGTGTGTGTGTGTGTGTGTGTGTTTTGGATTCAGGTGATGCTGAGGTGACCCTGAGAAGTGCACTAGAACACGCCAGTTTTGTTGATAATTACTTTATGATGCTCAGCTGCTATTTATTTCATATTGTATATTTTATTTGTTATTTATTTTATTGGAAGCCATCCAAAGCCACATTTATGAGACTGCTGCTATCTCAATCAGTCAAACAAAAGTGTCTGTCTGTTCAATTAAAAAAAAAAATCTTGGATAGAAAAAACATAAATAAATGGGGATTTTCTTAGGAGTTCATGATCTACTTGTGTGACATGCTACAGGCATTTAATTATTTTTTCTATCTGCACCAAAGAAACATTTCAACATTTTTGATTCTTTGGCACATATGGTGATGTGTATTTTTAGCTCTGACAATCAGTTTTCACCACATTCAGAAAATGTACCCTTATTCTTTGCAAAGACTTCTTCTCTTTGCACAACTTGTCTGAATTTTGGCACAATTTCTTCCCACTTGGGCAGGGCTTTTAAGAGGAAAGAAGAAAATGTGTTTTAATGAATTCTGAACTAAAAATTCAGACATGAAATCAGATCTCACAATTTGAAATGCAGAAGATCAGCAGCACTGGAGATGGGGGTAGGGGTGGAGATCACAATGAGTAAAGAAGCATCACAAAACAAAACCCAGCCCTTTTCTAGAGATGTCGCAATTTCACAGGTGTAGCCAAAAGGAGCAGAGTTTTGTTGCGGTGATGCTGCTTTTTTCATTCTAATCTAAAGAAAGCAGAGAGATCCCGTGAAAGCCACTGGGGCAGGTAGTTTGCAAAATACTGGATTTGCTCCCCAAACTAAATAGATTTGAATGGGTTTTCATAAATGACTTTGGAAGAATATGCTACTCTCCAATAAATGTCAGTGAAGACTTCCCACAAGAGGCAACTGTAGTGTTTGTTTTGTTATAGTAATCAAATATACTGAGAAATCAGTGTGGGCAAACAGTATTCCCCTGTGGAGCTTTGTTGTCTCAGTAGGAAATCTTGTTTAGCATTACATTTAGCCAAGCCTTGAGCCTTTTTTTAAAAAGTGTGAAACTAACAGGATGCCTCAGATTTAAATGTGCAGAAGAGATGTGGCAGCTGTGAGAAATTATGCTTACTATTTCCCATGTAGATTTGTAACTACAGTTCTTGATTACTTTTCTTTATATGCAAATGAGTCATTGAGAAGCAGAAGGGATTAGAGTTAAAGAACCTTTGGCATGAATGAGGTTGAACTCCTGTCCAGAGCAAATTGGTAGCACTCACACACACCACTGTCCTTATAAGTTCTGGAATGCCACAACATCCCTTTCTACTTGTCCTATGTTGCTTGCAATCTTACTGTCTTAATGAATGGGACATGGTTGGACAATCTCATGGTCTCTGTTTATTTTGACAACACTTTTAGACAATGAGCTCATGAAAGAAGTAGGGGTGAATGATGCTTGTTAATTGGATCACTAGATAGTATAGTTCAGAGATCAGAGTCTCTTTGCAAGATAGGCACCATTTTGTGATTTCACATAAAATTGTGGGTGGCTCAATAAACACAGCACCTTTTTAAAAGCCGCAAACTTTTTACAAAATCTCCTGTGAGAAAACAGAAATTTTGCTAAGCTTGGATAGCTAAATGTCTTATCTAGACTATGAGTGTCAAACTCTCAATGTCACATGACATGTTGCAATGTATCATGACTTTTTTTCCATTCCCGGAAATAAGGGGGAGGCACAGTTTCAGTATGACACATCTGGCCCATGGGCCAGCAGTTTGACACCCCTGATCTAGACACATACAACTTGGAATTTCCTAAATTACTTCTAGAGACGTACAATAGTAGATACTATGATGTCCATGAGTACTTGCTATTGATCTTTGATGTAGATCAACTTTTCCATTTCTCCTATTATGGTTCATCACACAGTCAACCAGATGTTTTAACTGAATTTAGCATTTTTGTTTACCTATTGAGTCTTCCCTAAGGACCTAGGATAGGCAGAGATTGTTTAATAATATTAAAGATGTTGTCCCAGATGTAAACTGTTCCAAGTAAAGCTGCCTTTTGCAATTGACTGATGGTGATTTTGGCAATGCTAATGAAATTCAAGTGGTGAATACTTTATTTATTTTGTGTTACCATTGTTCTTGCATTCAGACAAGTAGTATTTCTTGCAGATATTCCAATACACCACTCTAGAAACTTTGTAATGGTGTTGTTTGTTATTAGTTTGTGTGATCTTGCAGCAGTTAACTAGGTGGTCTTCTGTTTCTTCAGCCTCTTTGAGGAGAAGGCATTTCTGTCTCTTGCTGTCTTCTAAATTCTAGCTTTGATGCATTTATTTTGAAGGTTTGGTCTTGTGTAGTCAGAATTAGCCTCTCTCTCCCTCCCTCCCTCCCTCCCTCCCTCCCTCCCTCCCTCCCTCCCTCTCTCTCTCTCTCTCTCTCTTTAAATTTTCCTGCTGTTACCCATTGCAGGTCTTGTTATCTGTTTTTGTTTTTGTTGCTTTTTTATGTACTGGTTGTGTAAAACCTTATTTTGTCATAACTCTTTTCTGTTCTTATTATTTAAAAGGCTAAGCAAAAAGCTAGCATAAATAAAGTTTAAAACAAAATTAAAAATAGTTAAAATAGATGCAAATCAATTTCAAACAATAGAATGCAGGGAAATAGCAATCTTATATAAAATATCATATGATTACTATAGTTTAGCTGTAGCATATAATACTACAAGATATTTCATACCCATTGTTAATCAAACCATCTCTCCATTGAATTTTAAAAGTACTTAGTTAACACAATTGAAGTCATTGGAAAAACAAAGAGAAAGACTAAGTATACTTCATAAACAATACCTTAAGGTCTACAATAAGTTATATCTAGGTAATGTGTTAAATTAGAATATAAATTCTAAAATCCCAATTTTGGCACAAATGTATTCTAAAGTATTGTAGGCTAAAATAATTTCAAAATAAATTCTATATATTTACCATTTAAATATGAAGTGATTCTAGACATTGAAGCCTACTCCCCCCAAAATAATTAACCATTCTTCCATAAAAGGGTCCGATAACTTTTCCAGTAAACAACACAGACCTTTTGTAACTGTTAATATATACAATTCCTATTCAGTACATTTTCAAGAAACGTATGGCTTAGCAAGGTTTAATAAAGACTTTCAAACTTTTTCACATTAAAAATAATTCCCACAACTCTTGATCGAGAGGGCCAAAGGAATTGGAAATTGGCTGCATTTAATATTTATTCTTTGTTGTTAGTCCCTCAAAGCACCCCACCAACTTTTGAGTTCCATGGAGCACAATTTAAAAAACCTTTGTGGAACTGATATCTGAAGAATGTCATTACCCATCAGAAGCTTGATTAACCAAGATTCCTTTTCCCTTGGCTCTTGAACTGTCCCACCTAAGGCACAAAACCAAGACAGTCTTGTCAGGAGCTTAATGGTCTAATGGAGGCAATGACTTCAACAAGTATTTGAGGAAGTATATAAATAAGATTTAAGCTCCAACTAACTTTTGGTATAATACAGTTAAAGCCATCTCAACTAAATCAGTTAACTTGTTCAGTTACGAGTCATTGGGTATATCACTGGAAAACATATTTGGTGGGCAAGAATCACATGATACATAATTTCAGATTAGAGAACCAGATTGGTGTAATGTTAGGAAACTGGAACACAATGAGTTTTCAGTCCTGCCTTATGGACTAGGCTATTTGGGTGACCTTGGGCCAATTACTCTTTTTCAGTCTTGAGAAGGAAGCAAAGCCACACCACTTCGAATCAATCGGGCCAAAAAAATTGCAGGAACTAATCCAGGAGTTAACAGTGACTTGAAGGCATCCTCCCTCACTCTAAAAAAAAACAAAACAACAACAACAACAAAAAAAAACCCAGATTGCAGAAATGTATCATATTTGCAATGCTCTGCTGCATTGCTCTGGCTGTAATCTCATTTTTAAATATTACAAGTAATACAATAGGCATTACTCCTGAAATCTTAAGGGTACAGTCATTAGAGTATCTAGAAGTCTTGCCATGTGTGTATGCAATAAGCGTATGATCATATGTGTTTACTAAAGCTGTGCAATTATTTGGAACATGAGTGGGCACACATGAAGCACACTTCCATATCTTTTTCATGGAATCTTATGTAAGCTTCTGTAAGGGATTGCCAACAAGTGTTCCATGCACGCTGACACATACTCTGAACTACTTTTTCTCTTCAAATCCACATTGCTCTGTAGCACTAATATGCAGCCCTAACTCCGTTATTAGCTTATGGATGTTGAGGGATAATAAGTAACATATGGGTGAAACAACCCTACTTTCTGTCTCTTGGAAAGACAGAATCTAAACCTGACAGGCAAATGCCTTGGCTTTTACAAAGGCTGTAAAAGATAGGAATATTATCTCTTTTCATGATAAGAATATTGCTGTTAAAAAAAGAGTCTTTTTCAAAACCAAAAGGAAAAAAAATAAAATGAACTCCCCTAGGAGGAAAATAAGGCACTGACATTCACAAACCATTCTATAAATGTCAAGGCTGGCACATTTGCAAAAAAGTATTTTTCTTAAAGGAAGTTTTAAATTCAGTTTGCAAATGACTTGCCGTGGGTCTCTTTATTTCTCTCCCTCACCACTCTGATCTCCCTCCCCCATTAATCCAGTATTGGAATATTATCAGCATGTGACTGTATATCACCAGTAATAGCACTCAGACTTATATACTGCTTCACAGTGCTTTACAGCCCTCTCTAAGTGGTTTACAGAGTCAGCATATTGCCCCCAACAATCTGGGTCCTCATTTTACTGACCTTGGAAGAATGGAAGGCTGAGTCAACCTTGAGCTGGTCAGGATCGAACTGCTGGAGTGAACAGTGAATTAGCCTGCAGTACTGAATTCTAACCACTGCACCACCATGTTATAATGCCATACAACAAGAGAAATCTAGTTTGACAATATCTGTCTCTTCCTTCTCCTCCCTTCCATCTATTTACCACATTTTACTCTGATATTTTGAATTTGAATCTAGTTTCAGGTTATTTTTCATATATGTTTCATTCCACTTTTTATTATGTACTGTAAGTCCTAATTATGCTGATAGTTATAGGGAACACTTTTGACATTGTTAATGCAGTGAGCTCCATCTTATAAGATTAGTGGCTCTGGAGTTTAAATTAATTTGCTACCCAGAAAACATTTTTGTGTGATGACTCCACTGTTGGTGGCATTTATAAGACATGTACTATAAATGCTATATAAATTTATTCAGGTTAATAACCTATGTTAAATTGATTGAGGATTAACTGGATGTAGATAAGAATAGAAGAATGCAATATAGCTGAAGGGACCTTGGAGGTCTTCTAGTCCAGCCCCCTCTTGAGCAGGAGAACCTGTACCATCTCCAACAAGTGACTGTCTAATCTCTTCTTTAAAATCTCCAGTGATGGAGTGCCCACGATTTCTGGAGGCAAGCTGGTCCACTGGTTAATGAATGGGATAAATGAATGGGCAAAAGAAACAGAGGGGAAAAAAAGAATTCTGAAGTTAATTAACCAAACCTCTCCTCTAAGGCTCAAATTAAACTTTTTAAGAACAAGTGATTAGGAATAAGAACATTTGGGAATTGTAGCAATGTGAGCTTCATCTTTCTTTTCCTTCTTTTGTTCCAGGGAAACCTCAGTCTAAATTGCCCTCAGGCCTGCAGTGATTGAGTGGTTAGTGTGGTGTTTTTCAACTTGGCAACCTGAAGATGTGTGACTTCAATTCCCAGAATTCCCCAGCCAACCATGAATACTTATATATTCAGTCATAGACCTATTCTCTTTTTTGCAGCTTGCTGAGCCTTGCTGGAACTCAAAAGTCTACTTTAAATAAACTTTTCCCCCCTTATTTTCCTTTTCCCGAAAGTCAGTGGAGATAAGTATTAGAATAAGGAGCCTGCTAAAATTTCTAAGATACTTTGAGCCAAAAGTCATTGGGTTTGCCTCTATGTGAGGCTTTGGAAGGAAGGACTTGCACAGACAATAGCATTTATGATCTTTAGTTTTATCTTTTTTAAAAAAAAATCCTATGTTCTGGAACAAAAAGGGTTATCTGCAAGCAGTTTTACAATTGAGAAATTATAAGCAAATATATAATATTATATAAAACTATTAAAGTATAAAACATTTAAAAGTCCATAACCTAATTGCAAAAAGCTCCTATAAAAGTTATCATTCTCAACCCACTTAAACTGAGTTTTTCTCATGATTTTCCATTTACCTTCATAAGGTTTTCTTCACCATCTGGAAGTTGTTTGCTATTATCAAAGTTTCTTTCTTTTCTTTTTTTTTCATCTTTCCTGCAGATTGAGCTGTTAGTCCAAGTCCATTGTTCCTTAGCTTTCAGAGATCAGTCAAAGCTGAGCAACAATCAAATAGTTTCATATAAAACGTGAATTGGAGCAAAAGTATTTTTAGGGCCTGTCTGAGAAAAGAGGCAGCCATGGGACTTTAAAAAAAAACAAGCCATGTCTCCATGGAGACTACTAACTGATTTTAGGAATGGAAACTAGGCCAAATAAAGTGCAAGGCAGTAATGTCTTGCCTGCCATAGCTATACTCATGGATATTTGAGTTTGTGCAAGACTTTCTCACTGGATGGTGATTCTAGCAGTGATAAACCATGTGTTTTGCATGCAAATGATCTTGGATTCAATCACTTTTCATATTAGGAATGGGGGAGGATGTCACTCTGTAATTTTGCAGAGCTATTGCCAGTGTGAGATTATTTAGTTGGATCAGTGCTGTAAATATTGTGTTGTGATTCAGGGTCAGCCTGTGGGTTCGGCAGTTGGGTCGATGACTCAGAGGAGGAGGAGGGGGCATTGAAGAGCTTGCTGAGGGGGTTGAAGATCTTGCTGATGAGAGCCCTCAGCCAGGCCCCTCCCACCTGGTCAAGACGGAGACCCAGCTGTGTGAGACTGACAGCATGGATGAAGATGACCCACAGCTGGCCCTGTTCAAGGACACCCGACGCAGGAGGCAGTCAATCAGGAGTAAACAGAGGAAGGCAATGGGGCACCTTGGAAGGAGGCAGAGAGAAGCCATGCCCTGAACTGTATAAAAGGGGAATGCGTGGGAGGGCTGGTTTGCTGAAGGCAACCGCTTGATTAGTTCCTGTTTCATAGCTCCTGTTTCATGGTTGGTGTCTTGTTTTGCTGTTTTATGTTAATAAATTTGGCAGGCTTAATTCCAGCCTCTTGCCGTTTGTAAAGGGGTTGTCCCTGCCTTTTCTGCAGGGCTGGTAGCAGGCTGGTACAGAACATATTTAGTAACACTGAGATTACTATCTTCAGCTTAATTTAGGCTTGAATTTGCTTGGCTCTTCTAAAACAGTCTCGGTTTTCTTATTGCTTATATGCTGTTGTTCATCATAGTTTATACATGATTCTAGGAATTTCTATCCTTCTTCCACTCTGGAGAGGTTTTACATCTCAGAGACCTGATGAGACATTATTTTTATGCCAAAGATCCTTGAATCAGACCTATGGTCCTCAAGTAGGACTGGAACCCCAAAAATCTGCTGCCAGTGATAACTGAATTAAAATATATTCAGTGGCTTTCCTATAATTCATGTTGCAATCTTTAAAAAAAATCTGTATCTTCCTGCCCCTATCGACTATTTTCTGAAGCTATGATTTAATGTTCCAATGCAAATATGTAGTTATTCTATCAGTATCGTGATCTTTATTTGTTCCATACCTTCTCGCCATTCTCTTTTTTTAAACCGCTCATGGCCCAGATCCCTGTGATTAATGATGCAATTGTAGCTATTCTTATGAAGTATATTGTGGGATCAGGGCATATGGCATAAAAGATCAGGAGTAGCATGTCTAAAGGTTGAATCATGACAACTGGACCAATCTTTGTTAGCTTGAAATGTTTCATTGCTCATCCAAGCAACTTCATCAGTCAGAGCAAAATTAGTTAGGCAGAGACTCAGAGAGTCGTTGGAATGTACCAACTCTTGCTATCCCAACTTCAGGGGTTTCTCCCCAAAATTACTTGCCATATGTCAATGTAGACTCAATTATCCAGGTCAAAAAAAATCTCACATTAACAAAGATTGGTCTAGTTGCCATGATTCAACCATTAGACATGCTACTCCTGACCTTTTATGCCATATGGTCTCCTAAGAAAAATCGCAGTAGTTAAATTAAGCACTCTCTTTTTCTTGCCTTATTTAACCATGCAATTTACAGCCACAGTGATAAGGACATACAAGTAGTCCTCACTGAATGACCCTAACTGGGATCTTAATTTCTGTAGCTAAGTGAATCGGCACCACTTAGTGACAGCAATTCCAGTAGTCCCAATTACTGTTGTGCACATTTCTGAACTACACAAAACATAAAGTCTGTGTTTTAGATTAGAATATTAACCACATTCCAATTGTCATCAATGCTTCAAAAATCCTACATTGTTAGTACAGCACAGATGATATCTTTGCAATATAGCTTGTCCATATAACTTGTTTTGCTGAGCATATGTTATTAAAGATTTAGAAGTGACCATTTCTGCCTAAGCTACACTGACATAATACTTCTCATTTTGAATTGTTCTTCCTACAATCCACACACAATCACTTCTTACACATACAGTTGCAAGAAAAAGTATGTGAACCCTTTGGGATTATGTGGTTTTTTGCATGAATTGGCCATAAAATGCGCTCTAAATGTCATGTAAGTCACAACAATAGAAAAACACAGTCTGCTTAAAATAATACTACACAAACATTAGCTGTTGTCAAGTTTTAATTGAAGATAAGATGGAAACATTCACAATGCAGGGTGGAAAAAGTATGTGAACCTTTGGACTTAATAACTGGTTGACCCTCCTTTGGCAGCAATAACCTCAACCAAACGTTTCCTGTAGTTGCAGATCAGACCTGCACAACGATCTGGAGTAATTTTGGACCACTCCTCTGCACAAAACTGTTTCAGTGTAGCAATATTCTTGGGATGTCTGGTGTGAATCGCTCTCTTAAGGTCATGCCACAGCATTTCAATCAGGTTGAGGTCAGGACTCTTGACTGGGCCACTCCAGAAGGCGTATTCTGTTCTGTTGAAGCCATTGTTTTGTTGAATTACTTGTATGCTTTGGTTCATTGTCCTGTTGCATCACCCATCCTCTGCGGAGCTTCAGTTAGCGGACAGATGGTCGTACGTTTTCCAGCAAAATATCCTGATAAACTCTGGAATTCATTTTCCCATCAATGACAACAATCCGTCCAGGCCCTGAGGCAGCAAAGCAGCCCCAAACCATGATGCTCCCTCCGCCATGTTTTACAGTGGGGATGAGGTTTTGATGTTGGTGTGCTGTGCCATTTTTTCTCCACACATAGTGTTGTGTTTTTTTCCAAACAACTCAATTTTGGTTCCATCTGTCCACAGAATATTTTGCCAGTAGTGCTGTGGAACATCCAGGTGCTCTTTTGCAAACTTCAAATGTGGGCAGATGGAACCAAAATTCAGTTGTTTGGGAAAAACACACAATACTATGTGTGGAGAAAAAATGGCACAGCACACCAACATCAAAACCTCATCCCCACTGTAAAACATGGCGGAGGGAGCATCATGGTTTGGGGCTGCTTTGCTGCCTCAGGGCCTGGACGGATTGTTGTCATTGATGGGAAAATGAATTCCAGAGTTTATCAGGACATTTTGCAGGAAAACGTACGACCATCTGTCTGCCAACTGAAGCTCCGCAGAGGATGGGTGATGCAACAGGACAATGAACCAAAGCATACAAGTAATTCAACAAAACAATGGCTTCAACAGAACAGAATACGCCTTCTGGAGAGGCCCAGTCAGAGTCCTGACCTCAACCCGATTGAAATGCTGTGGCATGACCTTAAGAGAGCGATTCACACCAGACATCCCAAGAATATTGCTACACTGAAACAGTTTTGTGCAGAGGAGTGGTCCAAAATTACTCCAGATCGTTGTGCAGGTCTGATCTGCAACTACAGGAAACGTTTGGTTGAGGTTATTGCTGCCAAAGGAGGGTCAACCAGTTATTAAGTCCAAAGGTTCACATACTTTTTCCACCCTGCACTGTGAATGTTTCCATCTTATCTTCAATTAAAACATGACAACAGCTAATGTTTGTGTAGTATTATTTTAAGCAGACTGTGTTTTTCTATTGTGGTGACTTACATGACGTTTAGAGGGCATTTTATGGCCAATTCATGCAAAAAACTACATAATCCCAAAGGGTTCACATACTTTTTCTTGCAACTATACATACAGTATGATGAGTTCCTTCCTTATCTTTTATGAGTAGTACAATGTAATATAATATTCAAATAGTAGGAGAAAATCATGGAATTGTACAATTCATGTTTAATCTGTAAGGACATGACTGAGTCCTCTTAATGCACATTTTTAATGTTGAGCTGAGATTCAGGTTATTTCCAGAAGATGTAGACTATGTTAAATTAATTATTGTTACATGATTCTGAGTATTTTAACATCAGTTTCTAAGAAGTTTCAGCTATGTGCTGGCTGCTGTACAGGGACCCACTAACATGCAAATTGTGCAATCATTGTGCACATTAATAGTCTATTACAGTTGTGTGCTAGGTCACATACAATGCAGGCTGATACTTTTCATGCATCAAACATCTCATTTAAATTATCCCCTGCCCTCCACTTACACTTAGGGAAGACTACTGGGAGCAGATTTATTTTTACTCCCATCTGAAGGCATGACCTTACTTTTTTTTGTAGTTAAGGTGTTGTCTCTTTGTTAACAGTGCCATTAGAGAGGCCTTACAGACAAGGAAATAACCCTTCATTCTTTAAGTTTCTCAAATCTTTAATTGGTCACAAAGTCACAAGGGTTGCATCCTTGGTCAAAATACACATGTAAATGTCACTGTGCAACAAAGCTCCAACTTTCTCTCATCATTTATATTTGTGTTGAAGAGACTTTATCACTGACTTCCTGCTATATGCCATATGCTACAGTTGCTATGAAAATTGCTTTAAGCAAAAGGTTAAAAGGTGAAGACACATCAGAGGCCACACTGCAGCTCTGAAGATCATTGGGAATGAGTCATTATCTTTCAACCTAAAGTGTCTCAGTCATGTTGCTGGGAAGATAAAACAAGAAAATGCCATATATACTGTCATGAATTGTTCAGAAAATAACAGTGATTTAAATGTGATTAATACAACATGTGGGTATAGTCAACCTTAAGCCTTGGATCATGTTTACTATTCAGAGTTTTTGGGTCTATGCATTGCCCCTCTCCCAAACAGATGAAAATAACATAGGATGTGAAAACCTAATCATTTGTTTCTAAGCAAGGGACTTTGTTAACATAATCTCATTAAAAGGGAGAAAAAGAGAGTGTTAGGCTTCTGTCTGTTTAGAACAGACATGTCAAACTCATGACGACGTATTGGAGCTTTTTCTCCATTGCTGGCAATGGAGTGGGCACGGTTTCCTGATGACGTGTTCGGCCTGCGGGCTGGCAGTTTGACATCCCTGGTTTAGGGTAAAGCTACTCCCTTCATTAGTTGTATTCTAAAAAGAGACACAAGAGGAAGTTAACTCTGAGTAGCCAGAAACATGTACTTCTGGGACAACTTTGTACTGAGATTTACAAGGGATAATGGATTAGCAAAAAATGATGTGAGTTTATTTGGAAAAACAGAAACATTTTCTGATGAAATAAAGTTACTTATAGATGCAACATAGTGGAATACCTATGTTGTTTTATATTATTCTTAATTTACAATTTGAATAACAATGTTTCTACATTTTAGGAGTTAGGTCAGAGTTGCTGTTATAGGAAAGAGTAACTAAAGTGATAGGAGAGGAGCAAAAGAGAGAGAGTGAGAGAGAGAGAGAAGAAAGAAGGGAGAAAATTAAAATATTAACAAAAACTTTTTCTCCCCTGTTCCTTTAGAATGGCTTTCAGTGTTTATCCTTCTCTGCTTTTAATTTAAAAATGTAATTTTATTGCAGCATAAGATTTTCCCTTGGTATCAGTGATTGAGGTGGTTATGCCAATGTAGGGGAAAGCCATCTTGTAATTTCAAAATAGAACAAATACAGCAAATCAGCTGAGTGCTTTTCTCCTATAAAGGATTTAGAGGAAGTGGGGCAAATCTGAGCAGTACATATATACTGCATCTTATCTTTCCTTTTTTTTTTGCACAAGGGATAGGGATATTTTGTGCCTGTACAGGTTTGCTATGATATTTTTTCTCCTCAAAGGTGCTTTGGCACTGTACTGTGAAATGGTGAGACCTACTGGAGGGAATGCAAGACTCAAGCTGCTGGTTACAGAACAGATGGCTGAACTCTACTAATAAAAAGCATTAACCTGGTACCTGTTGATGCATCTGGATATAGATTCAGAAGAGTCTGCAGCTGGTCCTGGGATAAAAGATGGGGAGGAAAAGAAACAAGCACATTAAAAATTGGTGAGGTTTGAGGTTTTGGCTCAGAAGCATCCCCCCTTTCAGTGAAATCAGTGTTTCCATTCAAAAACTGAGGCCAAACATCTGGGGGAAAAGGAATCAGAAGACCGAAAATAATAGTTTGCAAATTTAAAGTTGAAAGCAGAGGGAAGGATAATAATAAGTGTATGGGAAGGAAATAAAATTGGAGATTGGTTAACATCTGGCAAATCTAATAAAGGAAGATCCAACAAAAGGAGTAACATCAGGCAATGATTTGCTTACTAACAAATTTCAAGTTGCTAACTAGTGTAGTAGCTGATGCAGTTCAATGCCATCTAGCTGAACACAAGCTCTTTCTATCTGAACAGAAAGAAAACCCACCCAAACAGCAGAAAAACAAAAAAAAAATCAGCTCCTAGTTCAAAGATGATTGTGGAAAATTGCAAGAGAAGGAAGACCAGCTTGAATTGGTCACAAGATTGGTTACAAGCAGGGCTTTTTTTTTTTTTTGTCATAGAATGCAGCAGAATGGAGTTCCGGGACCTTTTTTCGATGGATTTTCCAGAGTTGCGTTCTTTTCCTATTGTTACCCTTCCTATGCTCGTTTGCTTTTGAAAATGCCCCGCTGGCAGTAATGGTGTGAGCGGGGTCCCCTCTGGCACTGTCTGCCTCCTCTAGGAGGAGCCATGAGGCACCGGAGCACCACAGCCAAAGTGTGGCTTGATTGGCTGGGTTGGACCATATGGTGTGGAAGCCGATGGTGGCAGTGGGAGACACATAAACATGGAAGCCATCTTTCATGAGAGGGTGAGCGAGCCTTTTGCCTTCCCTTACAGAAGATAGGCTGTGTGAGAGGTTAAAAAGAGGCAAAGCGAGAAGAAAGAAAGGCAGCTGGTGTGGAAGCTTGCCCGACAGTGAAACTTTGGTGTTTCAGTTTCTTGGGTAGTTCAAAGGCTGGGATGTCTACGAAAATCTCTTTAAAGTCTTTTATACTTTATATTCAAACTGCAGAAGGGAAGAATAAGAATAAAGCCAATGTCTTGTGATATGGAGGTTTTATTATTAATAATAATATAGATTAATTATGTATTTGTCAGATGTAAAGGTAGACCTACAGTATGAGGTCTAATCAGATCTATTTATTAAATTAGGTTTAACTTAGAGGTAAATTAAAAGTAATCTGTTAACTGACAAAGTTTCAACTTTAATTTGTTTCAAGTCAATATCCTTATTAAACTCCAAGTGTAAATTTTTCCACCTTGTTTGACAACTTCTTAAAAATAATTCAATCTTTTACAAGCAACCAAATTTTGTTTTATTGGGCCACTTTCATTCCACATAGAAAGCTGACATTTCCATTCATTAAACTAAATGGGTATGCCAGTGGTAAATGTCCCAAAAGATTAATAAAATGCCTTCTTATAATTTAAAGCCATACATTGTATGGTAACATTAACAGTGTTAACTAACCTAGTCTTTTAGATACACTAAAAAATGGAGGGTTTTTTTTCCAACTACAAAGGCAAACATTGTAGGGTAGGCAAGGTAGGTTGTATGACGTGTGTGAGTTCCAGCACTTTTTTTTTTTTAACAAAAAAAGCACTGGTCACAAGAAAGCATTTGACTCCCTTCACAAACATGTGCCTAGAAATAACAGAAGTCAGTAGAAACACTAGAAGCTTTGTGCAAAGATCAATGACATAGCAGAACACACAGTTCTTGGACAATGGTGATAGATTTGGGAGAGATTAATATCCAGAGAGGAATCTTTCAAGAAGACTTGCTACCACCACCGTTTGCCATTTCACTGATTCCTCTGTCAACAATGCTAAAAAAAATCAGTCTATGACTATCAAACATCAGACACATCTGCCAGACTATCTTCCTCTTTTACATGGATGATCTGAAGCTGTAGGGAAAAACACCATCTGAAATAGAATTCCTGCTCAATACTGTTTGCATTTGCAGCCAAGATATTGCAATGGAGTTTGAAATGGACAAATGTGCCACTTTTCACCATCAACAGAAGAAAAATAATGAAAACTGAAGGGAATCCAGATGTGTTATGGAAATAGCATCAAGAGATGGATGATGATCACTACAAATATCTGGGCTTCCTTCAAGTTAACAACTTGAATTGACAGTTGAATACAGAAAAGAAACAATTGAAAATCAATTTCTTATTTGGAAGTACAAGCCAATTTTTCAATACTTGAAAAATACAAAAGGAAAAGCTCATAACCAACGCACATGCAGTTGGTTAAGGTCAAGAGAATGAAAGAAAGAGACTAAAGGCTTTATTTTAGCATCTCAAGAGCAAGTTTTCCATCTAATTGCATGAAGGTGAAAGTTCAGCATGTAAGAAATAATAAACAAAGATTGCCTTTGTAGTAAAAAGGATGAAACAATTGCCATTTGATGCAGCAAAATTTCATAAACTGACCAAAACAGCATTGTGACCAAGTAGTCAGAATTATTAATTGGAAACTTTGCCAGAGGTTTGGATTTGAATGTAGGAAAAACTACTGGGACTATCAAGTTGAGAAGGTTTTGGAAAAAAACAACGGGCTAAGATCTTAGAGAATTTTAAAATCCAAACAAACAGGCACCCTTATTCACAACATGACTGATATTATTTATTTATTTATTTAATTTATATACCGCCCTTCTCTCAAGAGACTCAGGGCGGTGAACAGGGCAATACATAAAAGTTGGATACAAAAATTAAAATTAAAATTATTAAAACATGATTAAACAATGCCCATAAATAATACAAATTTAAAATTGAAGTTATTAATAAAAATCCCAGGATTAATTGGAAAAATTGTGAAATACTGGGACTTGTAGATCAAAGTTAAATGCTTGGAACAGGGCCAGATTTTTCTTCCAACAGTACAATGACAATTGTTAAAAGACATTGTGCTTCCAACATCACAAAGGCTTCCATTAACAAACCTGCCTCTAAAATTGTGCCCATGTTATAAGCCTATTTTTTTCAAGGACATGGAGACCTACATCAGAGCAAAGCTATACGGAGGGACCTTTATCTTGTTGGAATGACAATCATTCACTAATCTAAAAGAAATTTCTTTTAAGATGCACAACCTAATGAGTCAAAGATAATATGGATATCCTTCTTCATAAAGGTCTTTATGAATGCCTCTGGGGCACAACCACTTTTAACTTCTGCAAGCCATAATGTCAACATGACACTTGTATCATTACAATATTGCACAAAGACACAACTTTACACTTGTAGCCTGCTATCAGGCACAAATACATATTAAGTCTGAATGGCATATTATCTGAATTATTATTTGTTCCTCCTGTGGATGGTCATGCCCTCAAGCTAATCTTTAACAAAGACAAAATCAAAGGCAAAGGTGGCCATTGTACTGCCAAGTACTTTTCTATATCACTTGGTGACATTAACAGAATCTGAGCCCATAAAGAAGGCTAGAGTTGCTGTGAGTGCATAGGCAGCTCTAAACATTTTCTAAACAAACAAACAATTCTTTGGAAATCTCCACAGTAACTGTGTCATGAGACAACACCAAGGTTAGCAGTATTATCCTGGATGGATCTTATTACTTTTTAAAGTCATGTGTTTCATTTCTGTGCAATAAAATTAGAGTTTATTCAGTTTATTCACCACTCTGAAAAGCCCTGCTGGATGACTATTAAAAAAATAATAATTCCTTGATTCTAAACCTATGCCTTATCACTTGTAATATGTATTCTTATGAAGCAAGAAATATCAATACAGACTAAGACCCATTTGCTGTGAGATATTATACTATGTAGGTGCCCCAGTTTTGTTCTTGATACAGTTTTTTTTATGAGCTTTTCAAGCAGCAATAAAATGAAATTGAACGGTGTAAAACAAAGATGGTAATGGGAGAAAAATCACAATTCAGCTGTGTGCAAATTAAGAGGGGAGTATATTGGCAAAAATGCATTTGAATTTCCCATGTTTCTGATTTAACTTTGCTGGGTGTGGAAAAAGACAAACTTGTAGGAAGATTTTTGTTTTGACAGCATTGCCAATAAAAGGCAAAACAAAACAATATTCCCCCTACTTTTTCATTGCATATAATTCCAGGAAATGTGATACAGAAATAAAATAACTTTTTTTTTAAAGAAAGAATGATGTTGCACAAAATGAAGCAGAGCTCAGCAAGGCTAATTGACTGTGAAATGATTTCCCAAATATTGTGTTGGAAATTTGTGACATCTTATCTTTTTAATGGGGTTAGGGAGAATACCATCTGAAACAGACCCTTTTCAGTGTGACTGAGGCAAGAAGGAGAAAAAAAAATCAAGGACAGCATGGAACAGGCATTTGAGAGGCAGTTAATTCTTCAGGTTTCATACAGAGAGGATATAAAATCATAATTTGGCTCAACCACAGAGCACAGTGGGTGTCTATGGTCTCAAAACAAATATTAGACCAGCCAGCTGAAAATACTGGAAGTAAAATTAAATCATCTTTTTTATATATTATTGAATGAAAGAATATGGAAGTAGAACTATACTAGAAAAACGTATTTGATGAACTCCAATTGTGGGTTCCCCCCCCCAATTCTCTGTAAGCAATCTGTTTTCTTTAGCACAGTGCTGCTAAATTTAGTAGACACCAAGATGGTGTCTTCTAAATAAACAAATTTAAAAAAAACTCCACGGTGAGGCAGAGAGAGTTGATACTGGATTTAGCAATCAGTAGATTTATTCGAAACATTTTTATAGCTGCCCATCTTAAAACCAAACTCCAGGCAGCTTACAGATCAGCAACAAAAAACCCAGATATAATAATAATAATAATAATAATAATAATAATAATAATAATAATAATAATAATAATAATAATAATAATAATGCCTTCTGCCATAACCATATTTCACTGATGCTATCTGCTACCGTAGTCTTACCCTGCTCTAATTCTCCTAATCTTTGTTGAAATCAGAATAGCTATTATAATCAGGCTACCCCAATCACAATTTCTTGGGATTCCAAAGCAAGAATAGGATGGAATAGATCCTTAATTTTACCACCCACTCCACCTCATTGTTACTATTCTGGATCAAGCTGTCATATAATGATTTTTCCCCTTGCTACGATCCCTGTGCTGGTCTGTATAGGCAGATATTATCACTGATAACAGCTTTTGCCAGATAGCACAACTCATGAAAATATCTTTTATCATCCAGAAATACCTTTATTTGCATGCAGAGGAGATTACAGCAGATGAGGTGAATTAGATGATAACGCACAATATTTCCAAGGTCAAAAGACAGTAACGACTCCCAGTGTCTGCACATGTATCTGCCGGTTATGGAGGAAGAGAATCACCCAGGGAGAAGAAGGAGGAAGTCCATCCCAGAAAGGGGAGGGGTGTAAAGGCACATGGTCAGAAGAAGGAGGAAATACGTCAGAGAGTGGGAGGAGTTGGCTGACCCAGATAAGATAGCATATTATAATTTCCCCAAACAACCATGTGGTGGCAGCACAGTTACTCATCTCTCATAGAGAGAAATTGTGTTAAAGACTGTGAATTTTGTCCCCAAGTTGCCTTATATTAGCAATTGATGCATTTTATGAAAAAAGGCCAAAGCCATTTCCTTATATTTCTGCCTTGATCCCCATAGTCTCAGCCCCATCAACTTCAGGAGGAAACATAATAATTTCATAAAACACTCCCTTTTTATCCCCTCCAGTATAGCTATTTGGCACTGTAATGTATTGGGTTTTGTCTCACTAAAGAGTATCACGTGGAGTTAATTGCTGGAAGGCTGTTTAAGCAGGGAAGCTGGCTAATGGCTCCCAGCTTCTCAGACAACCCATCTCCAGCGCTACCATTGGCTGCTTCTAGGGCGGCAATAGGTTGCTTTAAACCCATTGGCTGCCACCTAAAGGCCAGGGTATAAATAGCTGCATTCGCAGCTCTGTTTCTCAGTTTAGTTCCTGTTAGCAAATAAATAATGATTCTTGCTGAACTCGCTCACCTAGTCTCGTCAATCAAGCAACGAACCCAGTATATAACAGGCACAGGCATTTTCCTGCCACTGTGGTTGTTATTGCTAAAACCTGTTTGTGTTCCATCCCCAAACAACAAAGCATAATCTGCCCCTCTTCTAGAATTGAAAGAAATACAATTGAAAGTCCCCACTGCAATTTATATGAAATTTGATAGACCATCCTCCACAAGTGAACTTGCTTTTCTATAAAATTCATCCAACTGTACAATCAGTCAGGATGTGAGCTATACTGGCAGACTATAAGAAAGTATGAAAGGAGGATAAAAGTATATTGGGGCATGTATCTCTTGGTTTAATACAGGAGTACACACTTTGTTTTCATCCTAGAAGTACACTTAATCTTGGGGCAGCTTGCCTGGGCTTCATTCTGAAAAGTAATGAGTAGGGCCAGGATAAAACTTTATTTGATTTTTATCTTTTGCACATTTTAATTTAATTAAAATTAATCTGATTACTCTTCAGTCCTGTATTTAGTAATTTTCCCCTTCTGTTACATTCAAAACTACAATTTAACAACAGGTGTTAATGCTCTCTGAGGACTGTGCTCAAGGCTTTGGAGACCATCATGTAGCCCCTGAGGCCTTAGATTGTATATCCCTGGTATATTAATGAACTCTGGAGCAAGATAAGCAACCTTCTAACATTGCAAAACATTGAATTCAGCTATCTAAGCTCAATAATGAAATTGCTTTAGAGTGCTGAAAACTGAAACGTCAGGCTAGATGAGAAGAAAGTTGATAATCTAATGCTAAACTTTGTGCAATACTGGGAAGAAAGTACAGTTGTCTCCCCACAATGATGAATCTTGAGAAGAAATGCAGCAAATCTGCATTCAATTCTGGACTCTGCTTTTATTCCTCCTTAAATTACAACAGGAATCTTCTCTGTTGGGATGTTTCTGGATATGTTGGGAGGCCATAATGGCTTGGAAATAGTGGAAATTCTATTGCAAGATATCAGCATTTCTCCATCTTCATTAATGCTTCCATCAGATTGTTTGAGATTCAGAAGTGACAAAGCCCTTAAATATACAACATGCCAAGCTATTCTTGCAAGCCACAAAGCTCTCCTGTTAAATTGTCCTGTTCATGAGATGAATATAGATTATGGTGAACAGCAAACAAGGGGCAGATGGGAACCTAATAGGAAGCAAGGATATAGATTAAGAATTCTCTTGGAATTCTTGGTGAGTTTGGTGATCGTGGTGTCCTTCTAGATAGTGTCTTCTTTGCAATGTGTCTTGTCAGTCCATGTCAGAAGTAGCATAATAAATGTAGTTTATGATAAAAGAAAGAGAGAGAAATCAAATAAAACATTATAGCAGTTACTATCAGATTGCCTACCAACTGCCAATTCATAGAATTGCAGATGGCAATCCTGAGTACACTTCTTAGGGAACAGATGACTGATATACTCATGAGACAAAGTCTAGGAAGTACAGTATCATGGAAAATGTCAAGGAATTAGCTTAACCTCCTTGAAGTGAACTGACTCTGTCCAAGCTCCTCCTACTCTCCCCCTCCCCCAACACACATTAAATGAAGAGGGTTACTCCCTGACTTAAATATATTTCTTTTGGCTAGATACAGTGAAGTGTGTGGTAATTCAAATGAATCAAGATTTAAGGTTCCATCTCTACTGGCACATTAATAGACTCAAAAACTCTTAGCTTTATATAAGGAGCTCTATTTGGTTCCGGACTGTCAGCTCACAGATGAACCACTGAAAACAATGGGCCTTATATCTATATAAACACCCTAGCATAAATCATCTATTAAAGCTGCAGAATAAATCTAAGACTGTCTCTGATTCCAAAGCATTTTGATTAATATTTCAGTACTGTCTAGTGATGTAAACATAGTATTAATCAATGAACATCTAAGGAAAGATAAAGACATAAATTTTGCCAAACATTTCTGGGAAAGGTAATTGAGAAGGTAGCAACAATTCCAGAAACCCCTGGATGATACTGGTTATCTGGATGTTTTCAAACGAAGTTTCATCTCTAATGTTCACTGACACTGTTTTGATTACTTTGATGGATGACCTATGCCAGAAAATAGATTGGAAAATAGTGCAACAGCTAATTTTCCAAAACTCTTGGTGAATTTGGTGATTGCTGTGCCCTTTTAGATAGTGCCTTCTTTGCAGTGTTACTTGTCAGTCCATGTCAGAGCATGATACTAGAGGACCATTGACATCACCTTGTCTACTGACTTGTGTTGTCCCACAGAGTTCCATTTTGTCCCACATACTGTTAAACATCAGCATGAAACTGCTGGGAAAAGTCATACAAAACCTAGGAACTGGATGGCATCAATATGCTTCATGCATTTTATCATCCAGCCCCAAGGAAGTTGTCAGTATCAAGCATTGTCTAAAAAATTAAAATGTTCAGATTTATTGTTTCCTTTTAAAAAAAAATATTGTATTACAATACTTAAATAACTTTTCATATGGCAATTATAGTGTTATGCTTATCTTTACTAGGAAATGGGACCTGTCTCTTTAAGAAAAACAAGGTGGTCTGTTTTATGGCATTGTACATGTCAAATACTTTAATGAGCTCCCAAGAGATTTTCCAAAAAGAAGTATTATTTCACATATTCAGAACCATAGCATCAAATGATCTTGTACCAGGTCTGTTTCTCTTCCTGTTTTTCTTCCTGTCAAGTAGAGATGCAGGTGTATGTAACTTCTTTTGGGGGCTCAGAAATAGTTTTCAATGGCTGAAGCTATTTGCAATTTCATTATCGCAAACTCATGAGATCTCTAGATTTCAGCCACATTAAACAATCAAAAGGGTAAGGTAGAACACAGTTAATCGAAGAAGGAAGACAAATACTGCAGTATAATTAGCTTCTGAGCTTCTCAGGTAATGTTCTGTTTAAAAATAGCCAATATCTTATATTCAAATGACATAAGTAAGTAAAACCTTATCATGCTATCTTAGGGCTAAAGTAGGTGATATGCAAATTGCTTTAGTTCCCAATTTGATTTACTTAATTTTAAGCAGAGAGTTATTCTTTGTAAATTAAGCCAACTTCTCGGTTTAATGAAATATTTCCATTTTCTCTAAATCCTTTAGTTTTTGTTCAGTTTGATTTATTTGATTTGTTTCATAAACTCAGGTGGTGATACTGGGGAGTTAAAATTAAAACCTGCATATGGAAGGAAAACAAACATAAAAACCAGTTGGGCAGAAAGGATGAATGAGTTGCCTCTCACTCAATGACTCCCTTAAGCTGTGCAGTGATCTTCTACAGAACACTTTATGCTTACAATAAAGTATTATAAATGTTAATAAATAACATTAGTAAATAAATGTTAGAAACATTTGACGATGCATGATGTGTGTATGTTAGCCTTTAGAACATAAATCTCCTAAGTCCACAGGGTGGTAGTTATGGTATCATGGTCAAAACCTTGCTGGGATCTTCCCTCTTTTGAACCATCCCTCGGGGATTCTGCTGCCTCCTGACTGGCCATTTAAATAGCCAATCACATTTTTATCCTCCATATTAGTTACTCAAAAACTGGTCCACTTTCTAATTACCTTGAAGTTTCCTTATTTGATTGGAATGAAGTTTGCCTGCCTGCACATACTGAAAGAACTTTTCATTTTACATCATTGTAAATCAAATCTACATTTATTATTCACAATTGATCAAGCTTAACTTCAAAACCATGCAGTCATAACACAAACCTTTTTGTGACAGCAGATTCTGGATGGCAAGATCATTAAAATAGGATGCTTTTGCTAGGTCAATGTATGCTTATATTTCTCCCAATAATTCGTTAAAATATTACATATTATAACAGGCTTTGGTTATGCCTTCAGTCTTGTCTTTTTCTCACCAAAGATTCAATCTTTCAGTGGAACACAAATATCTAATAATTTGCTAGCTTAGCTGAGATTACTTTCTTGAGATTACCATAAGTGGCAAAAAGTCCAGTAATATTATATGACAAAATGTTGTAAAGTTTAGGATTCTCAGTCCACAATCTTCAAGGATTCTGCTATTTTTATACCTGAAGACTTCTGTTTCTATATACATTCATTTGTAATGAACCAAATAGATTTTTTTTGTTTTTCCAGTATCATTTGTCACAATATTTCAAAAGGTGAAAAAGTAGATAACACTGATTAAAAACAAACCAACCCACAAAAGAAAATACAGCAATTCCATACTCCCAAGATACCTTCAATTTGGATTACAGAATCTTTCATTTCTCCCCAAAAACACAGGCACCAATAAATTATTTATGTCTTCTTAAAGGTTTATCTATCTATATATCTGATTTTATTCTTTTGAATACTGATATTTTTGCTATTCTCTTCCAAATGGCCCAAAACAGTATGCAGCCAAAATAAGGATGAAAACCAAAAGAACAAACAGAAAACAGTATCAGTCATTATAAGACAATCCAGCAGGAGCACATCTCAAGCAAGGTTAGATCCCAAACACTTCAATGCTTTCTCCCTGACCCATTATTACTTCTTTGTGGAAGCTCATCAGGAAATTGGCAGTTCATATTTGTATGTATGCACAGAAAGAGTGTCATTACTGAAACATCTGAGATCTCTGCAAATGGAATCCTTACATGATACCACCTTCAGCAGGGCAATTCTTTGAGATCTTGTAAGAGTAGCAAATAAATTTGAGGCAGGTAGCTTGTATTATTCCTTTATCTTGTAGAATTTCAGCTTTATTAGTTATTCCTATAGTCTAGAAGTACATATTATTTGTTAATCTAGAGTAGGGGTCCCCAGCCCCCAGTCTGTGGACCAGTACTAGGCCGTGGCATGCCAGCAACCAAGCCACACAAACAAGCAAAGCCCCATCCATGAGATGCAGGCAGCACACAATACCACACACTCTCTGGACTGCAGAAAAACCTCTCTCCACGGAACCAGTCCCTGGTGCCCCAAAGATTGGGAGCCTCTGATCTAGACTCTAGATTCTAGAGGACTGTTTTCCAACATGGGCATCCTGCAAATATGTGACCAACTTCCACAATTCTCAGCAAAGGTCATTCTGCCTGAGGAATTTTGGAAATTGATGTTTGGGGCTCCAAGTCAGAATAGATGCAGACTGGATTTCCAGTGAGCACCATAGCAACAAATGTCCTGCTGATGAGATAGTGTTTATGAAGAAAATCATGGATGACTCCTGGATCTGGACAGCAAACATTCTCTTAAGGAAGGAGAAATGGTTGAGATAATTCATGTGACTCCAGACAGCTCTTCCCTGTGAGTAGAACAAAGGAATTGTGGTTGGTTTATGAGTTGAGTGGTTGGGAGTTGAGGAATAACAACCAATGTCATACTTTTAACATACCTTCTTTAAAAGACAAAGAAGCCTCATTCAGTAATCACTTTTTGGATTGTGTTTTTATTTCTTTTGGTAAAAGTAAGACTCTTCAGATAAGCAATTTTTTATTGTATTCACTGAGTGAGTTCCCTTCTTCTTGGAGAAATAATTTTTAAATATTATTTTAAAAGTTCTTAAAAATATTATTTTTTGAATTATACAGCAAAAGGGGCACAACTGACCAGATCTACCTGTGTACAATTCAAGCTAATGACTTTATTGAATTCTGCCTATAATACAAGAATCTTCCCAGACTGCTTGCCTTCCTTGAGAACAGATAGATAAGTTTCCATTGAACTGTGTATGTGTCAGTCCTCTTGCAGGACAGACTCAAGTCTAACTTCCCACTTGATTCCTCCTCTCTGCCTGGCTGGGCATTTCCTGATATCAACAGATTAAGTGTCAAAATGGACTTAGAATTATAATTTTGAATTAATTGGAATATTTCTTTCTGTGGGAAATGGTGACAGTTTTGGTGTTTTTAAATGTAAATATGATCAATCAATCTTGAAGTTTTGACACTAGAGAAAGCTAGAGGATAATATTTTTTCTGGTTAATAAAGTATGGAGCAAAAAACTTGGATGAATATTTTTCACTATT
This sequence comes from Vipera ursinii, assembly GCF_947247035.1. Taxonomy (NCBI): domain Eukaryota; kingdom Metazoa; phylum Chordata; class Lepidosauria; order Squamata; family Viperidae; genus Vipera; species Vipera ursinii. Next base: position 133,673,365 of record NC_139516.1, on the reverse strand, counting down.
CATCTTTGAAATTACTTGATATGATAAATTGTGTGTTTATGAGGTTACAAAAGTTTGGATAAATTTGAAATAAATTTGTGGATTTAAATGTGTCAAGGAATGAGAAGGATGTTAAAAAAAATACTGGATGTACAAATGAAACCAGTAATGTATCATTGCTTAAAGGAGGTATACTATCAGAAAACTGATTTGGATAATCTTGTTGTTATCTAATTGTTTTTACTTACTGGGATGAAGGGAGAAATTACTTCTCTTTCTTTTATTTTCTACATTTCTTTTCTCTTTTTGTCTGTTTCTTTTTGGATTTCTATAATTTCTATATATTTTTTTGTTTGCATTAGTCAGTATTCTTTTTGTTTGTAAATATTAATATTTTTTAAAGAACATTTCTAGGCTAATACTCTTTATCACGACTGAAAATAACTTTCAAAGTCTCTTCACCTGCTCTCTGAATCCTTTGACCCAAACAAAGGAAGGCAATATTACAGAGGAGCAATGGCCTGAAGCCATGGCAGATTAAAATTGTCCTGATCTCCTGGTCCAAAATGGGAGATATTTCTGTTATAATATCAATACTAATAAAAATAATGTCACACAAAATATGTTCCTTGATATTTATTTTAGAGACCCCACTGATAAATATGAGGATTATTTAGGTTTCTTCCGTAGGTAAAACCTTAGAGTAGTAAAGTTCATAGAGTTTCAGAAAATGTCTGCCAGCTCTTAGGTTATCACTGGAATTTGTGCAAAGCAACATTTGAGGTTCTTTTCCCCCACCTTAGGCTAAAGATCCAAGAACAGTCAGTATTCCTCTGAAAATTGTGGCTCAGTTTTGAAGAGATAAATTTGCATGTCCCTCAACTTTTCTATTCTAACTTTCTACAAATGTTGAATGAGACTACTAGATGCTTAGTACTATCCAGCACAAATGCAGGACATTTTGTCCTCACATATGGTTTAACCATCTTTTTCTATTTCTGTGGATGGATATCTCTATATATATCATATACTGTATATAGAGTGTGTACACACAAACATGTGGACACATACACCCAAATATATACACACTGTGTGTGTTTGTGTCTCTGTGTGTGTGTGTGTACGCACATGCATTTGTGTTTACATTTTGCATTTCTGGATCACCCATCTCCCTCAAAGAAGGACTATGGGCAATGTACAGTACATTCTGTATATGTGTGAGTGTATTTATTTTTATTTATTTTATTTTAATCCCATTTATATCCCGCCCTTCTCCGAAGACTCAGGGCGGCTTACAATTACACTCTGTATATATGTATGTGTATATATATATATATATATATATATATATATATATATATATATATATATATATATGTTTTCTGAGGTTTTCGCGGGTGTTTGTATGTGGATCTTTGGTCATTCGGGTTTTTTCCCACGTAGAATTGAAGGTGTAGGCGCCTACACCTTCAATTCTACGCGGGGAAAAACCTGAATGACCAAAGAACCATATATATATATATATATATATATATATATATATATATATATATATATATATATATATATATATATATATATATATATATATAATGACCTATTTATGCAAACTGCTTCTGTAGGTTTTCAATGACTGTCTGGGGATACTTTGCAAACAAAATTATGCATACAACTTTTGTTACTACACGGTTGGCATCACCATGCAATAGAGCTTGCTTTATTGGTCAATTAATGCTTTTTTATTTATTTCATTGTGTGACCAAGTGGTTTTAGTCAAGAGAGGTATATGTTAATGGCACAATAAAACATACCCTAGAGTATCCTAATGCTATTAAAGTAAAGCTTTGGTTAAGCTTCAATTCTCTTATTAAATATGTCTTTTTTAAACAGTTAAGTTTCAGGTAATTCATTAGGATTATAGCTCTTTTCCAAAAACTGTTTTTTCTCCTTTTTTCATTTAATTAAACTCTTCATTTCACTCACCATCCTCAACTTGCAATGGGTTACTTACTGCTAAAAAGACATGCAAATAATGTGTTCCCTGCTGCAATGAGTTCCATTGTTTTTTGAAATTCAGTTGTCCCTGTATTACTGTAATTCCTCTTGGGAAGAGAAGGTTTGCCACCTAGGTTTACCCCTGCAGAGCAGACCAGAGATAGCATTTCCCCTTCCTCATTGTATAACTTATTCATATCAGACTAGATTGTGAAAATTCAGGCTACCATGATCTGTGATTTGCTTAAAGATTGGCATCTTCTTTCCCAGTTATCATTATTCAAAACTCAACCAAGCCTTGCTTCTTTTTTATTATTATTATTATTGAATTACAGCTGATCACCTATTATGTAGTGCCTTGACTAATGACTACAATAATGGCCCAAAACCCAAGATCCATACTAGTTGTAAGTCAAGGTTTAGTACATAGTGCTATATTAACTGTGTTTTGTTTAATAAATCATAATTGGCTGAATCCCAGAGTTTATTATGCCATTAACCATAAATCACAGTATGTAGGTATGTAGGTTCACACAATACATAATAAGTCAAAAGACTGCTAAGCATTATGTGTGAACCAATCAATTTATTCTACTTATTGTAGCTTAAAAATTGAAAATTGTCAAAAAAATGATTCTAGTTGCATAACCATCTTTGATCTTATCCCATTTTTAATCATGCCCTTCTAACTTTTAGATTAGTTCAGTGATTGATTGATAAGCAACAGTTCTCTCCTTTATTAGCTTTAATATTTGATAATACATTTCTACTTTTTATACAACTGTAATAAATGTGTACATTTGAATAAGAATTAGATTAGGAAAAAAATTATGAATTAGAAACTGAGGCAAATGACTTTTGGAACTCCTAATATATTTTATTATTCTGTTTTAGGATCCATGTAAATAATAGTGCTCATAAGATCTAGCATAAATTGAACAAATTGGTGTGCATACATCTTATAAAATAACACATATCCTATAAAATAAATAGCTTCAAGCAAAGCAGAAAAAAGGTTATAATACCTCATTGCTTGAGACTATCAGCATCCCCATAAAACCCCAAGCTTCTCCATCTTTGTTCTGACTCTTTTCAAGCCCTTAAATTTATTTCAATAAAAATAACAGTAATCTGACTCTCGCTATGAACTCTTACAAATCTGAAAAAAAAGACTGGTATAAGAGTTATATTTTCACCTGAATTTACTCATCCAATTATTCATAACATGAAATGGGGTGAGGGGGGAATGAGTCATGATAACACAATTGTTGAAAGGTATCATAGCAGAGCGATAGAACATGTGCTATAAATCCCAGGGATTCCATCCTGAGATATTAGTACTATAATACATGTTCAAAGAAAGCAGTTTATGTACATAAATTATAGGATAATGTTACTTGAACATTGCAATTTTTTTTCATAGAAGAAGGGCTCTAAGATCACGCTATTTATTTGCTCCAAAGTCCCTTCCACATTAGCCTCTGCTCCTGGGAACCTCCTTTTGATCACTAGATCTGATTTTTAGAGGCGCATTTGGTTCATGCCCCAATTGCAAAATGTTTCTGCACCTGGCAAATAACTAGACATTTTCAATGAGTTAAAATATAGCAGTATTCTGTCTCACAGCTTTTCTGAAACCACTCCTACTGATGATTATTTATCAAGGACACACTCAAAGTCTAAAACTATCTATTTCTGTATCAGTTTCTCTGTCCACATTTATAACTCTATTCTACAACATCTGACTCTCTATCTAAACTATATGTCAGGACCCACCCCAATCCACGTCTTAGGAAAACAAAACTCTTGGGAGTCAGTTCTAGTCCAAAAGAAATTTTTACTAGGACATGTTTGGTTGTGGAAATACAAGACGGGACCTGGTATTGTTTTACAGATTGAGACTTTATAAGGAGTTCCCGGTTCAACCCCCCTTCCCTCAACCCCATTTGGTCAGCCCCCCATCATTTACTTCTTGTCATCCCTTTCGTGGGAAAAAAGGGATCTTCGGATCTTTTACAGTTATTACCTTCTTCCTTTACAGATTCAAATGGGGACAGAGGCCAGATGCCTCCTTCCCTAATCCTCCCCTTTGTTCCCCCAGTTCAAAAGGTTTCCCTTGGTCTTTGAAATAACCTAAGGCAGGCTGAATCCACATTCGCTCCTCCTTCCTCGGGAGATGGCAGAATCCAGGAGGGGGGGGGTGATAATGTTTTAAACATACATTTATGAATGTGATATAAATGGATTTTGACATTATATCTATCTTTTGGCTATTTCATTAGCTTAATTTCCCATTAGATGTTAGCAGAGAAAAAATAGATAAAACAACTCTCTGTGTTTTATTAATTAAAGGATTCAGAGGATGAAGCATTTTTTATGAAATTTTTACAAAATTATTCTATATCTTTCCTTTGGTTTCTTCACTGTAGTGGCTACAGGTTGGTTATAGAGCATCCAACAGTTGCTATGCCATTCCAGCTAATCCCATACAACCTTCTGCACAAATGAGCGATTGTCTTTCAGACCAGCTCTGGATTCCTGGACAGAATCCACAATTGCCTGGCATCTGACCAATATATGTGGAATTACTTCAGAGGATACCTACTAAATCAGTAGGTAAGATTCATGTAATTGTTTCCTACTTGCACTATGGGATATCCCATAATAGCTGGGAGTCAGATTATATACTAGTTAGTTTATTATTGTTTTTATTGTTTAAAGGCTTCACGTCCAATATAAACTGCTGGAACATGAACTACTTTGGAAATATAAGTTTAGTAGTGGCCTAGAGATAGAAACCTGGCAACCTTCATAGATTGCTTCAGATATAGTAACTAGGTATAATATGAATGATATTGTTGAACTAAGTAAACAATAATCTAAGTCAGCTAAAAATATTAAATATGGGCATAAATATCTATACAATACTAAACTGGGTAAAACAGTACATCATAGGGCAACCATTTTTGAACCAACATAACTTACAGACTGTATTCAAAATCTGGGACTTGTGACTTCTGAGGGAATGAAATTTGGAAATAATGTGGCTGCTTCAGTACTATGGGGTGCTGTTGCACTGCTTGGCGGCTGCTGCAGTCATATAATTTTCATTTTCAACTTTCCATGATAGTTTCCCAGCCAATCTCACAATCCCTTTCTTCCTCCTACAGCTAGGAGCAGTCACCTAGCTACCTGATGGAAAGAGGCAGGAAAGGGAAGGAAGGAAGGAAGGAAGGAAGGAAGGAAGGAAGGAAGGAAGGAAGGAAGGAAGGAAGGAAGGAAGGAAATGGAGGGAGGAACAGAGAGAAAAGAACCACCAAATATCAAACCACTGTTGATGTTATCCCAGTACTATCACTGCCACATGAAGTTCTGTTTTAATTGATCCCATAGATAGAAAACAAAATTGTATAATGGAGTGGAGACATTGCTTCATTGAAATCAGGATTACATATTAAATAGCTCAAAGTAAACATAAAATAGCACTTAAAATACTAAAGTTTATCAATTTAGGAATCCCAAAATGAACTTTATAGTTACCAGAAGCCATTGATTCACACTATTAATAATCTTGCATTGAATTCAGATTTATTTTTGACTAAGTAAAATTAAATTTATTCATCAAAAACTCTAAGTCATTAATACTTTCATGAAGCCAGAGGAATAAAATATGAGGAAGTACTATTTTGGGATTAATATTAGAGGAGGGGGTTGGCCTCTGTACACTTCACAAATTATTCAGAAGAAATATTCTGACATTCATATAAGTAAAGTTCGTCTCTAAAATTCATTAAAGCAACTCATCTTCTCTTAGGATTCCTTCAAATAGCTGCTGCTGTATGGAAGAAATTCATGCAGACTTTAGACCACTTTTTTTCATTTATTTAGACCCACAGGAAATTTTGGAAGGAAAAAAAAAGATTAGCTGCTTTAGTGAATGGCAGAATAGTGTTGTGTTCATAGGAGGTCTGAGACATTCATTCTAAATTGTACCTGAAGCATGCATAACTCTAAAACTGTGTACATGATGTCCCTTGCAGACATGTATTCTTTTTAAATTATTCTTTTTTAACCAAATATACAGAGTACTGGTGCTTATCCTGCAGTGTTTTGTTAATTATCTTTCCATAATTGTCAGAAACAGATTGCAATCTGTCTAAAACAAAAGGCAGATTTAAAGAGACAGAATAAATGAAAATTGATTTGTGCAACTGATCATGGCAAGTTCCATTGGGAAAACCTCCTCCCCACTATGAGCCACTGATATGTTTCATGGCATTGGTAGTGTCATTGTTGTGGAATGCTCATTATGGTGCCTCCATTGGACAGGTCTGTTCTGATTGACAGCTGCATGCATGAAGTGGGTTCATTCTGAAGTACTCAGGGAGGACCTAACTTATAAATACAGGAAGGCCTTAAGAACTGTGATTAGTGAGCAAAAATCAAGACAGTTAGTGCACTGAGGAATGAATGAATGCTGAAATCATTTGCCTGCCAGAAAATATGCTTTGTGTTTAGATGAGGCATCACCATGAAAACCTCAGATGCTGCCACATGAAAACTAACAGCAAGTACAAAAGTCATCTAAAAAGGTGGCACTACTACAAATTCATCACAGAGGAGGCTGTCTCCAACATTCTTTCTGTCCTCTAGCAGGAATACATGTTTTTATCCAGGAAGACATTTGGCATAAGATTAGGAGGACTTACTACCTTTGATAGAATCAGTTTTAATTGATAGGTTCATTTTTTTAAAAATAAAAAAAATCAACAATCTTGAGTCAACTGTGGGGTCAACTGTTTCCACTAGGTTTTCAGCCCCCAAGATTGCCAAAGCGATTCCATTGCTTTTGACTTAGAACTGATGGCTGGCTTCAAAAGCTGTATTTCTTAACCTTAAAAACGTACTGTATGTAGGCCATACATCCTGGAAAATGTCTCTCTTCACATAAATCTGACCACATGTTAAGAAAAATCAATCAGGTGGCATGTTCCCCAGTTTTGCTCATTTACAAATTCTTAAATTGGTTTAAATTGGATTCACTTCAGTGTTTTGGAAAGGAGAACAATTTGACCATCCACATTTTTGTTTCCTTGTCCCCAAAAAACATCAATATTGAAAGGACACGTATCCCACCTTTTCAAATGTACTTCTGAATTTCTATAGTCCTCTTTTGCATTATCTCTAATATAGAGTAAGAAGCTGCTGTTTGTCTAGTCAGGTTTCATATTTGTTTCAAACCAGCATTTTTCTCACCAGAAGAACTTCTCTAAGGAAGAGACTGGGAGAGACTTTGCACAGGCTCATCTTGTGCACCATTTGTAACTTTTCCTCATCCGGGAGGTTCAGACAGTTACTTATGCTCTGGTCACATCACAGCAGGATTATTGCAATGTGCCTTACATGGGACTGCTCTTGAAAACCATCTAGATGCTGTAGCTGGTTCAAATTCAGTGGCACCCACAGTATGCCAATTTCCCACCATTGTCAGGCAAGCTACATTGGTTGCCAGGTGCAATACAAAGTGCTGGCAATTCCCTTTAAAATCCTTTATAACATAAGCCTTGAATATGTATGGGGCCATCTATCTCCAATTGTTCCTGCCTGACCCATATGTTCTGTCACAGTGAGCACATCTTATGGATCTAGGAAGTGTGACTTCTCTGTTGTAGCCCTTGCCCTCTGGAACAGCATCCCCCAACCCACCTCCCCAGTTATGAACACCACCTTCTTTCCTAGGATTCCAGAAAACACTTAGACTTGGTTTTGGTCTAAGTGCTCCAAGCTTTATTTGTTATTATTTGATTCTTTTAATCTGGGTTGCCTGGGAGGTTGTATGTTTTAGCTGCTTTTTACTGTTTGTATTTGTAAGCCACCCCAGCTATGGGAATGGTGGCCATAGTAAATTTAAGAGGATGATGATGACGATGATGATGATTTGGGGGATGTACAAAAAAGGAGCTTCCATGTTTTGAAGTACTGTTCTTAGTACCTTCCAGTGCAGTATAATATTTTTTATTGTTATTAATGCATTAACTTATTGATCAAGCTAGACAGAAGTTTTCATAGCCCCTTCTCTGCTGATGCTCAGGCTGGGTAGCTTTAATATGTTTCACATTCTAGATTATGGAATTAATCGACAAATTCTACCCAGTCATAGACCTTACCCTAGTCAATAAAGCAAAATTGGATCTCTTTCTTAATTTTCTCGCTGTTTCTCCATTACCATCTCACACATATCCCTTTTATGAAATGCGTCTGTTCATTTGGCACATCTTCCCTCCAGTTATGACCATGTCTCTTTGTACGGGCCTCAGCAAAAAAATCAGCTCGGTGTAGAATGAGTGCAGTTCAGAGAGGCGTACATTTTCTTGCTTCCCTCTTCTTTAGAATTGATACATTCATCAAACTTTTTTTCATTCTTTAGGAATCATCTAATTCCCTATTTGTTTCCAGCAGAGAAAGATTGTACAATATCCAGCAACTAGACAGAGGGTTTATTTAATTATTATTATTTTTTTAATCTGATCTGTCTCATTTTTTTTATGTCTTCTGATGTGGTTTTCATAGAACTTTTTTTGGAACATTGACCCATCAAAAGCTTTGCCAGATGGCTTAGCATTTTACATGCAGTGTCAGGATGCCCCCTCCCTCTCAAATGATGATGCAAGTAATTCTTCATAATCAATGAGACTTTGGTCGAACATTCAAGCATTTTAATTCTTATGCCTTCTGACAAGCTATTTTTTGTTGTTCAGGGAAGACTGAATTAAAGAATAGACCAAGTTCAGTTGAATATCTGCTAAAAAAAATAAGATTTTTTTTTTTAATTGAGGGGAGAGAATCCTTGGAATCTTTGATTCCTAGTCACTATCTTCATATACTTATAGGACATATAATGCATGTGCATGTGTGCATCTGTGTCTATCTGCTGTCTTGGTTTTTTTTTAAAATTACAGTATGTATTTTACAATGGAACTAAGTTTAATGATTAACTGGCTCTGCTGAAATCTCCTTGTCTGCTGCTGAGGTCACTTTGTAAAACTGAAACATTGATCTTGGGTCTTTCATTCTGAAAACGTGTGTTAGTATATGCGGAGGTAGAATTTATATATATATATATAAGGCAGGAATTCACACAATGCTTCAAACAGGTAGAAAATGCTTTTATGTGGCATTATTTTATTCTTCTGGAAGCTGAACACCACGTTTAAGAAAATCTTTTTAGGAATCAAAATATGAAATAACAATCAGCCTGATTGTGATGCTCCAAGTAACATTTAATGGAGTCATTGCACCAAATCTGTGCTTCTTGTCCAATAGAAAAGCACAGAGCAAGGGATGCAGGGAGCTATTGTACAGACTGCAGTAAAAATGAAACTGAGTGTTATTTCAAAGATAATGGGTGAAGCAGGCATTGTCACTTTGTTCTGTCTTTATTGAATGCATCAAGCATCTTACAAAAAAACCACAACTGTTTGCAAATGATTGAGTCCCCTAAAGCCCAAGTTAGACATCACAGAATCTGGAAAGAGTTCCATTATGTGAATCACCCTGCTTAGTCATTAACAAGAATATTGACGAGTGGGAAATAAAGATTTGCTACATTTGATTACAAATGGGCTTCTCTAGGACCTGTGTACACTCTATGATTACTTATCATTAACAATCATAATGTTTCTTCATGTAATCCACTTTCCTCTACAGACCCCACAGTCTAGGTCTTTCAGGAGATATCTCATAATGTCTGATAGCATTTTTCAGAAGCCTAAGAAACTACAAAGGAAAGAAAGAGAAAAGAGAGAAAATGAATATCCCCTATAAGAGTATCACACTAGATAAAAACTTTATCATCCTCTTGAATTAATGTTCTCAGGCTCCCCTTAACAAGGAGATTTTCATAAACAAACATAAACACAAACTGGACAGTAGACCTGTATCCAGTGGTGGGATTCAGCCAGTTTGCACCAGTTCAGCAGAACCGGTAGCTAATATTTTGTTGCCCAGGTCCAGAATGGACTTCCAGAAGCAGCATCCACACAGAGAACCAGTTGTTCACATATTTGAATCCCACCACTGCCTGTATCCCTACTATTGTATCTAGAGAATGCCTTATCTTCACAAATACTGATTGGCCATGGCAGTTCTGGCCCATTTCTGTAAAGAACACTCACAATTTGTCACATAGATACATACATTACATACACACACATACTACCAAGTGTATGAATTGCATAAGGAGTTTTTTAAATATTAAAATAGGATAGGTAACTAGTTTCAAATAGGTTTTGTTGCACAACTCTGAAAATGTCCCATTCACAGTGCTTAGGTTCCTTCTTATGTCCAGAGAAGTTCAGCAACAATTCATTCTTCACCAGAAGCTCCCAGTACCTACCGGCTGCCTCACTCTAAATTGCAGTTTAACTAGAAGAAATTCTAGAAATTAATTCTAAAATTGGCTGGTATCCAATTTTCTTTTGCTTGTTTCCTGCATCCTATTGCATCCTCTTTCCCCATTTTATCGCTGTTCATGTGCACACTGTTGAAACATTAAAACAAGCAACTGTGATGCAGTGGCATTTGAATCTGTTTGAAGTCCTTTATAAGTGACAAGCATCACACAATCACAATCTCGAACCATGCACCAATTTTACTGGTTGCTTTGTTGTTTTCCTGATGTTTTATCAATGCACACATATTGATAATGTAAAATTCACTGCAATCAAACATTTATTTACTCACTTGTATTCTCTCTGTGTAGCTACAGTATATGTATGATTATATTGTGAATTTTAGAACAATAAGGATTCCAAATTGATAAGGGAGACAGATAATTCAATACTATGAAATTAAAACTAAAATTCAAGTGATAAGAATTTTAGAACCATCTTTATTGCTGTTGGTGCAAAGCTAGAAAAGGAATATCATTAATACTCTCTATATAACATGTATTTGGTACTGAAGTAGTGCCTAATTGTTTTGGAGTCCCCCCCTTTCTTTTCTCTTTACATAAGATGTTTATTGTTTTTACTAAAATGACTCATAATTACAGTAAGCTCATCAAGATTTGTGAAACAAATGAAGTAAACTGCCAGCAACTTCTTTATTGCACACATAATTGATAAAATGGGAACAAAGATCTAACTCAACTTGTTTTAGTAACTAGGAAATTAAAAATTCAAGAGATGTAAAGAGAAGAAATATTTAAAGTGTACCCTTTGTTGATATTGAATTTATTGTGAAGAATATCAAATTATTGCCTACACCAGTGTTTACTGATTTTTCACTCAGAAACAAAACAAAGTAAATTCCCCACTACATTTATTTGTTTGCAATAATGTCCTGTATGTGTCAAAGAATTCTCTGGCATGTTCTAGAATGCACACTAGCTTAATGGAAACCTCTTGTCGACCTTACATATTCCTGCATGAAATAAAGCTCTATTCAGGTATTTGTGAATATGAGTAAAAGTGAAACCATAACAGAACAGTAGGTTTAGCTCTAACCTCTCCATGTTAACTTTGCATTGAGTGAGGCATGGATACAGTTCTGCTGCATGGGGGTAGAGTTTAAGAGCCCTGGAAAATCAGATTTTCCTGATCCTGATCTAGAAAATCAGAGTTCCTGCTTACAGTGAGGACTGCACCCAGATTCATCTGAACATATTTATGTCAATTATACTAGGAGGATCAGGAATCAGGAAAGAGAAGGGCTAGCACATGTTTTCTCCTTTCCTCTCTGTGGCTCAATAGCACACCCCTTAAAATTTCACCACTTCCCTCTTCACTGCAAGTTAGAATGGACCTTTCATTGGTATGTTGATATTTGAGACCATTGTAGTATTTCTAGTTATCTGACTGAGGATCCACTAATAATCCCCCCTCCCCAAAAAAACCTGGTCTATACATTTCTGGTCTATACATGGACACACAAATCTTCATTTTAATTAATTACTCCAAGAGGAAGTCATTGCTTCTGGAAGTTGGACAAATGTTATGACACTTCCATACAGGTTCTTTGTATTGCTCTAGAGGTATATCCAAACTTGTATGATGCTATATTGTGTCTGTATACCAGCCACGTTGATTGATTTATGACTCAGCTACATAGTATTGATGATCTGCAGAGCTGATGTGACCGTGCCTTATTCTATCTCCCCACACCTCTCTAAGCTCAAGCAGACTTTTTAACCATTCTTAAAAAAATTAGCCACCACAGAATCTGGCTGAAATATTAATGTTTCTATAAACTCTCTCAATATAACAGAGGAATAGCTTTGGTACCTTCCCTTTGGTAACTATTTCAATTTGCAGGGTAATTAACAACATCCACAGGTTTTACTTGGCAGCAATATATTGTCCGTTTCCTTCTTCTTAGGTGGATGGATGGATAATTTAGTAGACCACAATCTACTACTAGATAAGATAGAAAAATGTGGGTTAGACAGCATCACCACCAGACTGGCTGACCAACTGCACTCAACATGTAGTCCTCAATGGAACTGCATCTATATGGAGGGAAGTGGTGCAGTGGGATACCACAAGGCTCTGTTTTAGGCCCAGTACTCTTCAATATCTTCATCAATGATTTGGATGAGGGGATAGATGGGCAACTCATCAAATTTACAAATGACACCAAGCTGGCAGGAATAGCCAAGACTCCAGAAGATAGGCTTAAGATACAAGAGGATCTGGACAGACTTGAACATTGGGCGCTATCTAACAAAATGAAATTCAATGGTGAAAAAAATAAGGTTCTACATTTATGCAAGAAAAACCGAATGGACAGGTACAGTATAGGTGATACCTGGCTCAATAGTAGTAACTGTGAGAGGAGTCTTGGAGTCCTAGTAGACAATCACTTAACTATGAGCCAGCAGTGTGCTTTAGCTGCCAAAAAGCCAACACAGTGCTGGGCTGCATTAACAGAGGGATAGAATCAAGATCACGTAAAGTGTCAATACCACTTTATAGTGCCTTGGTAAGGTCACGCTTGGAATACTGCATCCAGTTTTGGTCACCACAATGTAAAAAAAGATGTTGAGAATCTAGAAAAAGTGCAGAGAAAAGTAACAAAGATGATCAGGGGACTGGAGACTAAAACATATAAAGAACAGTTGCTGGAATTGGTTATGTCTAGTTTAATGAAAAGAAGGACGGGATAACATGATAGCATTGTTACAATATCTCAGGGGTTGCCATAAAGAAGAGGGAGTGAAGCTATTCCCCAAAGTACCTGAGGACAGGACAAGAAGCAATGGATGGAAACTAATCAAGGAGAGAAGCAACCTAGAACTAAGAATAAATTTCCTGACAGTTAGAACAATTAACCAGTGGAACAACTTGCTTCCAGAAGTTGTGAATGCTCCAACATGGGAGGTTTTTGAGAAGTGATTGGACAACCATTTGTCTGAAATGGTATAGGGTTTCCTGCTTGAGCAGGGAGTGGACTAGAAGACCTCCTAGGTCCCTTCCAAATCTATTATTCTATTCTATTCTATTCTATTCTATTCTATTCTATTCTATTCTATTCTATTCTATTCTATTCTATTCTATTCTATTCTATTCTATTCTATTCTCTATAGAATAGCATTTCCTGGTGATCTTCCATGAATGCATTAATTAAATCTGATCCTACTTAGCTTTTTCAGATCATCCAACTACTAAACATAAAAAAATTAGAACAAATAAGCATGATATATGCTAAACTATTTCAAATAGGTCAATGAAAATCTGTACTTTTTGATGTATAACATAATGAATTGTGTATGTGTGTGTGTGTGTGTGTGTGTGTAATATCATTCTCAAGAATAGATTCTCCAGATTCAAATATGTAAAGTGGCAATGAAACTCCTACAATTTAACATTTTAACTTTCTGTGTTGGAAAGTTGTCTTTATGTTTTCAGTTTTGGTCTTGGGTGTTCATATTCTCAGACTGTTAGATATTTTGAATGGACAGGGTAATTTACGTGTATATACTACACAAATTGATAGAGAAGCCTTCTTTTCTAATCTGGTGACCTCCAGGTGTTTTGAACAGCATCTCCTATCAGCTGTGGCCAGCATGGTCAAAGATGAGAGAACATATTGCAGTTAGAACATACTGTGAGCTCCCAAGTTTGAAGGAAAGCGGTATAGTTTTAAAGAGTTATAATAATCATATGATCTTCAACTTGGAGCACAGCAAATTTCTTATTTTTAAGACACAGAAACACCATAACTCTAAACGAATTAGTGAGGTTTATGTATCTTTCTAAGCATAGATTTTCCTTCATTCATGCATTCAGGCTACATCTTGACATTTTGTGCTGTATTTCTTTATCAAAAAACACTATCTCTTTTTTGTCCAGAGAGAACAATTTTATCAGAACCCTTTAGGTCATACTTTGCATGGAAATACTTTATTCCTGAGTCTTTGTCCTAAAAACTCACCAGAGATCCTGAGCTTTATATAAATGGATTTTTTTCAGTGCCTCTCAGTCATGAAGGAGAAATATGACCTTATTCATTTAACCATTTTTTATTACTATTATGCAACTTGAATTGGAAATAATTGACATACTTCCAACAATCTCTAAAGACTAATTAGCTATGGGGAATCATCTATTAAATCAGCCTGGGTCAAATTAAATGCTTGATCTATGAGGAACTGAATTTAAGCAGCATTTTGAAAATCAGGTGGATTAGTACAACAGTACAGTTAGATCAACCACAGATAGCCAATTAATTCACATTTTTAAAATGTTTTCCTGAGGAAGAAATGTAGAATATAATGAATTAAAGATATATTTATCAGATACAAAGGTTTCTCCAATTCATGATAATTGAAGTGTTTTAATGGGACTGTCATACTTGCTCTTAGTGTGATTACTGGCAGTCAGTATTGCTCTACTTTGGAAAGGTTTGTTTTTCCTTAATAACATAAGATTTATTCTAGTTAAATATATATACACATACATATAAATATAAATTTATCTATATATGCATTTATGCACATATCTCTCTGTGTGTGAGAGTGGTGAATAAATGAATAAATTATATCCATGTTTTGAACAAACTTTTCTAGACAAAAAAAATCTGTTTTCCCAAAAGAAGTCCCACAGCCCTTCAGAAAATGTCACCCATATTACTAAATATTGAGTACTGAAGCAAAACTAAGTATGATGAAAGAGAAAGAATAGTCAAGGACAACTGAGTTACAAAATGACAGGTAAATCTGCAGAAAATAAATGACAGGCTTATGAACAGAGAAGGTCAGTCTTGAAGGTTAATAGAAACAGTATACAACCACAATGTGAAGTTTGGATCTTTTTTTATGAATGTTTTATCTAAGCATAGAAATAGCCTCAAAGTGATATGATAAATATATCAGTGAAACATCTGTGATTGGTGGTAGCAAGAGGGAAGTCAGAAAGAGGCATTAATACATGAAGAAAGAATGTCCAAACAATCAAGTATATCATACTTTTTGTCAAGATAGAAGATAAAAGGAATGTTCATCGTATATTGGGACATTTAGCTGGAAGTTTATGCCACATTGCTCTCAAAATGCTGAAATGTTCCTGAATGGTACCAATCCTCTTCAGGCAACAATCCTACTTTATGGAAACAGAGATGATATTACAAGAGGAAGAGTTTTCTTTCCTTGAGCCTTTCAAGATTATGTAACAGTATTCTGATGAGGGCCACAGGGGACAACTCTTAGTTTTTATGCTACTTGAGGAGAACATTTGTATCCATCACTGCCTAGTGATAGCAGGTAGGATTTGGAGTTCTGGGTATGTGTGTGTGTGTTTAGACATATATTTGCAGCCTGTGGGAAAATGATGGGTCTGGAACCAGGGTCCCTGAATTCTTAGTCACAAGTGATCCAAAAAAGAGCCATTCTTGGATATTTCAGTGTCTCCTACTGATTCTGCATGTCAGCCCCTTGGGCTGTACCCAGTACTTGGTCACTAGAGTCTCAGAGGTCCAGATTTTTGGCTGCTGCTGAATGTCAGGTTTGCCTGTAGTAAAACATACCTATTCAGGACTTTAATGAAGAGGTCTCAGCATATTTTACCAAGATGTGCTAGGTATAGAGAAATGATGAAGTATTCCCCTCTTAGAAATGTGTGTTCGCTTCAGGTGTGACCCTAGGGGAGGGTCAATTGAGTTTAACTGTCATCTGAACACATAGATTCATTTAGGTATGAAATCTGCTCTGCCAGAACTCTTTCTGCCCTTAACATTTCTCAATAATAGTAATAATAATACAAAAAATATCCCCAACACCTTATATTCCATTTTAGGTGGACAGAAAGCATTAAGTTATAGAAAATGGATACATAGTAAATTAAAACAGTAGCCCATCCATCATCTGTGATTATATATTTCAGAGGTTACTAGTTTACTCTAGAAAGCCAGCTTGTCTAGGGTTTAAGGCACCAGGATAGAACTTGGGAGATTGTGAATTCTAGTCCCTTAGGCATAAAACCACACAGATGACCTTGAGATAGTTCCTCTCTCTCAGTCCTAGGAAGGAGGTAATGGCAAACACTTTAGAAGTCTTGCCATGAACAGTGCAATGATTTATGCAGAAAATAATCATGGGTCAAGACTCAAAGGCACACACACAACAGCTTTAATCCTAGATATTACCATTTATGGCCGCAAGGCTCTCTACTCCATTTAACATAAAAAGATTATTTGAATAAAAAGTGTCTGGATAATTAGATAAATCAATAGACAAGTAAGATGACAGGAATCTGGAATGTTGCAAAATAGACAATGAGATGTTTTTGGATCCACATGTGTCACATTGCAATATCAGCCATCTTTTGAAATTATCTGCTAGACTAGACTAGACTAGACTAAATAGAATAGAATAGAATAGAATAGAATAGAATAGAATAGAATAGAATAGAATAGAATAGAATAGAATAGAATAGAATAGAACAGAACAGATTAATCTTCACATTCTCAATGTTTTCTATGACTGATAGATTGTCAGTTCTCAACCAAAAATATCAAGAAGGGAGCTTTCCAGATGTTAGATGCTAAAGATGTTAAAGATTGAACCTGGGGCTTTTTACAAAAAACAGAATATTTTCCTTTGAAGAGCAGCCCTCCCCTTAATCTTAGATAGGAAAGTGCTGGCATATGTACACAGGGCTTTTTTTGTCATAGAACACCCAGAACGGAGTTCCAGCACCTTTTTTGGGTAGGCAAGGTGGGTTGTATGACATGTGTGAGTTCCAGCATATATACATATATCCATGCATGCTTACCTACATATAAATGTAAAATCATCAAAAGGACTAGAGTGTCTGCTTACAACTTGGATGACAGTGTGGATTTTTTTTTTTTTTACCTTCAGCAAGATCAGTTAGGTGGCTGGAAAAACAAATTATTAACTCAACTGCTAAGAGGGACCATTTGTTGATTTACCTTGATTCAGGCATATTTGTTGTATATTTAAAACTAAACAATATAAAAAAGCAGAGGGATATAATTCTTTACAAGACAAATTGGAGGTAAGGGATTTTTTTAAAAAAAAATATTTTCCCAAAACAATTGCACTATAGACTGATTATGATAAATTACTGCAAACATTTTTTCTCATATTGCTACAGAATTCAGCAGCAACATATTTTATATCATATTAAAATGTAGCCCAAAGTGAGAAAATCTTGAATGGCTTTTCAGTCAAAAAATATGCTTGTTATAATAATGTTAGTATCTTGCCGTAAATTGCAAAATGGAATAATGTACTTATATATGCACCTTTTCACGTATTTACACTTTTCCCATTCTGAAAACTGAATGGAAGATTTGAGGAATCTATGAGGTAGAGAGGAAGCCAAAATAGCTTCCAAAAGAAAAATACATGTAAAAGTTTTGGGGTTTTTTAAGGGAACAGTATGAAAAAAATGTATAAAATATAGAGGCCTTTCCATAGGAATAGATACATTTAAAATATTTTGCTCCAGAGTGGTATAATGTGGGATCTGTTAATGTAGAGATAATTTATTATAAGCAAGGGGGGTAGATATGCTTGAGGATTCTTCTTGATTGCAAAGAATAGCAATTAAATAAATGGAAAGCGGCAAAATTAGACATACACATGAAAAATGTACAATAATGTTCCAAAGCATAGTGTTGTAATGCTAAATTTCAGGAAGCTCTCACAATATTCACAAAATACCTGGGATTCCAACAAATATGCTGAGGGTCATGAAAATGTTGGCAGTATATTTACTGGTTGTTCTCTTCTTCTTCTTTCTTTCTACCTTTCCAGCATGAGAGTCTTTTTCATAGAAATGGGTCCTTGTTTAATGTGTCCAAAGTGATATAATTTGGGCCTGATCATTTTTGTCTTGAATAAGAGCTCTGGTTTGATTTGTTCAGTAGTCCATTGTTTTCTTTTCTTAGCTGTCCAGGGTAGTCTTAGCAGTCTTGTCCAACACCGAAGTTAAAAGGAATAAATATTCTTCCCATCCTGCTTCTTTATAGTTCAACTTTTGCTTCCATAGAGTGTCACAGGAAAACATGGCTTGCATTATTCTTGTCCTTGCAGATATAGACACATCACAACATTTAAATATCTTTCCCTAGGCTTTCAGGTCTACTCACTGGAGTGCTAGTCTGTGGTGTATTTCTTGACTGCTTGTTACTTTACTGTTGATGGTTAATCCCAAAAGTTAGAAGCTATCTGCCACTTTAACACCTTTGTTAGTTCTAAGTTTGGTTGTTCTACATATTATCATCTTTTTGGTCTTCTTTAAATTTCATTGTAATCTCATTTCTTTCCCCATGTTCTTAGACTTTTAGGACTAGTTGAGAGACCACTGGCTTTCCATAGTATTGTCTAGCCAATTTAATTTTGCAGGGTTAGCATGCTCAAAGTCCCTTCCATTAAACAATCTCATGTATCAAGAGCCCAGAAGTCTGCATTCTTTTTAGCAGATAATGTACTTGAGAAATGAATTTATATAACTAAAACATTTCATTCTTATTTCATTTAAGCTGTTTATCTGTATGTCTACCTCAAAAAATGCATCATCACAAATCTAGTGCCAATCAATCATTTAGTAATGAAGAACATTCTTTTTTTAAAAAAGCTTTGATCAGGGGAAAATAAGTTTTACTGTTGTTCTAAGACAATCAACAACTTAAAGAAGGATATACAAAAAGTGTACAAAAGAATGTATTTGCTGTCATAAAGTGGTTTTATAAACTTTTGGGACCCCAAATATTGGTTGATGTATCAGGCCTGCCTGCCAGATAATATATGAAGTGTGCACAGCTCTAGAAAAAGAGTGTGTTTGTATGAAAACAACACCATTTTGTAGGGCCATGCACACTTCAGAAATCCATCATAATAAACCACGTATGCTGCATCTAGTAGAAGATGTGTTTCAATACATTCAGAAAGTGAGAAATTCCTCACCCATTTATATTAAGATCAAATTCCCACCTTCATTTGTTCCTGAGTCAGTCTCTCTTATGGGCTTAGACCCTAAAAACAGTTACATGAATATGTGTCCCATCTGTGCTGAATGCATTCCAATTTATAGTAATATTAAGGAAATCATATACAGTATACACTGTTGAGAAATTCTAAAGAAGCTCCTAATAACTAACACTCCTCCTCTGATTCTTTGGTAAGCTCCACCTGTTTTGAGGTTTGTGTTTTCAAGTGCAAGATAAGCCCAAGTATTCAAAAGCTACATCTGTTCAAAGCTTACAGATGGTCTTTTATATTATCCCCAGCTTCTGTATAATTATATGTGATGCTGCATTTCTTTTGGAGGTACTGCTGTGTAGAGATACAATATAATTGAACGTGAATCTCTGCATGTTCCATAGGGTTTTCCACAATGGTTATAATGAATTCTTCAGTCTGCACACTGGAATCTCCTGAGCAAAGATTAGATTTGCCAGTATTAGGCAATTCCGACAGTACTCCTGGCAAGATTGAGAAAAGAGGTTAGCTTCAGTGGTTGTTTTTTTTTAATGCAGATATCTTTTTCTCTTTACCTTATCCTCTAGGAAAGAGAAAACTCTCTAAAATATAAAAGTATTTGACAATTGATTCCTCAAGCAAAAAATTACATCAGTGCTATGAATTATATATACCTTTTCCTTGGTAGACTGGCTTTCTATTTGTAAGAGACTTTGTTCGGTAGAAATGAGTTGCTTTCATATTCACTTTATCCCAAGATGGGATATAAAATGGTTCTCCAAGATGTAGATGGCCCTTCCTTACCTGCACACATTTCAGATGCATGAACCACAAGTTCCAAAAATCTTAGCAAGTGATAAAAAACTGGGATTTCGGGCAGCAGGTGTCCTCATATCTGGAGATTTTCAAATTGGGAAGTGACTTGCCCAGATGTGTTAGTTCTGTTTCTCCCAGAATTCTTGACTTGGTGAGCTCAGTTCTGGGAGAATGCCACAATGGAAAATGCTAAATTAGTATGTATGTTTCTACTTAAGGTAGAGAGAAGTGAAGGCATAAATCATTTATTAAAATAAATTGCTGAAAAAATAGGATGTATAATTTTTTCCCCTATGATTTTTCTGTTGTGCATTTCTTCTAACGTGGACTTCCAATTTTTTAGTTTTTTGAAGGGGTGACACATTTGAAAGGTGACAGTTCAAAACAAATGGGCTTGACTATGCGTATTCTGGCTTCTGATCATACACAAAGGCCTCATGGAGAAAGTGACAAAAGAAGACAGAACAGTTTATTGTGCTTACTTGGATTACATATAGGCCCAGCAAGAACTGAGAATAATTTCCCTAAACCAATTTCTTACCTTATGACTATTCTCAGAAGGCATATGTCTCTAAGTTCTGTAATAAAAAATGTGATAAGCTAGTGTGCTGTGTGTTTATTAACAAGATTATTAAGCTTGGGTAGTGAAGCTCAGTACTTTAGTTCTAGAGCAAATAATCTAGACAACTTTCAGATGTGTAGGATCAATTTTTAGAATTCTTGGCAATGGCCATTCTGGATGTGCCATTTCAGAAATTAAAGTCCACATATATAAGAAATTGTCAAGATTGTGATATCACAACCTAAATCTTTAATTTGAGGAATCTGGTATCAGGATGCAAGTATGAAAAGGTGAGGTTTACATGATCATAATCATATTAAATGGGTATTATGATGCATTGTAACGCTCATTTAATCTGATTAGCACCGTGGTTAATAGCAGTTTCTTATTTGGAAACAGTTTAGAAATATAGTTTGTAAAAACATAATAAGAAATAGTCTTTTAATCATAGTTTATAAAAGAGTGCAGAATTAGATGAGCTTTGTATTCTAAATAAAGCCATAATGGCTGAGTTCACATCATATAACATGGGACATGTGAACTTGCATAAAAGACTTGCTGGGCACAAGTTGAGTCTAGATCTTTTTTTCCCCTGACCATGGGAAGCACCTTTTGACTTCAGTGGAAAAGGGAATGAAAAAGAAGACAGTGTGATAGAAATAATTCACACACAGCTTTTGCAATTAGCTCTTCTTTTATTCTCTTTTCTTTGTAGACATATACAGAGGTGCTACTCTTCCCTCTACATATCATATACCTCAATTCAAATGGTCCAGATAATTATTTATTTTTAAGGTACATCTCATACTGTGAGACTACCATGTTCTTGATCATCTTTCTCAGAAATGGAATATTTGAGATTGATTGACCTTTAAATAAACAGGGGTTTCTATTCCAACTTAGTTTTGGTGAGAGGACAACTCAGACTTCCCCACAATGAGAACTGCTTCCCTTAATCCCAATTTAATTGACCAGGAGGTACTAGGGCAGTGGTGGCGAACCTATGGCATGCGTGCCAGAGGTGGCACTCAGAGCTCTCTCTGTTGGCACACGTACCACTGCAGCCAGCAGCAGGTCCATCAGGTCACCACCACTGCAGGAGCCCCGCACAGCACAAAGGAGGTGAAGCGGATCACTAGCAAGCTTGAGTAGAAGTGGTAGAGCAGAGGTCACCAACCATTGCCGATTGGGCACGGGGCCACGAGCACACACACACTGCAAATAGAGTGGGGCTAGTGCCTGCGTGATACTCACTAGCCCTGCCCCGCTCACTAGCGCCTTGTATCTGCACCCCACGGCAGCCATTTTTGTGTGTTGCAGCATGGTGGCCCATTTTTGTGCCCCCCTGGCTTTTGTATGCCAGAGGCGGCATTCAGAGGCGCCTCCCTGCCCCCCCCAGGGCACCACAATGCTGATGCGGTCCTGGCACTTTGCAATAAATAAGTGGGTTTGGGGTTGCAGTTTGGGCACTCGGTCTCTAAAAAGGTTCGCCATCTCTGGACTAGGGTCATGTAAGCAGGAGATAGACCTTATCTCTGCACTATCCTCTTCACATCCTTATGATGTAAACTGAAAATATCCCAGAATAAGAGGACAAGTAACTGATGAGGTTTCATGTCTCTGTCTTGTCTTATCACTAGAGTCCACCCTAACCTCACAGATGGTCACAAAGTTGTCATATCCTACCTGCCAATAATTGTTTGCAATTACTGGAGATGAAGAGGGGAGTTGAAATCTCAGGGCACATATACTGTAAATGAGGATTTTATTGGCTCACAAAATATACTTCTACTGGGATGTTACATACATTTTTTTTAAAAAAAGATCTACTTTGCATACTGTGATACTATCAACTTATGAAATTTTATGTATTTAAATCAATGTGAAAACAGAAAGGAACACATTAACCTTAATCAAAACTTATCTTTGTAGGTACAGAAACATTTGTCTTTGATTTAGATTGAAATGAAAGAAAATGTGCTTTCTGATTATCTTTGGATTTTTTTTTTTTGCTTCTGCTTTATTACCTGAAGAACATAGAAGGAAACTTATTTCAGACAAAGAGGGTGGATTCAGTTTTTAGTGATCAGGTTGTCATTTATGGTTTAAACTAATGCTATGAGTATGCGAGACTTTTAAATAATACATTCTTGAGCCAGAACATAAGGGTTGTTCTTATCTTCTAGTAGAGATGGCACTCAACAGCTTGTTTCTACAAGTACAACCTGATTATATGGAGTACAAATCTTTCATCTGAATGAATGAATGAACCTTTATTGTCAAAGTACAACCATGTTTACATTGAGATTGGCTGAGCCTCCCTTCTTGTCTCCACCCCTAACTTACAGTGACACAAACCCTCCATCTTATTACATCCTGTGAGCTAATTGCACAATGCACCAGCCTCACAAGTCAATTATGCATAAAGTTTATATTATTAAGTTTATATTATATTATATTAAATTATTTCCCATTCAAAAGCCTAACAGCCCATGGATAAAAGCTGTTCTTCAGCCTGTTAGTATGGCTGGCTATATTCCTATATCTCCTACCCGATGGTAGGAGAGTAAAGAGATACCATCCAGGGTGTGAGTCATCCCTGAGAATTTTCCTCACTCTTTGAAGGCAGCGAGCCCTGGTGATGTCATCCAGTGGTGTCAGGGGACAGCCCACAATGTCTTGTGCTGTACTCACCACCCTCTGTAATACTTTCCTATCCGTGGCTGTCAGACCAGCATGCCAAACCACAATATCATACAAGAGGACGCTCTCTACAGTAGACCGGTAAAAAAGGGTCATAAGCCGTTGTTCTACCGTGTTGTTCCGCAAGACCCTGAGAAAGTGAAGTCTCTTTTGGGCCTTTCTGGCCACCTGGGTTTTTATTAACCTTCCAGATAAGATCTTCGCAGAGGTAGACTCCCAGAAATTTAAAGGAGGAAACACTCTCCACACAGTCCTCCCCAATGTAAAGTAGGGCAGGTTCCTCCTTTTTCGTCTGGAAGTCTAGCACCATCTCTTTCATCTTGCTGATGTTCAGGTGCAAGTTGTTGTTACACCACCATATGGATAGTTTTTGTACCTCCGCCCTGTATGCTGTCTCATCCCCACCTGTAATAAGACCCACCACGGTAGTATCATCTGCGAACTTATTTATTGCAGTAGATGGGTCAGATGGTACACAGTCATATGTGTACAAAGAGTACAGGTAGGGGCTAAGCACGCAGCCCTGTGGTGAGCCGGTATAAGCTTCAGGGGGGTGGACAAAGTGGACCCGATCCTCACTGTTTGTAACTGGTCCCTAAGAAAGTCTTGAATCCAATCGCAGATAGAGGGTGAAAATTTCAAGTCAGTCAGCTTCTCGATGAGAGTGCTCGGCAAAATGGTATTGAAAGCCAAGCTATAATCAACAAAAAGCTGTAAGCTATACATGTGAAAATGTCCACCTAATCTCAAACATTGAGTTATTATTGCTCCAGTTCACATGAAAACATTATTCCCATACATGAAAGACTTCATTTTCAAACAGTGATGCTGTATTCACAGTTAACCTGCTGTTTACTGATGTGAGAAGTGTTGTTTAGGTTTCTGTAAAATATAAGTTCTATTTATTCAGTAAACCTTTGTTCTGAAAAAGAATTATCAGGGTTACAGAAATTAAATTAAAGCAGCTGGACGTACTAGAAGATGCACTGGATATGGCTAGAGATTTAAGTACAAAATTTAGTTTAAAGAGTCATAGACATCTGAGATGGCTTTTGCTCCTGCTGGTGCTGCTAAAGTGTTTCAGTAATGGGCTATTTATTACCTTGGCAACATTTTAGGAAGAATCTAATTTAAATCCCTAATAAACACACTCTTCAATTTGATTCATAACAAGTTCCACAAATGATGTATAACTACTCTGAAATAATGTTCACTGGAATATGAAAAACTGAGAAGCTTTTTTTGTGCACAAACTGAAGTCTATATTATATAAATGTTTTTTGCTGTTATTAGCTGCGAAGTCGTGTCCGACCCATTGTGACCCCATGGACAATGTTCCTCCAGGCCTTCCTGTCCTCTACCATCTTCTGGAGTCCCTTTAAGCTCACACCTACTGCTTCAGTGACTCCATCCAGCCACCTCATTCTCTCTCATCCCCTTCTTCTATTGTCCTCAACCTTTCCCAGCATTAGGCTCTTCTCCAGTGAATCCTTCCTTCTCATTAGGTGGCCAAAGTATTTGAGTTTCAACTTCAGGATCTGGCCTTCTAAAAAGCAGTCAGGGTTGTTCTCCTCTAAGACTGACCGGTTTGATTGCCTTGCAGTCCAAGGGACTCGCAGGAGTCTTCTCCAGCACCACAGTTCAAAGGCCTCAATTCTTCAGTGCTCAGCCTTTCTTATGGTCCAACTTTCACAGCCATACATTGCAACTGGGGAGACCATAGCCTTGACTATACACACTTTTGTTGACAGGGTGATGTCTCTGCTTTTTAGTGTGCTGTCTAGATTTCCCATGGCTTTCCTCCCTGGCACAAGCATCTTTTAATTTCTTGGCTACAGTCACCATCTGCAGTAATCTTGGAGCCCAGGAAAATAAAATCTGTCACTACCTCCATTTCTTTCACATCTATTTGCCAGGAATTGAGAGGGCCAGATGACATGATTTTGGTTTTCTTAATATTAAGTTTCAACCCAACTTTTGCACTCTCCTTCTTCACCTGCAACAAGAAGCTCTTTAGTTCTTCTTCACTTTCTGCCATTAGAGTGGTATCATCTGCATATCTTAGACTGTTGATATTTCTCCCAGCAATCTTAATTCCAACTTTCGATTCGTTTAGCCCTGCCTTTCTCATGATGTGCTCTGCATATAAGTTAAATAGGCAGGGCGACAGTATACAGCCTTGCCGGACTTCTTTCCCAATTTTGAACCAATCAGTGGTTCCATGTCCAGTTCTCACTGTTGCTTCTTGACCTGCATATAGGTTTCTCAAGAGACAAATAAGATGGTCTGGTACTCCCATCTCTTTAAGAACTTGCCACAGTTTGATGTGATCCACACAAGCAAAGGCTTTAGCACAGTCAATGAAGCAGAAGTAGATGTTTTTCTGGAACTCCCTAGCTTTCTCCATGATCCAGAGTATGTTGGCAATTTGATCTCTAGTTCCTCTGCCTCTTCAAAATCCTGCCTGTACTTCTGGTAGTTCTCGAACCACATACTGCTGGAGTCTAGCTTGTAGGATTTTAAGCATAACTTTACTAGCATGTGAAATGAGTGCAATGGTGCGATAGTTTGAAGATTCTTTGGCACTGCCTTTCTTTGGAATTGGAATGTAAACTGATCTTTTCCAATCCTGTGGCCACTGTTGAGTTTTCCAAATTTGCTGGCAAATTGAGTGTAGCACTTTTAGTGCATCGTCTTTTAAGATTTTGAATAGCTCAGCTGGAATACTGTCACCTCCACTAGCTTTGTTGTTGCTCAGCTTTTCTAAGGCCCACTTCACTTCACATTCTAGGATGTCTGGCCTGAGGTCAGTGACCACCTCATCGTGGTTATCAGGGACGTTAAGCTCATTCTTGTATAGTTCTTCTGTGTATTTTTGCCACCTCTTCTTAATCTCTTAATCTCTTCTTAATCTCTTCTGCCATTTTGGTCCTTTATCATGCCCATTTTTGCGTGAAATGTTCCCTTCATCTCTCCAATTTTTTTGAAGAGATCTCTGGTCCTCCCTATTCTATTGTTTTCTTCTAATTCTTTGCACTGTTCATTTAAGAAGGCATTCTTACCTCTTCTAGCTATTCTCTGGAATTCTGCATTCAATTGGGTGTTTTGGTTGCTACCTCTTGCACAATGTTGCGAACCTCCGTCCATAGTTCTTCAGGCAGTCTGTCTATCAGATCTAATTCCTTAAATCTATTTGTCACCTCTACTATCTATTCAACAGGGATATGGTTTAATTCATACCTGAGTGGCCTAGTGCTTTTCCCTACTTTCTTCAATTTAAGCCTAAACTTTGCAATGGGAAGCTCATGGTCTGAGCCAGTCAGCTCCTGGTCTTGTTTTTACTGACTGTAAAGAGCTTCTCCATCTTTGGCTGCAGAGCACATAGTCAATCTGATTTCTGTGTTGACCGTCTGGTGATGTCCATGTGTAGAGCCATGTCTTGGGTTGCTGGAAAAGAGTGTTTGCTATGACCATCGTATTCTCTTGACAGAATTCTATCAGCCTGTGCCCTGCTTCATTTTGTACTCCAAGGCCAAACTTGCCCTTTATTCCAGTTATCTTTTGGCTTCCTACTTTAGCATTCCAATCCCCCATGATGATAAGGACATCATTTTTTGGTGTTAGTTCTATAAGGTGCTGTAGTGCTTCATAGAACCAGTCAATTTCATCCTCTTCAGCACCGGTGGTTGGGGCATAGACTTAGACTACTGTGATATTGAATGGTTTGCCTTGGATTCGAACTGAGATCATTCTGTCATTTTGAGGATTGTATCCCAGTATTGCTTTCCCTACTCTTTTATTGACTATGAAGGCTACTCCATTTCTTCTGAGGGATTCTTGCCTGCAGTAGTATACCAGATGGTCATCTGAATTAAATTCACCCATTCCTGCCCACTTTAGTTCGCTGATTCCTAAGATGTCGATGTTCAGTGTTGTCATCTCTTGTTTGACCACATCCAGCTTGCCTTGATTCATGGATCTTACATTCCAGGTTCCTATGGAGAAAGAATCTTTACAGCATTGGACTTTCCTTTCACCACCAGACATATCCACAGCTGAGCGCCCTTTCAGCTTTGGCCCAGTCGCTTCATTCTTTTTGGTGCTACTAGTACTAGGCCTCTGCTCTTCCCCAGTAGCATATTGGACGCCTTCCGACCTGAGGGGCTCATGTTCCAGCGTCATATCGTTTTGCCTTTTGGTACTGTCCATAGGGTTTTCATGGCAAAGATACTGGAGTGGGTTGCCATTTCCTTCTCGATTGGATCACATTTTGTCAGATCTCTCTGCTATGACCTGTCCATCTTGGGTAGCCTTGCATAGCATTGCTCATAGCTTCATTGAATTACGCAAGCCCCTTCGCCACGACAAGACAGTAATCCATGAAGGGGATATAAATTTCACAATCAATGAATATTTCAGGAAGAGATATTAACACACACATGCTCAATACAGTATTATATCATTATTATATCATGATTTACTGAATAAAGAATGAAAAACATCCCATTGTTTTTGCTTGCCTTATCTTTGTGCTGCCTAGCTTACAGAACCTCTCTCTCTCTGTGTGTCTCTTCTCCCTCTCTCTTTCCCTCCCTCCCTCCCTCTCCCTCCTTCCCTTCCCCTCCCTTTGCATTCTTGCAGTTAGGTCCTTATTGTTCATCATTTATCTTAATCATTAATTGTCACATTGAGTAACAATGGAGAAATTGCTTCTGTCACCTGCCTTCCAAAACAAAATGCAAAAAAAAATGCAGACTAAAATAACATGTTTGCTTTTATGGTATGTCTGATACTTCTTGGCAGCAATTACATTTGTCCAAAGAGAAATGAATTGGTTAGTTCATGTTAGCCATCTTGTCCCATAAGGAGTTTTTTTATCAGATTTTGTACAATGCTTCCCACTAGAGGTTGTTAGGAAACAGTACTTAGCTAAATACTGTCTGGCAGCATTTGCCCAAGCTCTCAAGCTGAGACCTTTCACAGTACATCACACCTTTTCCTATGGACTAGAAATATCAGATGTCAAATCTGATTTTTTTCTAATGAAATAATAGGGGTGTGTGGTTAAGGATGTTGCAGTTAAGGATTTTGCTGTCATTTGCACTTGCCAGCATCTGGAGCCATCCAGGAAATCTCAGTGCTAAGAGATTCAGAAAAGGAAGTACTCCTCTATGCAGTATTATAATATAGAATTTCTAACGATGAATTGAGCATTCATTACAGTCTTGGATGTTAATCCCATCTTTAAAAGGAGATGAAATACATTTATGAAAAGACAGGTAATTGCTAGTCTCCCAGATATAATGGCATACACATTATATATCAGCCCTCCCAGGAAAACCAGGCAGGAAGCATGGCTAGAAAAACTATTTCTACTTTATTGTAAGGCTTAATTACTGAATCTTGCAAAGACACCAAGTTTCTGCTGCCACCTTTAACCACCTGATCCATCAGGATGTGTCTTTCCTAATTTTTTTTTCTTTGACCACTAAACCACTGGAGTCTCCTGTCTTGGTTATCTGATTGTTTTCTAGGCAACATGTCTTCCCCTCATTCCCCAAGGTCATCTACACTTTCCATTACAGTATATTTACTTCCAGTTAAGGAAATATTACATATTATGATTCCAAATGCTGGGAAATAAGAGTAGGACTGGTCAATTGCATACATCCCCAATTATAGGATCTGACTGCATTTATTTTAGCCTTACCTGACTTGTGGCCATCCATAGACTCTCCCTGAAGATCTGACAGTCTGCATGTCAGGACAGGATGGGGAGAGGAAGAATGTCCACTGAAACTTCAACAAATGTTTGCTGATTTTTTAAAAAAATCTTTTCCCCAATATTGATTGGTTTAACAAGAGGTTCCTATGCTTGGAAATATTAAAAAAAATGTTCGTGAATGAACTTCAAGGTCTATAATTCAATATAAGCAAGATGGTGTCTTAGATTTTTAAAAAAGGAATATGTGTGTATTGTCTTTTATTATTTTCTACTATATTAAACCACGCATAGCCTAATCCAGCAGAATACCAAAAGAAGGTGGTTGCTTATTTTTAAAATAAATAAATAAATAAATTCCCAAATCAGTAACATGTTTAAGTATCTTTTTTGGAAGATTATATCTAGATGGCTCCATTGCTGGGGTGGATATCCTCATTCTGTCTTTGTGTGGGTTGGTATATTTTGTTTTTAATAATATTTATCTTTTAATACTGATTCTTACATGATCGTTTTATATATGTACTGTTTTATTAGATTACTCTATGATGCCTAATATCCCTCTTTTTGTGTATGTAAAAAAGTAACTTATTTATGTATTTGTTATTTGTATGGCCTCCATTCAAAAAACAAATGTAAAGGTAATTAAAATTTAGTAGTTGACTTGCAGAGATGATATACAGAGAGTAAGTCAGCAAAGTATTTTGGGGTTAGTATCCCTTTAAGAGACTGTCTGAGGAAAATGACAGTTGGAATCTTTAGCTCCACTTGAACCCTTTGTATATAACTGACTGCCTTGTAATTTGTATGCTCCCTGAATGTTGTTGTTTCATGTTGTATATTAAACCACAGTTCTTTTGATAAAACACTGTCAGATGTTTGTGATCCTGTGTTGTCACAAGAAGAAAAGAAGAAAAAGGCTGTGATAATTTACATTTTTATACAACAACAAATAGATACATAAATTGGATTTTATAATGTATCCACAACAGATGTTCCATTTTGAGAGCTGTTATCGTCTGCAGAATAACTATAGTCATTTTATATAGTTATTATGTATTTCACTAATAATTAATTATTTAATATCATTTGGATTTTTAATTTTTGATGTATGTAGACTTTCTTATTCTCTTTATGGATTAAGAAAAGTATTTCAGGATTCTACTTTGGGGCTTTAAAACCAGATGTTACAATTAGCCTTAACTTCAGAATTTCAATATTTGCCAAGAAGCTTCTGCAGACACTAAATATCCAAAGAGAAATATTGGGATTTCTCTGTAAAGTATTTTATTTTTGACATAAGAATAAGAGTTTATTTTTATAGGATAAGGAGTAGAAACCACTAAAACTACAAATATTCGACTTATACAGACCCGTAAAAAGATAGAGTTGACCATATAGATGCTATGTTGGAGGGTATAGTTAAGTCTCTAAAGTCTGCTGTCCTGAGTCACTCTAATAAAATTTCCATGATTATGATTCCTATTGATTACTTAAGCGAATATGAACTAGGGACTGGAGTTTCCTGTGATTCTTTCAAAAAATTATTTATTGCTGTGTTTTTCCATTTGTATTGTGCTCTTCACCCAAATAGCAATAACAAAGTTTGTGTTTCCTTATTAAGGGAAGTGATGT
Source organism: Vipera ursinii (assembly GCF_947247035.1). Taxonomy (NCBI): domain Eukaryota; kingdom Metazoa; phylum Chordata; class Lepidosauria; order Squamata; family Viperidae; genus Vipera; species Vipera ursinii. Next base: position 133,642,507 of record NC_139516.1, on the reverse strand, counting down.
GTGCTTGGAAATTAATTATTATAAAATAGGGCAGGTGTTTACACACATACACACACATAGAGATGTGTCTCTAGCTCTGCCTCTGTATCAATATTGGTCAGCCCTTCAAGGTAATCCTAGTCAAGAACCAGATTCCTCAAATTTGATTGGACCTCTTTTTTTTGAGATAGGCTATAGTAACAGAATCTTGAAAGCATGACTGTTTTCCTTTCCTTTATTATTAAATTTATATACTACATATCTCTCTGTCCAGATTTTCTTCTATATTTTTTGTTAATTACAGTGGAATCTTAACTTCTTTCTATCAATTTCTCATTTTTTTCCTGAATTTAAAGTGAGCTATTATGTTTATAACTTTCTGTGTAGTTTCTCTAAAGTCACCTCTGTGATTCTCTGCAATAACTCCCTTTTATGAGCCCATGATCCCTCAATTCGTGGTAGATGGAGTTGAGCATTTACTGGTTGGATGCCCTTCATGACCACATGGAGTTCATAGCAGATTTTTTTTCTCTGCACCCTAGGAGAGAAATATCTGCTGCTACCTAGGACTGAACTCTCCACATTCTGAGTGGGAGGCAGCATCTTCACCACTAGGACACCACTCTGTGGTTCTCTACAACATCTTTGTCTATCTACAGAGACCTAGAAGAATGTAAATGATGTTGTTTGAAATATAGTTAGCTGGCAGTCTTTTTTTTGCTACATGTGGATCTTATTTATAATTTTGCTTTCAGTAAATTTGAAGAGAAGGATCTACTTAGTACCAGGAAAAGTTCAAATGGTTTTTCATAATTATTTTTCTTTGTTGTTTTAATCCAATCTTTGACAACCAATTAAAAAGCTTTTCCTTGGCCACTTAGCAAAAATTAACATTATTTTCTTGAAAAAAGAAAATCATTCTCCATTTTTCTACATGCCTGAGTCATACAAAAGCTATCCAAGCTTGTGTGTTTTACATATTTGGTTTTTACTTGTCCCCCACATCCTTTTTTTAAAAAGAGCAGCTTCCCTGAAGTCCTGACTGAGCTCACAGTCAAGTAGGACTTGAATCTTAGCTTATGTAGTTGCAGTCTGACACCTTAGCCACTGACATTCATGATCACACTTCTGTTAACTTTCCTTTTCAATAACTTGCCATATAGCAGCTTAACATTCTCTTTGGAGGAAGAAGGAGGAATGAGGTGGAAGGATGATACTTCTAACTGGATGTGGTATTGTATTTTTTTGCGAGGGTGGTAGATGTTGTAGTTAAATAGCAGTAGCCAATTCATTTTCTTCTATGTTCTTCTTTGACATAAAGGTAATGAAAGAGGGGAAAAGATAGCAATAACAATAGCCCTTAAGACTTATATACCACTTCACAGCCCCTCTCTAAGCACTTTACAGAGTCAGCATATTGCCCCCAACAATCTGGGTCCTCATTTTATTGACCTCAGAAGAATGGAAGGCTGAGTCAGTCTTGAGCCAGTGACAATTGAACTGCCGGCAGTTGGCAGTCAGTAGAATTAGCCTGCAGTACTGCATTGTAACCACCACAGCTCATAATGTTTCTCCAGTTCCTTTCTCCTTCTGGAGTGGGATCTAATGTTCATGATTAATGCTCTAATCAGTTTCTGTATCAAGTGTAAATAACTGGACTGTAGTATTCATTTCCAATGGATCTGTAGAAAAAGTAGAACACATTGTGATGCAACTTCTTCCCATTAATCTCCTCAAGGAAGTGTAGCTGGGGGGAAAAAAACCCCCAAAACCTCATATATGGTGGATTAGCATTTCCCTTAGTTTGTGCTTCTGGGGGCCAGGAAAACATTAATGTACTGGGAGACTTTTCTTGAGAAACAGAACTTTGCAATATTTGGCTTCTATCATGTGTCATTTAAACCTTAAGTGATATAAGTCTGACATATAGCTCTTACACCGTCACCAAGCTCATATTATGGTGTTAAATAACTAGGAGCATTTTTCTGGGAAGTACAATATGATATTGAAGAATGTCTACTTATCCTGTGCAAAACGATGTAGAGAGACTGTCCTTGTGAGTACTATTCTATGTGCATTTGTCTCCTTGTGAGCATGACCTTGGACATTAAAAATAATTCATTGGTGGTAAAACTAACAGTGGAAATTAAGGCATCAAAGGTGTCATTCAACTAAATTATCCTAGGTACAGTAGTTGGTACATGAATAAAATCCCTGATCTGTCAGTGTGACTTATCTTTACTCACAGGCATTTGCACCCAGTCACCTTCAGAGCAGTGCTAAATATCACTGTGAAAGTCCCAGAAACATTGACATCTACCTCTCCTTCCTGGCCTTGGCATTGCAGTTTCTGTATGACCTGAAACTTGGATGGGCAAATTTCTATTAGGGTTATATCTCCATCATTGCCCAGCCCACCTGATTAATACACACCAGACCCATTGCTTGTTCAGTACTATATTGTAAATGGATGCAGTTGTGTTTCAAACCAGCTTGGCATTTATTCATAGCACCTAGGCCCAGACTGCTGACAATGGCATAATAGAGTCAGCTCATAAAGGCTTGCAAATGTTGATTGTTAAATTTTCTGAAATTTTTCAAGTTGATTGAGAGCAGAGCTTAGCATGCCAGTCTGATGTTTGGTAGCTCCTAGAGTGGCCCATTAGTGGCAAGGGAACCAGCCGTGATAGTTCTTATACATTTTTAGTACACCACTGACCCCAAGTCGGGGTCAACTGAATTAGAGGGGCTTGCTAGAATGGTTTCAGTTTGGACTCCATTGTTTCACCCCAGTCTCTTTCTCATAACGTTCTGGCAAGCTCCGCTTCACCATTCAGTAGACCAACATTAACCACCAGGAGTAGGCAAGGCACCCCTATAGGCTCAGCATAGTCACCCATTTATCCATATTATGTGATCTTCAAATCTTCCTACCCCTAAGGTAGTAACTTCCCATTCCATAAAACACTAAATACTCCCTGTCCTGCCCCCTAATTCCCCTCTTCTCCCTCAACAAGGGTGAGGGTATGTTTTCTATCATTTTCCTTTCTATCTTCTCCAAGGATGCAATAGAACATCTTTTGGTATACAATGCAGGAAAGAAGCATAAGCAAGGCATGAATTGGAAGTTCATCATTGTCTCTTGGAGGAAGATAGAAGGGAGACTTGCTTCAAAGTTACAAATACTACTAACGGGAAACTGATCAGACGTGCATAGTATTCATTCTTCCACTGCTTAAGGCAAACTGCATGTCAAAAAGTTAGAGCCCTCTGGCACTGTTTGTTTTTCATGCTTCTCTTCCTTCTTTCCTGTTGTAACAGGCAAAACATTTGCAACTGCAAACTTTAGTATAAATGTGTGAAGACAGGGTGAAAGTGAAAACACTAATAAGCATTTTTTTATGCATGGAACATGTGGCATTAGATTAATTGATTCGTTTTCACTCTTTGCACTCCCATTTAATAATCTTTCTCCTCTGTAACTCTGTTAAATATTTTATAAATATTAAATTATTTGTAAAAAAACCCAGAAATGTTAAAAATCCCATATCTTTTAAATATATTTCAAATAGTCTACCCTCTACTACATATTTTAGTCTGAAATAATGACCTTGAGTCTAAGCAAGTTATTCTCTCATAAACATGCATAACCTTTCAACTATGTTACTCCATTCAGAAGTAAATCCCATTAACATTGTTGAGACTTATACTCTTTACAAGCCACCAGTTCCTGGTTTTGGGAACATCACTAATTTGACTTCTAATAAATGGGTGTTCTGCATTAGCCATTTTCTTCATAGCAACCACTTCATAAAGCAGAAAGCATCCTGTAACAGTTGTTATGAGAGAGCATCCTTAAAAGACTATCAAGATTCTGAAGTGCTTATCAGTGCTGAGAGATTGCCCACTGTTGCACAGTACATTTTAAATGTTGGAGACCGACAACGTTTGATTTAAGACTTTCAAGTGAAGTCATTTCTTACAGTGTGGATGGCATACACATTTTTTTGGCTCACAACCGCTTCAGGTCAGCCTTGGAAAATGTCTGCAAAATCTGCTTAACCAGGAAAGGAAAAGTATATATCCCACAAGCAGCAATATATTTTTTGCACCACCTGCAGCTCTCAGAAGAAAATTGTATCTGTCTTCCAGCTAGACATCTGTTAAATAGCATGTGGTTCCTACAGAAAGAGGGAGGGGAAGGGGGGAGGGGAAGAGAGGGAGGGAGATAGGTAATAGTTACAGGGAGAAGGAGGAGGGGGAGGAACTCTAAGGGAGGTCTGGTCCTAATGTGGCTTTATTTTGGCCATCCCTCTTTGCATAGTTTTGGGAAATGATGAACTGAAATGAGAAGAGGGGCACTCTGAAATGTGTTCAGATTGAGGCTGGCTTGGTCATGATTCAAAATGGCTCAGGATTCATATCTTGATAATCAATTATTAGAGGAAGAAGATCACAGAGAAGAGGTATAAAAATGTGCATAGGATGAACTTCAAGAGGAACAGGCTAGTAGACAGTTCCTAGTGAATATTTAGCATAGTTTTTAAAATGAATTAGTTGCACTAGTTTTGAAAAACCAAATGGAAGAATATAACTATGTAAAATAGGCATTGGCTGGGTCAAAGATGAGAACATTTCTCTTCTGTCACTCACTGAAGATCAGTTCATATATACCTGGGAACAGGATAGCTTCTTCCTATTTTATTCTCAGATGCTTTTGAATCTTGTCTACCTTCAAAAGTGATCTAAATAATATAATTTATGCTGAGATTACCAAATGCATTACATAGCTGTGCAGGAAACTTTTCCTGTATTTAAAATTGAAATGGTATTTTTAAAATTTCGATAGTTTCTTCAAATCCAATTATCCTCCAAGGCTTAGGTTTAGAGTGAGAGACAATTGTTTATGCAAAGAGGCTATACTTTTAAAACATCGAACTGGTTTTTATACAGTGAAAACTATTCTGTGTTGCTTTGGGTAAGGCTTAAAGCAGCAATACTCTTGAATGTTTTACAGGTGTTTTTTTATTTTTTTAGTACCTTTCAGATCTTAGAATCCATGCAATTTCATGGCTAGTTTTGCTGAACATTAGAAATAATAATGGAGCCAAATGCTATATATGCTACGTAAAAGTACACATTTTATTTTGTATCACTACAGTTAATGTGTCTACAGCAAATGAAAATCATTAACATATACATCTTTATACTAAAGGCTAGCTGGCTTTTTTTGTTGTCGTTGTTGTTATATGCATTCTACTGTTACGTCATCTCACTTTGCTAACTGGAGAGCTAGCTACACTTTACACTTATGTTTGAGACATCACAGTTTCCTTTTTTTCCTGTTGCCCTGCTGACATTAGCATATTTTGTCAAGGCTATTTGTTGGAGATGAAATACAAAGCCTTTACTGGAGGTGCTAATCCAATGGACCTGACTTGTCAACACATTATCTACTGAGAGAAGGACGCAGTAGGATGTAGATAAAATTAAGAATTTGCTCTGGTTTCCTCTTGGCCTAGATTTGGACCTGAGTCCAAATCTCAAGGGACGCAGTGGCTCAGTGGGTTAGGATGCTGAGCTTGACGATCAGAAGGTCAGCAGTTTGGCAGGTTGAATCCCGAGTGCCGCATAACAGAGTGAGCGCCTGTTACTCGTCCCAGCTTCTGCCAACCTACCAGTTCGAAAGCATGTAAAAATGCAAGTAGAAAAATAGGGACTACTACGGTGGGAAGGTAAGAGTGTTCCATGTCCCTTTGGTGTCTAGTCATGCCGGCCACATGACCATGGAGATGTCTTCGGACAAGCGCTGGCTCTTCGGCTTTGAAACGGAGATGAGCACCGGCCCCTAGAGTCAGAATCGACTAGCACGCATGTGCGGGGGAACCTTTACCTTTTCCTTTTTTACCAAATCTCAGGTCACTTTGTTCTGCTTTTCTGTCCAAATACAGAGGCACAAAACACATGCTCTGACTCTTTTTCTAGTAGGTTGTATTACATACAGGGATAGGCTTTGCTGGGTGTTGATGGGGGTGGGGAGAAAGAGGTCCTGTTTTGTAGGATGAACAAAATAAAATAAAAATAATACAATAATTTAACTTCGATGAAATAAGAAACCTGTTGAAAAAAATAGTTTCATATGCCAATCACTCTTGTTCCGTCATACAAACACACACATAGAGATTCATCTAAGCATCAAAAAGGTGGGTAAGGGAGGGTGATAATGAAATATATGACATGTTGGACACTTCTCCCATCTAATTCAGTACTTTGTTCTTATATTGGTCAAACAACTACAAAAGGAAGCCCATTTCTTCCAGTAGAAGACCTTTAGAAGCAGGCACAGTGCCACCAAGGTAATAGTCATTGATCCCCCTCACTTCCATCAATCAGTCCAACATTATTTTTTAAGCCATCCAAGCTGGTAACTGACACCACATTGTGTGGTACATACAGCTTGATACAATAAACCATAATTTGCTTACTTCTATCAGATATCGGGAGGCAAATGCCCAAAGTGGCATTACGTTATCAATCTAAGGTGTCATTTTAAAGTAATATCAGTTTGCTATGGGCACTTTCCAGGAAGGGAGAAAAAAAAAGAACTAAAATGAAACAAAACAAAACAAAACAAAAACCCTCCAGAAAGATTACTGAAATGGCATGAGGTGATCAGGCAGGATAGAAATAGCTTGAATATAACATCATGAAACATTAAAATTCAGCTGTCAAGCAATTTCCACAACTAATCTTCACTATTATTTTTCAAATATTTTTTTACATCAGCAATCAGGTACCCCCCCATAATCTTTTCATTTTTAACAACATCTCAAAGAATATAAAGTTTCTCCCCCAATTCAGATAAATATCATTTTAAATCTATCATCTTTATCAACCTTAAAAAAGAGACTTTTGCTTTCCAAATGTTCATTCTGCAATGTTACTTAAATTTAAAAAAAAACACTTTTTAAAAAACAAAATGCAGAACTATATGGCAGAAATCATTGGTGTATTGGTTTGATATGCAAATTGGTTTAATTTGCATGAAGATGCATATCAAGAGTTCCTGTTGCATTGCTAATGAATTCTTCAAGTGGGTATCACAAACCTGTACTGTTGGCATTGAACAATACTGTTGGGAAAACGTTAGTTCTGATTTTCCTCCATTAAGCAAGTTTATTACCTGTGACAATCTATCCAGTCGTTTCTTTCTTTCTTTTTTATACAGTTATTTGCAACCTATGTGCACTTATAAACTATGATCACTGCTCTATCTCTCAAAGCTTTTGTAATAAATACTAAGAGTGGTATAAAAGCAAAACATATAAAGGTAGGAAATTGCCATGGAAATATGCATTATAAAAATATATTATGAATATATTATATAAATAAAACTAGTATGAAGTAGTGCTTAATAAGTTGGACTAGACTACTCATTGAGGGGGATTGCTATGGAGAAATAATAATAATAATAATAATAATAATAATAATAATAATAATAATAATAATAATAATAATAATAATAATAATAATATAAAAAGAATGACTTAGAGTTAAAGCAGAATATACAATGAATAAAAATTAGCAAATAAAAGAAATGAACTGGTCATCATTTTCAAAAAATGGCAACTTAATTCTTCTTGACATAAAGGGTGCTTTCAAAAAAATTGGGGATATACTTTATTTTTCAGGGAAAAAAAATGTAGTTTTAGTACATACTTTGAATTTCCTTTTTCTAACAGAAAACTAAATATCAGTATTTGCTTTTACTTTTTTGCCCTTGGAGAAAAGATATGTAAAACAGTCACCCAAGGTTTATCCTTAAATTAGGATAGCTATAATTAAAAGTATGCTGCTTCATGTAGAGAAAAAAATCATTTTCTGAGCTCTCACATTTTTCCTGAAAAGGGTAGCTTGATTTGGAAGAAAAAAATGAAGTGTTTTTCCCTGTCTCCTTCTTTCTCTCCTTATATATTTTATATATGCATGTGTGTGTGTCCACACAAACTCCACATGCATAAAATTTTGTATCTTATTTGTATTTAGAGTGATTACAATGCAACCATATAATTCATTTTATGCATTGAATGATTATATTCCAGATCAGTTACAAGCCCCTAGCTGTATTTCACAGATGAACTTTCCAGGTACATATACTGGGGCTGCATTAATCTGGTTATTGGTTTTTCATGACACATTGGCTCTGAAACAAATTGTATAAGCCAGGTTCCTCTGACAGACAAGGATAAAAAGGCTCAGTTAAAGTTCACCAGCATAAGATTGGAAGGTAGGCATCAAGGTGGGGGGGGGGGATAAACTGATGAAAGCAGCCTTGTGACATCATGGTGCAGATTGTGACCGTTTTGACATATATTATCTATGTTGTTAATCACATGCACATCCCTTTTTAATGAAAATAGCAAGAGCCTATGGATACCACATTGTGAGAGTGTGACCCCCTAGAACTGATTGCACATGTGATTTTAAATATCCTTACTTAAACTCAGCCAAATGACTCTATGTGGGACTCATTTGGGATTGTTACTGCGTTTCAGCAGTTTTAGGCACTAAAGAAGATCATGGATTTCTGGAGAGGTGACATATAGTCAAAATATTACTTGGTGAATGAAACTCATTCACTTTGTATTTCAGATATTTTTAGATCATGAGATCATGTTGCACATGTGCATACACACACACACACAGAGAGAGAGAGAGAGAGAGAGAGAGAGAGAGAGAGAGAGAGAGAGAGAGAGAGAGAGAGAGAGAGAGAGAGAGGAGAGGACTAAATATAGATGATTTAGATTGATATTATCATCATCATTTTAGCCATTCTCTATCCACTGCTGGATAAAGGCCTCTTCCGCATGTTTCCAACCAAATTTTAGTCCTGAGATTTTTTTATTTTATTTTTTGCCAGTTGGGCCCACAATACTTGCTGATATCATCAATCAATCTTGTTTTATGTCTCCTTTGTGGATTCTTTTTATCAAGTGGGATCCATTCTATACAGATTGACATAGATACACATATACTTGTAAAAATGGTTTACAAATCACTACTGAAAAATTCATTGATCCTATTGGTTTCCTCTGTCCAATCGTGTCCTACTCTCGGGGGCGTTGCTTATCCCCATTTCTTAGCTAAGTGAACCAGCATTGTCCAAAAAGTCTTTCCATAGTCATGTGGCCAGCATGACTATATGTTGAGACACACAGAAGCTTCCCACTGAAGTGGTACCTATTTATTGTCAAGACTGACTTGCCTTTTCACTTAGATTTTGCAGACTCCAGTATTTTATTTTATACATATTTTTTTAGTGAGAATCTAATTTTAGATATCAGACATTAGGATCTCCAGAGCATTTGGTGCACCAAATACTGTATGAACATAGAAATGAAGGTTTTCTCTCTGATGTGATTAAAAAGACAGAGCCTATTTGAGGAATCTTAAAAAGTGTGGAAAAAAACACCAAAACGGTGCTGACATATTATTCTAAGTGATTCACCTGAGAATAGACAGATCTGTTCCATTTTAGGCTCAGAAATGAATAGGAAAGGGGAGTAGGTTTCATATCAAGGTGAGTGTTCTTTTAATTTTAGAAGACCGGAGCAAATGTTATCACTTAGGACTTCAAATTGCTCTACAAGCAAAAGGCAATTTTAGTTTGGTATTCAAAACTATATGTTAAGGTTCAAAGGTCCAAATTTCCCTTTTATCTAGGATAAAATTTTGTTCAAAATCTTTGAGATCCACTTAATAAATTTTAATATTCTGAAAGTTAAAGGGACGCCTGTTGATTACCAACCAATGGTATTATTACTAAAATTGATCTTTGTGTCTTCTGGATATTTTTTAAACTTTCTGTCTGCACTTTATTATAAACATGAACACACACACACTAAATAGCTAGACAGGCAGGCAGGCAGGCAGGTGGATGATAGAATTTAAATTTAAATGTAAATGTAAGTGGAGTTCAGCCATGTTTTTCAGAATCATTTAAGGACAGACTAGTTATATGATATACACTGATCTGCCAAGTCAAATTTAGTTTCTTCTTTTATTACAACTTTCATGTCTGTTTGCTATTCCAGATAAGAACAAAAAAGGCTTTCTTAAGGTTAGGGAAAGCTGCCAGGTTTTCCTAACATTTCCAAGAAACAAGTATCTACAGCGCTTATAATAGAAATCTTACTTATTTGTACTGAGGAGTCTGATATTTATTCTGTTTAACATTGAGACAGAAGTTATAAAAAGCCATATTCTGTTTGAACACTTTTCTGTATTTGCTTGAGCTCTTACAAATATTGCATGCACATTATAGGTCTGTTATATAAAATGCTGCATTCAGTATGATAAGTCACATATTTTACATACGTATTATACCTACCTATGTGTATTATATTATACATTTCAAATGCTAAAAGCACTTCATATATATTATCTCAATCTCATCATAAATATTACTCTAACAGTCTTTACTACAATCTTGTAATTTAGCCCAGTGTCCTTCCATACTAAGAACATAAAATGGTTAAGCTTGTATGGGAATGTCTCTTTAGGAACATCCCAAAATATTCAATCTACTGTAATTTACAGGGTGTAAATGTAGTAGGGTAGTAATGCAGAAATATTTAGGCTGAAAGTTATCTTCCTCCCTCTTTCCCTCCCATCTCATTCTTCTCTCTGCTCTTTGACATTCACAGAAGATTACGCAATGAAAAAAAATAAATATCACAGCATTATGGTGCAAATTAAGTTTGAGTCCACAGAAATATGACTGAAAGCAAATGAAAGTGCATTGTTTGCCGGGGAAAATGGATGAATAGGGCACGCTCTATTCTGGAAATAGCTAGCATGGCCTCCCCAGTAATTTGTAATGTGCTATAATGTGTTATAATCAACATAAATCTTTTGGAATTCTCAGATAGATCTGAGAATTTGTGATTACAGACTAAGTAAAAAAAAAGGGAAAATGTTTCATTCATCACCATCATTCTTCCATAGTGGGTGTTGGACATAATCTAGTAAGCAAAATAAGGTCTCATTCCTACATTTTTCAAATAGAATTTAATTACATTCAAAAGATAAACCACACCCAGACACAGACACAAACAAACAGAGTAAAGATTCAGAAATGAACAAATGAATGTATGAAATATAATGCAACTGTGCAATGGAGAATTTCTAGGACATTTGTTCCTGTTCAGGAAGAAATTCCCCACTTACTGTAGCTATTAGAGCTGAGTTGGTGTGTATTGGCAGGAGAGGAGTCAAAATAGAGGACATAACAGCACAATCAAAGTCCCATATAATGTGTATATGGCACACATTAAAAGAAATAGGGCTAAAATCACCACCGTTGCAGCTACCATCTTTGATTTTTGAAACCCCTTCCCACAACAATTATCTAGAATCTAAAATTAAACAGCCAGTTAATTCAACATAGATTATACCTGAGGAGCTATACATGCAAAATATGTGTACTGCTGTTAAGCCAACAGGCATTTTCTATTCATGTATGTTATGTACAAAGCTTCATTGTAAGCAGAGGAATAAACCCCTTTGCTAATTGAAATTTATCTCAAGATTCATTTAACAGTAAGCTGTTCATATTCAGAAGGAGCTGATAAACTAAAATAATGCTAATGCTAATTTAATTAAGGTCATGAAATGGGAAACAACCAGTTTGCTGTAATGTCTCTGCATGCCACTTTTCTATGACTAATAATTTAATAACTAAATGAGACTTCCCCCTCATCTATAAAAGCCTAGCAGACAAAGTCAAGCTGGAAAAAGAAATCCTAAAATTTACCCTTATTAATGTTTCACAAAATATTCATGCTGCTAAATAATAGAGCCAAAATACATATCAACATTATTTGTACTTTAAAATAAACATTGAATCATTCATTCATTCAGTTAGCTTTAATCCAATATTGAAAATCCTATACTGTAGATTAAAGGGCAACAGATTTTTCATGTAAGGAAAAAAAAGACATAATTTTCATGATCTACACTATTATTTAGGTTTAAAATTTCAAGAATTTTTTTAAAAAAATTTCCTAGGCAAATTAAAACTGGTTCACCCAAATTTAAGCATATTGGGAATCATCAGACATGAGTAGCCATATAGCGTTAAGTTTCTGGAATATTTTAAAATGATGATATGCAAATAATCCAAATCATTTCTTTGTTAAAAGTAAATTAATAGGTATTCTGAATGAACTTATATCCGTTCAGTCTGTAGAAGAAATACTGACAATAATGGGGTTCAAACTATCTCTCAGAAAATGAACTTATCAGAGCATGCACAGTCTTATTGCGCTGAGGTAACCCAGGAGTAAATATAGTAAACAGTGGTTTGCATTTAAATGGTTTATATTACACTATCTACAAATATACTACAAACAAAATACACACACATGGTGATAATTCAGCAAACTCCAATACACACCAATTACAGCAGGAAATAGACAAGAGAGAAAGACTCCAGCAAGGCCTTCCCTTTTATACTCAAGCTCTTAAAGGGATATAGACTCCTACTGAGCCATTCCTAACATTGCATCATTCATCTCACATTATACAAGCTGGTTAGCTTCTAAATCATTACCTTGACAGAACTCATGAACTTTAACAGTTAGATAGCTACAAACAGATACTGTACACAGTGGTTTCAATAAAGGAGGATATTTGTAGCTCAAGGTCAAAATGAAAGGTCCTTGGTACTCTCTGTGCATGGTTGTTTTCTTTTAGACATTTCATCACCCAGACTAGGTAACATCATCTGTGCAGTAACTAGCACTGATGATGTTACCTAGTTTGAATAATAAACCATCGTCAAGAAAACAACCACATTCAGAGAGCACCAAGGACCCCTCATACAATGGTTTGCAGGAAGGGAGAATGGTACGATAAATGGTCAATGGTAAAGGAATCAGCCAGTCAAGAAATACACCATAGACTAGGATTTAGTAGAGTAGCAGTGAAGGCCTTGGAAAAGATATTCAGATGCCAGAATGTGTCTATATATACCTATAAAAATCAGAATACTGCAGACTGTATTTTACCTGTGACACTCTAAGGAAGAAAAAGTTGGACTTTGAAGAAGATAGAAAAAGTATTGACATTTTTGAACACTGATGTTGGAGAAGACTCTTGAAGATTCTGTGGAGGCTCTACATTATTGGTTTTATGATCCATCATGTTCTCAGTGATTCCAAAAAGGAGGAAACTGGTAATATGATACCTTCTGGTATTCTGTGTGACTGAAAATACTATACAGTGTGAAAGACTAGAGAAATTTCCCTTCACTCTCTGATGTATTGGGGTGGATGGAAGCAATTTAAAGCCCTGTATATGCAGGCATGACATAATGTAACAGCTGAATCCCTCTGCTTTGAGAACTTAAGGGAAAGTGGACCTAAGGCTGGAACAACAAGCCTAATAATGCAATGTCAACTTGAGACATATTGCTGCCTGAGACAATTCTAATAGAAACCTGACTGACACTGATTTGTTTTGCTTTGCCTTTCAGGAAATCCCAGCCTTCATTTATACATTCTTCCCATTACCCAACATGGCATTGCTGGAAACAAATTATGTTATCCTGTGCAAGACAAGCCTCCTCCTAATGTAATTGAGCTGCCTAGTTCAGTATCTTTCCTTTTAACAACTGGCAGAAGGTGTGGCTTTTGTTCAATTAGGTATTATTTACAGTGATCTGTTATAAAAGCAGTTGCACATGCCTCCTGTAGTTTACGAGCCCTTTCTTGCTTCTCAGAAGGCATTACTAAAGTTATTAGATAGCAATGCTAAAGACTTCCGTCCACCAACTATTACTTTTGAGACCTTTAACTTCCTACTCCAGCAGCTCCATTCACATAACTTTCATCATTCCCTAATTGTCCATGACTCCTTCCCTTCTTTTTCCCTATTAAAGTTAGAACGATAAAAGCAGTCCGGCGGCTTAAGCCTTTCAAAATTATCAGTAATTGAATCTTCTTTCCCACTTCTGCTTTTCAAATTAATTTAGCCACTTGAAAGTTGAGCCCTGTCATTCTTGGAGCCTCTGTTCAGAACAAGAGAAATGGAGCTGTGAGCAATTCAGGGCCATGGCAAAATGGTGTGAGAGCAGGGGTGGAGGTTCAGGATAGTGGATATGGAGGATTATGTGGAAAAGAATAAAATTTATTCACTCACTTTTCATGTTATACGTGTTATTTTATTTAGAAATGTGCCTTCCTGTCAATTAAAAGTCACATGCAGGTACATGCAGGAAGTCCTCTTTTAGTGACTGCCTTGTTTAGCGACTGTTCATAGTTAAAATGGTGATGAAAAGGTAACTGTATAACCAATCCTCACATTTATAATTGCCACAGGTTTGTAAAGTGAAGGAAAGCTGAAGTAAAATCATAAGCACAGCCATGGTTTCACTTAATGACCAAGTTACTGGCCCCAACCGTGGTCACTAAATAAAGACTACCTGTACTGCCAGAATTTCACAAGTATAAATTCAGATATTTATTGAATTGTGGCAACTATGATATATCACACTGTAGTTGATCTTCAACGGGCTACTATACGCGATAATAACCGTATCTATTGTACAAATATATATCGATATTCACAGAATATATTTCTTTTTTTTTATTGAAAAGTTTTATCATACATTTTATCTTTAACAATCCCCCTACCCCTCCCCTATCTCTCCCTCCCTACCCCTCCCCCCCCGACTTCCCAGAGCTAAGTACAAGGTATAAAAAACAAAAAAAAATCATAAACATCCATATGCTAACAACCATAAACTCTAAAATCTATCTCTCTCTAGCTCATATAGGATAACTACAAACACTATTAATATAAAATATATAAAAAAGATTTATCCTATATAAGCTAGAGAGTGATGGATTTTAGAGTTTATAATTGTTAGTATATGATTGTTTATGATTGCTTTTTATATATATACCTTGTATTTAGCTCTGGGAAGTCGGGGGGGAGGGGGGAGGTAGGGAGGGGGGAGGAGGGAGGGGGAAGGGGGGATTCTTAAAGGAAAACTGTATTTTAAAACTTTTCAATAAAAAAAGAGAAAAAAAAGAGAAAAGAAAGGAAGACTTATTCAAATGCTACATGAAACTTTTTAGTCCCATATTTATTCTGGATATACTCGATCCATTTTCTCCACTCCATAATATAACGTTCTTGCGAGTGATCTTTCAAATAAGCCAATATCTTTGCCATCTCTGCCAGGTCAGAAACCTTTAAGGTCCATTCTTCTATAGTCGGCAGTTCCTCCTTCTTCCAATACTGACCTATTAAGAGTCTTGCTGCCGTAATTAAATTCAGCATCAACTTAGTGTCCACAACTGTAACATCTGTAATTATTCCCAACAAAAAAAGTTGCGGACAAAACTTTATCCTTTGCTTAAAAATCTTCTGCATATTCCACCAAATTTTTATCCAAAAAGCCTTAACCTTTTTACAAGTCCACCATATATGAAAATATGTTGCATCTTCTTCACCACACCTCCAGCATTTAGGCTGATAGTTCGGATACATACTTGCAAGCTTTTTAGGATCTAAATGCCAATTTATAATTGGCTGTTGTTTAAGAAATGTGCAAGCAGAGCTTGGAATTGTAAGTATTTTTGACACCATGGATATTAGTTACACCAACATAAAATATTGCTTAATGTTTAGATCATTTGGCCATCTATCATGACTGAGTTATGTCCCTCCTCTTTACTCTAAATTTATATATTGTTTGTCTGGATTTAGATCATTATTATGTGAATGATTTCATCAACTTGATGCACCAGTACTAGATGTGCATGATTTTTATTGTAGTCTGTTGGGGGGAAAAACCTGCAGCTTTGATAAATTGCTGAGGAATGTATTAAGCAAAGAAAAAAAAATAAGCAAACACATGATTCTCAAATGAGCACAGTTAAAAAAGTCCATTCCCTGAGGGATCATACATGTAAGTCAGGCATGTCAAACTGCCAGCCCGCGGGCCGGATGCATCACAATGAAACCGCACCCTCCCCATTGCCGGCAATGGGGAAAAGGTAGTGATACGTCGTGTGATGTCACATGACGTCGTGAGTTTGACATGCCTGATGTAAGTGAACTAGAAATTAGATAACAAATGAATTTAGATATTCACATAACAAAGATTTATTGGCATGATTCACTCACAGTTTTTCATTCTTATTTTTCCCCCTTTTGTGCTTTGTCTCTCTCTCTCTCTCTCACACACACACACACGCACACACATATCGTATATATATGACCTTCGGTTAGGCTGAAACAGGAAATAAAGATTTGTCCCATGTTTGGGGCCTAGCAAGGTAATCTAAATAGTTAACAAGCATTTACATACATACATACATACATACATACATACATACATACATACATATATATATAAAACTGGAATCCCAGGTGTAGACATTTGAAATCAGTAAAAATAAAAACGATGAATGCCGGGATATAAAAAAAAAATCTTCTTTATTGCTGAGCTTTCGTCAACAAGCTGTTGACATCATCAGAGCAAGGGCTGAATGATAAGGGAGTCAGTACATACACTTGTATGGCAGTCATAAAGGTCAAATTGTGGAATGTGGGTGTGGCCTATTTGTGACAACCTCGCTCATGTATGAACAAAGTGGTTCTGGCTTTGCTGTAAAAGCTGGTCTCTGGTTGATTTTCAAAAGTCACGCCTATATTTATATTTATAAATATAAATCTATCTATCTATATTTGTTTTCTGAGGTTTTTGCGGGTGTTTGTATGTAGATCTTTGGTCATTCGGGTTTTTCCCCACGTACAATTAGAGGTATCAGGGCAACGTTTCAACAAATATGGAACCTAACAAAAGCAACACGACTCACCAGTTCAGATCTAAGGCTGGTAGCTGAGACCAGCCCATCCATTCAAAACACATTCCCACCCAATCAGAACACAGCCCCCATTCAAAACACACCCCCACCCAATCAGAGCACAGCTAAGCCCCCACCCAATCAGAGCACTCCTCCACCCCATCAGAACACAGCTAAGCTCCACCCACAGAACACACCCCCTCTGGCAGTTTAAAAAAGAAAAAACAGCCACTATCACACACTTCTCCCAGAAGAAGGAAGCTGATGTCATCAGCCTGATGTTTCTGGAATATTTTAAAATGATGATATGCAAATAATCCAAATCATTTCTTTGTTAAAAGCAAATTAATAGGTATTCTGAATGAACTTATATCCGTTCAGTCTGTAGAAGAAATACTGAAAATAACTTTTTACTTTGCAGACAAAGGGACTATTCAATAATTCCAGGTAAAATATTTATTATGGATTAACTGAATGCAAGTAAACTTGACATATTTGTTTTTTCTCACTTTCTCATCTTGCATTCCTTTAATTCATTTCATCCTATTTTCACATCAGTCTTTATTATTTTCCTTTAAAGAAGCCTTGAGAAAATAATTATATACACTTCTTTTGTTACATTTCACTGGTATACATTTTTTTCCGTAAAGAAAACATGTTTTTAAAGCTTTTTCCATATTTTGGTGCAGTTTTCCCTCAGAAATACTATTTTTATGCGCTTTATATTCAGAACTGAATTACAAATGCTTAACATAATCAAATAAGTGCTTTAACATATATGTTTATATACTCATGAAGGGAAGATAGATAAGATCATATCCAGCTGCAAACCAAACAAATTACTTCAGTATTTTAAGTGTGTGTGATAAGAGTAGAGGTACGTTATTTGGTGTTATCAAGGAGCATCCTAACTATTGAACTGTTGCATTCTTGACCACTTGTAGGTTCCAAATTTACATCCAAACTTGCTTCATTTTTAAAAAGATTTTTATCCTATTTTTAAATTATGTAATTCAAGGAAGCAAACATACCAAATATTCTTGCTTCCTATTTCCCCCACAACAACCCTGAGAGGGAGGTTAGACTGAAAGAAAACAACTGGCTGAAAGTCATCCAGCTGGCTTTTATGCCTAATGGAGGCCTAGAACTCACTGTCTTCTGATTTCTGGCTCACACTTTCATTATTCCCCCAAACTGTCAATATTTAGTGGTGTAGCTGATTGAATTTTGACAGGTGCTATCCTATTTTTTTTCTTTTTTCATTACTGCCTGATGTGAATTTGTTTATAGCCAGAGGTCACTTTTAACTTTAGTTTCCAGAGAGTCCAAGAGGTGCAGCTGTTGATGTCAAGATGCTACCGGAGTAAGCAATAACTTTTTGTTGTTGTTGGATTTTTAAGAAGTCTGGGATTGACTCTTGCAAAACTTATGGCACCATTTTACTATATACAGCTCTTCAGAGATGGGAATACTCTAGATTTTAGAGAGCTGTAAGAAGTGAAATGGATGTCTCAAGTTTTTACATATCAGAAAGCATCCATTTCAGCCCTCAAAATTCCCCAAATCGCAAATAATAAAATATAAAAATATATGGCTGCATCTATTTCGGGAATGCTCTGAAGCTGACATGGCTATTTTAGGGGTCATAAAATCGTGCTGGGGGGACATATATGGTGTCCTCCTGTGAATCATTGTACCTGTAGATTATAAAAGGGTGGACAATTTGCTACCAAGCCAACCTCCTTAATAAGACAGCAAGCAGAAACGAAATCCATGGAATGATCATGGTAAATATAAAGATATTTTATAAAAACAGTTACTTTATTTCTGTATTTAATTTTTTTCTCTTCCTACCTTGTTGTAGCTCTTTATAGCCTATTCAAAAAGCAATGAAGCCAATCTATAGAGACAGACTCTTCAGCTGCATGGAAATTCATGGGAAGGGGTAGGTGGAATGTTGCAATGCCAGTACCATCCTTTTGAACATGTGCTAACATTACATGCATGTTCAGAGGAGATGGGATTTGTAGCAGAATTTGCCCATCTTTCTGATGTTTAACTCTGTGTGTGTGTGTGTGTGTATTATTGCTTTGGTGGCTACAAAATGCAAATTATGATGTACCTCTGCTGAAGATTCTGAACAGCCCATTTTAATGAATTGTCTACAGTAGAAAGTGTTCTTACATATGAGAATACGTGAGTGTTTTACACCCTATTTTGTGTCTGAACTGTCACTCCACAAATCAATTCTGTATTTTATTTTGCCTCCATCCTATATACCTTCAGCAGAATTCATTATTATTATTTTTCATCCCATAGGGATAGCACATAAAAGAGAAGCTGCATGCAGTCTAAAGATACCTGAAGTCATATTCCTTCTGTTTTAGATAATGCCATTAATTCTTTTTTTTTGACATGCTTCATAGGGAGAGAAAAAAACCCTCTCACATTCATTTTAGTGATAAAGGTAAATCCATGTAGAAATAGCTGTGATTTCTCCCCTATTCCCCCAGCCCATTTTTTTCTCCGTCTTCTCTGTTGCTCATCAAAACACCAACCATCTGTCAGACAACAATTGGTGAAAGGCATGTTGGAGACAATGTTCAGAGAAATTGATGCTGGCACATTTTGTAAGTGTCAATGGCACTGATTTGAGGAAGGGCTTTCTTATTCAATGAATGACAAGAGGAGTCAAGGATAGAAAAAATACATATTTCTCCTGTCAATCACACAGTCTTTCTTGGCTTTCCAGAGTAAACTTGGAATTGTGTCTGAAGTTTGCTCTGCAAATTTATGCCAGTTTCAGTAGTGCTTCATTTATGAATCATATAACTGAAGACAATTGTTGTACCATTCTGCCTCATTCCTCTCGGGAGAACTATGTGTGAAGTAGAGGAAGATGTACCTCACCATTGTTTGCTCATTCTCCTCTTTAAACCTGATGGATGTCTCTGATGCTGATGAGATTCTCTGTTCCCATCTGGGGCCACTAATTGTATGTAGCAGACCAAAATTAGAGCAATAGGAAGCCAATATGCATACCCATATTTTTAAGAGATATACCACAAATGAGAATATTCCTGATTCTCTCTCTGTCATTCATGGCTACTTATTCTGGTATCCTTGTGGGGTTGTTGAGAAACATTTTACAGAGTTACAGCTCTTTCCTTAGTGAAAAATCACTATTGCTAAGCTCATTGAGTTCCTTGGGGTTCTATATAGTCCCATATAATTTTAGGAATCTGCTTAAAATAGCTTCCAGAACTTCAGCTGATTCAATAGCTATGCTGCATCATAAAGAAACTGGATCTTCCCGCCATAATCCAAGCCTCATACAACGTGCTGTATGAATTTATCTATAAAAATGTTTTGAAGGTATAACTAGTGCAAAGTGTGCCAGATTACACATGCATCTCTCTCTGTCTCTGTGCATGTGTATGAATGTGTAATCTGTTAGAGTTTGTAGTGTACTCACAACCCCACACAGATATGCACTCCTCTCACCAACATATATGCACACATATGTAAAGAAAAGAATTATGTACCCCATCTTTAAGTATATACTTTGGTTTTTACTTTATTTCCAAGCAAAACTGGGATTACTAAAATAGAACTGCCTGATTTGGGGCACCAAATTTCTGTATCCCAGTATTCTAGATGAGTACTCACAGACATTCACTAAAGGTCTGAAGTTATAGCATGTTTTTGATTAGAGGGGGGGGGGGGGAAACCTGAAGTGGCTTTCTGAAAAATGTGCCCAAGTTTATTTTAAGGATGTTGTCCTATTTTTTTCCTGCTGCTGGAATTGTTTTATAATGCTGTTTGCATTGTGGCTCTAATGGAATAATAGAATAGCAGAGTTGGAAGGGATCTTGAAGGTCTTAGTCCAACCCCCTGCTCAAGCAGGGAGCCATATACCATTTCAGATACAAATTTAGCTTAATCTAATTTTTTCTTTAAAAAAAACTTCCAGTAATGGAGCTCCCACAACTTCTGGAGGCAAGCTGTTCCACTGATTAATTGTTCTAAATGTCAGGAAATTTCTCCTTATTTCTAGCATGGTTAGCTCTTCCTTGATTAGTTTCTATCCATTGCTTCCTGCTTTGCCTTCAGATGTTTTGGGGAATAGATTGCCCCCCTCTTCTTTGTAGTGGCCCCCTAGAAACTGGAACACTGATACCATGTTATCCCTAGTCTTTTTTCCCCTCATTACACTAGAGTCATATCCAATTCCTGCAACTGTTCTTCATATGCTTTAGCCTCCAGTCCCTTAAGCATCTTTATTGCTCTTCTCTGCACTCTTTCCAGAATCTCAACATTTTTTTTACATTATGGCAACCCAAATAGCATTCAATATTCCAAGTGAGGTCTTTCCAAGGCTCTAAACTATAAGAACCAGGAAAGCAGTGGATTAATACCTTTAACTAGTACAAGAAGAAAGAAATGGTTACAAAATAGTAACAATATGTCCGCTAGTAGCATTCCACCAATAGAAAATGGTTGATTTAAAATTAGTGGTTCATGTGTAACTTGATTACGCTTTCATCCAACAACATTTCTTAATATAACCCTTTACACATTCTCACATATCAATTACTATGTAGGGGAAGTTTTGGGTTTTAGGCTGTGGCTTTTTAACATTGTAAACTGCCCAGAGCCCTCCATCTGTCTTATTTCCTTATATTCGTTATAGTTCTAGAAGCATGACAGGGATTTGTTGGTAAATCTTTATAACACTTCCAGCATATACATCTAACTTAATCCAAAACAGAAGAAGAAACATTATGCATTGATGTCCCACGTGTATTATGTCACCTTGAATATTTCCTCCTGATGTTCAATATAATCTACTTCACTGTCATTGTTTTAGAAATTAATAAAGAGAATAGTATATGGGTCATTAGGTTTCATTGGCCTTGGTCTTAATGTGTGATCTTCTGCCAGGACTATGAGTTACACACACACACACACACACACACACACACACACACCAGGTACAATTTCATCCTTTTTATTACCTTTGCAGGGATCTCTTTATTTATGCAGCCAAATGAAGGACCGACGTCTTTATTTCTTATTCTGATCCATTGTAGATGAAGTTTGTACTTGGTAAAGAAGTGTCCTGCATATGTTTATACATTATTGCCTCTCACTACCATCATTATTCTTTCAATGGCTCTAAGTACTACCATGGATCTTTAAGAGTCAGAACCTTAAATTAATAGTCAAGTAAGATGAAAAAGTTCCACAGAAGAGTTGTTAGATTCCATCTACTGTCAGGACCCACCTCAATCCACATCTTAGGAAATAAGAACTCTTGGATGCAAGTTTGTCCAAAAGGAAAATGTTTACTAGGATGGAATCAATTGTGGCAATACAAGACGGAATCTAACAAAGTTACATTTCAATCCTATATAAAGCATTCCCATTTCAGCCCCCTCCCCTCATCCATTTGGTCAGGCTCCCATCATTTGCTTAGGTGTCAGGCCCTTCCGTGGGAAAGAGAACTCTCCTTGTTTTTATTGTTATTGCTTCTTCCTTTTCAGTTGTAAATGAAGATGCGATCCAGATCTGTGTCTCCCCCTCCCTCCCCCAGTTCAAATGTTTCCCTGTTGTTTGAAGATCACCTTAAGTAACCATCCTCTCCCCCCCCTCAGAGAGATGGCAGAATCCCCAGAATAAGCACAATGTTCTACCTATACATTTATGAAATGTGATATAAATGGATTCTGACAGTTAAGCTTTAGTAATAGACCACAGTATTTGACTGTTTATGTTTGTGGATAGGTGTGCATAAGTAAGCATATCCAAACTACACTCACAAAAAGGGTGAAGGAATTGCCTATAAAATAAGGTGCTTCATTTATAAAATATTTGACCTCACATAGGCATATAGCAATTATTTTCTCTCACAGTCAGAGAAATACATTAGAGCAGAATAGAAAAGAAGAAGAAGAAGAAATGTGTAATAAAAGAGGCAATTGCATCAGAAAGGGAAGGAAATACAAATAAATGAACTAGATGGAAGTGGGGGATGCAAAAGAGATAACTATATAGGGGAGGAAAGAAAACGGAGAAACCAACATAACAAAGGGGCATTAGAACCTAGAAACAAGGAGACACTGAGTTCTAGTCCCACTTTGGGTATGAAAAATTGACTAGGTTTTTGGACCGGTCACTCTCTCTTGGCCCAACCCACCTCACAGAATTGTTGTGAGGAAAAAAAAATAGGAGAAGGAAGAATTTTTGGTATGTTTTCCCCTTGAGTTGAATATGAAAAACAAAAAACACCAGAATAAAAATCTAAAAAAATAAATGAATCAACAGGCAAGTCACCACATGAAACAAACAAAAAAATACTTGAAGATTCCGGCTAAATTTTAAAGCCATTCATTCTTTTCAGCAGCAATGACTTTAAGCCCTTGTAAGCCCTTTGAGATGTTGTCTTTCAGTTGTTGTGATATACACATATAAAAGGTAAAGGTAAAGGTTCCCCCGCACATGTGTGCTAGTTGTTTCCGACTCTAGGGGCCAGTGCTCATCTCCGTTTCAAAGCCGAAGAGCCAGTGCTTGTCCAAGGACGTCTCCATGGTCATGTGGCCGGCATGACTAGACGCCAAAGACGCACAGAACACTGTTACCTTCCCACTGTAGTGGTCCCTATTTTTCTACTTGCATTTTTACATGCTTTCGAACTGCTAGGTTGGCAGAAGCTAGGACGAGTAACAGGCGCTCACTCTGTTATGCGGCACTCGGGATTCAACCTGCCAAACTGCCAACCTTCTGATCGACAAGCTCAGTGTCCTAACCCACTGATCCACCACGTCCCTGCAATATACATGCATATACATGTATGTATATTACTGCAAAAAACAAGTGAATGGATGAATTCTGGGAGTTGAAGTCCACAAGTCATAAAAGGCCAAGTTTGAAGACCTCTGGTGTAGGCCAAATATTGGCTGTAATTTGGGTTTGGTAATATTTGCATTTCATCACCTTCCAGTGGTGCTTTAGGCATCATTTTACCTGCTTCATCTCTGTTAGCCCCTTTGTAAACCAAGGGCAGTTCTGGGACCTCTGGTAGAAAAAAAGACTGATCCAATAAAGGTCTTAATCAAACAGCTGCCAAATTTCAGTAACAAACCCAAGTTTCCTCTTCAGCCCAGTTAGGTCCATCAATCACCTGCAAAAGACCAATGTAATAAGTCCTGATTAGTGAACACAAGTAATTTTCAGACCAAAGTTTATGAGGTTTCTTTAGTAATGGTTAGGTTTAGATGTAGAACAAATTAACTTTTAACTTCCTCTACTCACTCATGCCAGACGTTGGTGGAGTTTAATAGTATGACACTGTATGCATATGCATTAAGGGTAGAGAAACATATTCAATTTGTTCAATTGATCTAAATGGAAAGCTTGCTTTCAGCTGAATTCAGCTCCTGGTGACTTCATAAATACTTTATTACAGTTTTCTAGAAATTGGTACAAAAGTGATTTGTTGCTGCCTTCCTTTAGGATATTTTTAATTTTCCAGTCTAGATTAGTGTCTCAATATTCCTATCTATCTTCTATCTTACTGCTATCTTCTGAAATTGTGCATAATATTGTACTTCCTCTCTCCTCACCCCACACTTCAGTTCCTTGTTTTATTTCCACAAGGAGTGGTTAATTATTGGATACATTCTCAACCATAAATATGCAGTGAGGTGTTGTTGTTTTTTTTTGTCTTCTTTATATTTCCCCCCATGTTTCAATATTTCCAAGGGTTCTTGCATCATGTTTCACAAACTTCTGAAACATCACAAATAAATAAACATTGAATTACAATTGCAAGTAAGAAAACATTGAATTACAAAGTTGTTTTGCAGCCTTCCTACGGAATTTGTCAGCTAGGAGTTGACTGTGATTTAATGTCTAAAACCTTTAGCTAAGCTTTTTCTTGGAAGTAAAGTAAGTTCCAAAGATATTTTACTTGAAAAAGCTAATTCAGTACAAATGGTTTTGTAGATTACAAAATATACATGTTGAAATGGACTCCTGAAGAACAAAAGAACCAGATAAATTATTTTATTTCCTTCCCTTCCCTTCCCAAAGAATAAATTATCTAAGAATGGCAGAAACAGATCTGTTATATTTTTCCAAACACTGAACTATGATGGATGCCAAAGAAAATGTAAAACATTGGGAGGGAGGGAGGGAGGGAGGGAAGGAAGGAAGGAAGGAAGGAAGGAAGGAAGGAAGGAAGGAAGGAAGGAAGGAAGGAAGGAAGGTTTGTGTGTTTTTTTAAAAAAAAAATACTTTGAGGAATTACTCAGAAATACTTCAAGGAATTGTGACCCAGTTCCCACGTTTAAAATATCCAACATCTGCTAACTTTGTACTATAGTATAGCACTTTCAATATCTTTTTTGGGCAACTGCTGTTTGATTTTGCATTTATAATTGAAAATTAAAGTGGGGACCCCAAATGGAAAGTGGGATTTAGAAAACCCCACCTATTAAAAAAAAGCAAATACCATTCCTTTGCAAAAGTTTAGAATGTACCCAGTTAAGATTACTGTCATTGAGGAAATCCGTCTCTGTGTTGCCATCTTCAGAGAGCATAAAACACACAGAAGGGATTTTAGACAGTGGAATTTAAAAAAGGAGGGAAAAGGAAATACAATGGGGTATAAGGCAGGTAGAAACAAAAGCTTGAATTTCCTGCTTGCAATTGTTTTACACAAGATGTCCAATAACTGAAATAAAAATTCTTCATATCAAGCTGAAGCTTCTTTACTATTAAAAAAGGAACTAACTGGAAGATTTGAAGAACTCGGTGTTGAACTTACTTCGACTTCCTGTCACATTGGTGAAGTACCAACGGTGGGATTCAGCCAGTTCACACTGGTTTGGTAGAACCGGTAGCTAATTTTTTGTTGACTTCAGTGAACCGGCTGATGCCCTAGCCCTTTTTTGCAAGACCCAGAATGGACTGCCAGAAGTGCATGGACATCACTTCCAGAAATCTGTTCTGAGCTGGGGAAGCCTCTCAGACCCAGAATGGCTCACTGGAACTGTATGGATGCCCCTTCTGGAAGTCCGTTCTGAGCCAGGAAGGCCTCCCAGGCCCAGAATAGCCAACCGGAAGTGGGTGGACAGTCCATTCTCAGCCAGGGAGGTCTCCCAGGCTCAGAACAGACCACTAGAAGTACATGGATGCCACTTCCAGAAGTTTGTTCTGAGCCAGGGAGGCCTCCCAGGCCCAGAACGAACCACCAGAAGTGCGTGGATATGCCTGAAAAAAAATGCATGAAACTCTGAAGAATAATTCCTAGCCAGTAGCTACAGTAGTAAGCTATATAAGCTAAAGTTCTGACTCAAATAGAAATTATTTCTATCTGTAACAAGAAAAACCAGTGACTAACTTGGTTATTGTTTCAGAGATATTTCTTTACCTAAATGGAGAAACAAGATGACATTGGTGGACAAAAAAGAAAAGGGGAAAAAAAGCTGTGGGAGCGGCAGTGAGTTCTAATTTCCTGCTGGCTTCCCTATTTGCCTTTTTTTTTGTAGAAAGGGTTCAGGGAAAATTAAAAATGATCTTGTCACTGCAGCTGACCATGGCAGCACAGTGGTGCAGAAGCACAACAGCATTGAAGCAGCCACAACTTTATCAAATTTTAGTCCCATTGGACGAATGGGTTCTGAATTTTGTATTTATTCTCTAAGCCAACGAGGTTCATTATTTATTTATTTTTAAAAAATAGCCCTATGAGCACATTTTCACACAGCTAAAGGAGACAAACAATGAAATACATATTTAGAAGAATATAAATGCAAAATTGTTGGTTCAAATGGAATGACAACTGCAACTCTACCTTTATTAGGAGGACTGCATTCTCCCTCCCTTTCCCTCCCCCTTCCCCTTCTTTTTCAAGAACTCACGGTAACTTTTAGGAATCAGCTATCATTATTATACCAACAGCATATAAATTGGATTAAAAGATAATGACTAGTCCAAAGTCATCCCTTGGTTGGTGCTGCTCATCTATCTATCATCTATCTATCTATCTATCTATCTATCTATCTATCTATCTATCTATCTATCTATCTATATCTATTGTGCTACTTGCAGAAGTTACTTGTGGGTAAAGGGATAGCAAATTCAGTTCGCTCTCTTCATATCTCTGAATTTTGAAATGTAGGTCTTGGCTCAGGGTTATATTAAAAACAGTAATGATTGAAGAAAAAATGAGTATTTATGGAAATATAATACAAGTTATGTAACTTCAGGAAAGTTGAAATTATAGGTAAATTTCATTGTTGGGTTGTGTTTTTTAATTGCAAAACGTTATAGCAAAATTATATCCACCCCATGATACAGAGGAATAAAAATGTTCCTTGGATAGAAAACATGCAAATTGAGAACAAAAACCAAAAAAATCTTACAAAATCTTTTTCTGCTTCAATGGGAGAAATGACCATAATAATAACCATTAGTTAATAGTTCAATAGATTTAATACCTATGTTTCACTCTTTTCTTTTTTTTTCTTTTTTTCTTTTTCTTTCTTTTTTTTGCTATTGTAACATTATCATTAGAATTTATTACATTTCTGTCTTCTTCCCTGGTTCTTTCACCCTCTTTAAATAACTGCTTTTTTATTGGGATTAACTCAATGCCTTGATGTCATCTCCTTAAAGGGAAATAAAAATGTTCTTATCATTAATGGAAAGATGCTGTAAATTCTACACAAACTAGTTTTTCATAATAATAAACAGGGATGCCTATGTTTAAGTACCTTTCTGTTGTGCTCAAAATGTGTGAAGATATTCAGCAGTCATTTAAAGAGGTTTTGAGCATGAATTTGATGATGCAGGAAGAAAAAATGTTAACTATCTCCCAGTTTTCAATTTTGTTTTCATTTTTTTAACTGATATTAGTGATTAAGTTTTCTTATGATAGAGGTAATAGATAGAGGTAATTTTTATATCGTATAGGGTTGCTTTCTCAGTGAAATCAATGATCATAGCTTCATTTTCACATTTTTATGCTTATGGGTTTAAATTTAAGCACTATTGGATACCTAAAAAGGATAAAAAATGCTAATGCTTGTTGTTTGATTAATCTAGTATTTGAGTGCATGCAATTGCATATGGCTTGATTAATTCTAGTACAGTGAGTTCAAAAATGTGAGATTTGCCTCTTGTTTTTTATCCTGTCCATGGATAGTTTATGATAGAGATATTGTCTTCCCGAGATATTGTCACCAGATTGGCAGACACAATTGTGGGATAACAATGCCTGATGTAATCTGGTTCTTTATGGTTATAAAAAGAACTTTGAATTGAGCCTGAAAGTCTACCGGTAACCAGTGGAGCAATATTAAGACATACAATGATGGGTTGACTTCACAGAAGTCTTGCCATGGCATTCAGGTCCAGCTCCCATGTCTTCTCCAAAGGCTATTGTATGTAAAGCGTATTACTGTACATAAGCTGGTCAAATGGTGATTTGAGACTTGAGGCATCCTGATTCATAACTGTGCACTAAGGATGGGCAATGGTCCCCAAACAGGGGCTCTAATTGCTTGAAAGCTGTAGTCCAGGAGACACTTTGAGCCTGAAGCACAAACCATCCTCTTGAGACACCCTTGAGAATCTGGTCACAGACCCTTCTCAGAAAATATATATATATATATATATATATATTTAAATGCGAAAAATAAAATATAAAGAATACAAAGGAAACTATGTTCAAACACAATTAAAAATACTTCAAAAATAATTTGTAATATAGAAATGTATAGGACTTTTTTTTTTTAATTCTGTGGAGGCCTTGATGCTCTCTGAGTTTGGTTGTTTGCTTGCAGACCTTTCCTTATCTGATGAAACAATGATTGAATCTGTCCATGTGTTGTGAAATTCAGATGTTTTGGAGGGCTTTAGTTGGTTTATGTGTTATGGTGATGCTGTGTGGCTGTAGTAGTCTGCTTTTTAATCTATTAAATCAATAATAACACAGTTTCCTTTTTAATTTATAATAATTTTAGAGAGAAAGATTTATTGAAGTTAAGGAACAATTTTTGAATCTAAAGACCATAAATTTGTTGTTGTTGTTAAATCATCAAGTCATGTCCGACTCTTCACAACCCTAAGGATCACAAGACAATGCCCCCCCATCCTCCACTGTCTCTGAGTCTGCCCAAATCCATGCCCATTGTACCAATGACACCATCAAAAACCATAAATTACTTTGTGGCTATATTCATTATTTTATGGAAAGCTAAATTTGAGTTACAGATTACTAAAAAAATAATGTATTTTTTTCCCAATTAAATTCAAATAGATAGCGAGTCTGATGAGTCCCAAACAGGATAAAACCAGTCATATACGTAGTGCCTTCTGGTGATCAGTGTAACTGAAAACATGACATAGGGTATATGCTATGTAAAAATCTAGAAACACTCTCCTCAAAAGGAGTGTTGGGAGTCATATGACATAATGCCACATCTGTATCTCTCTGCTCTGAGAACTTAAGGAAAGCTGAAACATGTATACCATTCTGAAAAATTGGTAATAGGGAAGGAAGTTAACAAAACTGCTAGCCCCGAGGAGGGCTTCTTTAAAAGAGGGCACAAAACAGCCTACTTAAAATAGGAGTTTAAAGTGTCTATAGAATCCAAACCATGAATGGCAAAACCCATGCCAGAGAGAAACCAATCTACTTTCTTGGGTGCAATAAGTTCCAAAGAATCCCTAATAAAATCACAGCATCAAGATGTGCTTGCTCACCACAGTGGATTCTGTTCAACTGATAATCAGGCTAAAGCAAACATGAGCATCTTTATACATGAAATCATCCAGCAAGACTTCTCACAGATCCTTCCTCCAAATGGTCTGAGTAACTGAGTTGTTGAATATGGATCACAGCATCCTGTTCCTCCACCTTTGGAGTATGCATTAAGTAATCAATAAAGGGTGGGGTTTTTTTTTAATGGAAAGGTTCTGTTCTAGGTTTGCACTTTGCATTATTAAGAAGATGGCAACCGATGGAAATAAATACAGATTTCAGCCCATATGTGCTTTTATTTATTTTAAGCTATATAAAAATGTTTGCCTCTAACAGAGATACTTCCCTGATAATTTTTCCCTGCTATATGAAAATAACCTTAACCTTTGGTTATATCCTTTTATTATCGGTCCCTTCCTCCCTTTCCTATCAGGATTATATGTTGTATTTACAGAATACTATTTCTAAACTTATTTAACTGTATTAACTGAAATAACTCCCAATCTCTTCAGGTGTTGACTGCTTTAGATACACATCCTTTTCCTATATTGTTATCATTAACTAGCCCACAGCTATACAGGTACTTTTGATTACCCACTACTCATTCATCAACTGTCTGAAATCGCAATGGCACTGATCAGTCCTTAAGGTTTCAGCTGTCCAACCAATTCTGTGGTCAAGTGATAGCTGTTCGAGTGTTTCGCAACTAACTTGCAATTACAATGGTTGAAGTGCCTCATGGTCAAGTGATCACCATTTGTGGCCTTCCCTGCCAGCTTCCCACAAGTAAGTTAACAGGGAAGTCAGCAAGAAATGTCACAGTCACTCTGATAAGTCAGCAAGAAATGTCACAGTCACTCCCACAGCCTCCCTGCACTCATGCTTGGCCTGCATTGGGCCTCCTAGAACTCCTCCACACACACACACACACACACACACACCCCTTTGGCACATATATACCTCGAGGCACCCTGCACTCCTTACCTGGATTCCCACTGCTTTGATCCACATGTCATGGGGTTGCAACCAGGACTGCTGGGGTTGTTGTTAAGCAATAGGGTCATATGATGTTGCACTTTACAACCTCATGGTTTAGTGACAGCAATTCTGGTCCCAATGACCATCATAATCCAAGCACAACCTGGGTGCATTGTATTTGTTCTGTTTTTGCAAAACGAAAGAAAAAAAAAACCACAAGCAATTTCTCAGAACTGTTACCATCAGATCAGGACTGAGTATCTATACGAGCACCAAATTACCCTGAAGTAATAATTATAATACATTAGTGGTGGTTTAATTTCCAATACGTGCTGTCTGTTTAAATAATGGCACTCGTATCCAAGCTCGGAAAACAGTAGTTTGTATTGCTGGTGAGAAAAACAAAACCCCGCATGGATTTAAAAGATGGATCATTAAAGTGCATCATTATTAGAAAAATGGAAGCAAAGCACATCTTTTCCCTGTTGCTATTTTTATAGGGGGAAAAACACCCTGTATTTGCTTAATGTATTCTTAATGTGATAAATATTGTCATTTTGCTGTGTATAAACTTTCAAATCTATCATAGTTTTAGCACTGTAACCTTCATTTTGATGCCTTATAACTGAAGACACTCATACACAGCAACAAATGACAGAATGAAAAAGTGATAGCCATGTCCTCATTTTAGGACACGGTTTTCCATCCCCATCAGTTTATATTCTCCCTTTCCAGAAGGGAGAATATATATACAAAATCTCCCCAACTATCTACTACTTTTTTCAATACTGGAATTCTTCATTCCTTCCATAGTGCCACTTTGATTACATAAGGATCTAACCTATACCCACTCAAGATGTTTCCAGTTGTATATTTATACAGATTCTATACTCATCATGCACATGAAGACATACTCACAATTGGAATATATTATCCATATAAGATATCATTATGTATAGCCCTTCCCACTGCTGCCGCTGTCCCCGGCCTCTTTGGCCTGGAGCTCGGACTGGTAGTGTGAGGGGGTGTGAAAATGCAAAGCTCCCAGCTGCCACCACTGCTCTGCTCACCCACTTGCTTATCTGCACACTGTCTGTCCCTCCATCTGCCCATGGCGAGTTGTCCCACAGCAAGTTGGCCATGTTCTGTCCTGCGGTGACTTGGCAGATGTGAGTTGGCAGATGCAACTCGGCGGTGGCAAGATGGCCGTGCTGAGCTGGCCATGCCAAGTTGTCCTAGATCCTCTTAGGAAGGCACTAGGTTGCTGAGAGTTGTTGGGAGTGGGTACATGGTTTGCATCTCATTGGGGTGAATGATTTCTGTGTGAGCAAGGAACAGAAAAGTGGAATGTGATACTTGGCAGCAAAGGATTGGCACGATTCTGATCTACATAGTATAAAGGTGTGTGTGTGTGTGTGTGTGTGTGTGAGAGAGAGAGAGAGAGAGAGAGAGAAAGTATTATGCGAATTCACTTCCATCTCCTGCTTCATACATTTTCCACCACTTGGTTCAATCAGATATTTAGGAAACAATTATGTTGGAGCAAATATTTGAGACAATTGCCTTGATTGTAAGATAGAGTCCCATCGTAAGAGAAGAAAGTACACAACTGAATCTTGTTCAGTTTCATTCAATATTATATCACACAACCTGTTCATTAAAAGTAAGTAATCACACCAATAAAAGGAAAGGTAAAACTTATGTACATGTTCCTGCCATTCTCAGCTGCAACACTAAACACTTTGGAACTGTTGAAATTAAAAGATCCTTATTCAGTTACAGGCCAAACCAGCATGAAGGCATCCCGTTGAGGTGCCCTGTATTTAGTACATAGCAAGTCATATTTCTGAATAATTGAGCCCAAGACTCGAATTAGATTGTATTTTTTTAAAAAAATAATAATGTAAAAGCATTTATCATTTTTAAATAAAATGCTAAATGAAACAACATTACACACTTAAAAATTTTAGCTGACAGATATTTAATGCCTTCATTAATGTGGGGTGGGTTGGAATGTTTTGTTTGTTTGATTGATTAGAAAACATTTGACATTTGAAAAGTCGAAAGTATTTAATTATGTTGCCAACTTCCAAAGTTACCATAAGCCTTGAAATGGCATGTCAAGTATTGGCTAAACATTAGAATACCAGTTTGTTCTGCTAAAGGGACTAACTTATAGAATGGCTCATTCATTTCAATGAAAGCCTTATCTTGCTTTCTTAGGAATGACAGCCTCATTTTCAAGGCTAGAATCCCACATCAGATGATTTAATTTAAATTATGCTTCCTATAGTTGGGAGAAGATGGAATTCTGGATTACACCTTCAGGAATAGAGTGAAGAACCAGAAGAGTAGTGCTTTTCAGACTTGGCAACTTTATGATATGTGGACTTCAATTTCCAGCATGTTGGCTGAGGAATTCTGGGAGTTGAAGATGACACATTTTAAAGTTGTCAGGTTTGAGAAGAAGATAAGCTTTCGCACCACAAAAAAACAATTGAAGGATGTGTTGATTAGCCTAAATCTAAACCATTTCAGTCTTTAAATTCTTTATATTCCCAAATATAAAGGAAAACATTTAGGTTCTTTAATGGAAACATTTATGTACTGATTATTTCTAACTTATCTGTATAGTCTAAATGCAGAAAGGGGACTAAAGTTGTCCATCAAAAACTTCATGTTTCAGAATGTCAAAAAAATAGAGCATGCTTTTATGAAAGAAAACTGAGCACAGAAATGTACAAATAAAAAGATCACTATAATGAACATCGTATTAGAAAAAAATGGTTTGTAATGTGTGCATAATAGAAAAGAAATATAAAAGGTTTTGAGTGAAACATGCATGAAATAATATGCAGACTTCTCCTCACCCAAGTTGGAAAAATGAGGAACTGAATAAAATACATTTCTCATCCATTATGGAGAATATAGAAAGCCTGGTTGGCCAGCAATACATGATTTAAGGGCAGAAGGGCTGCTGAGCGACAAGTTTGATGATGCAAGATAATCAGGGTAAAGATGTTCTGAGGAGAATTCCTTTGGTTTTGGGACAGCTGTGAGATTCCCACCTCCTTTAAAAAGATTTGGGGGCTGCCTTAAGTTCTGAGACCCTTCAAGTTGCCCATCCTTGCATTAGCAGCTTTTCTAAACCAGAAAAGAACATTGTTTTGCAGCATTTTTAAAATTATTATTTGAATGGGGTGTGGGGGAGTTCGCCAGGACTGCAGGGACAATAGCAAAAATTTGATAGTCTTACTTGGAGAAGTCGGCCTGTTTTTATTTTTTCTGAGAAAAGACTTTACTATTAATAGATGTGTTAAGTCTACTGGAGATTTTGCATTCCATTTCCATATCAACCTGCTTATACATCCCCAGGTTACCTTTTGAAGTTATATGTTGTCTCCATATGTACAGATAAAACTGCCTCATCAGCCTGTTTGTCATGTTTTTGAAGAGTTTTAAAGCCTCTTTCTAGTTTTGCCTATATCAGATCATTAAGCTGCAGAATAAAAACAATATTACCAGTAGCTACTTGTATTTTATTTTTATTTTTATTTACACTTCCTTTCCGTAGAATTTTGTCTTTCAAATGGCAAAGTATTGATGTCTTAAGATGACTAATTGGAAGCCAATGCAAATTTATATTGTCATGATTTAAAGCAATGAAAGAATCTTAAATCAGTTTTTCATTAGCTACAACTAAAACAGGCTATTAATATAGATATATCTTTTAATGATTACTTCTAATCTTTCTATCTTTGAAATTAATTTTCTTCAATATCCTTCCTATATTTCTTTTATAACTTTAGTCATTTTTCTCTTTTTATGACATTTATTTCTGTAATCTGCCTAATTATTTTTTCCAGACTCTTCACACAATTAATTTTTGTTCCTCTTCCCTTTTCTTTTGTTTTATATATTGCCGTTCTTCTCAAATCACCTGTTATTCATAATTATCTCTTTTTATTGAGAATAGATGGAGCTGTCAGTTTCAAATTTTCTCACATTGTATTGTTTTTACTCTTCAGTTTGCCCAATTCCAATGATATTTTGATTTTTTTAAAGAAATGTTTCCACATAACTTTGTATATGTTGCTAAAACCCCTAATTTATATTTGTATGTAAACCCCCAAATATTCATAGTGTTGATCTGAAAATCAGTTGGGCGTGCTTATGGGATAAAAGTAGTTTCTTTAGCTTAATTTTATTTTTTATATTTAGGCAAATGTTTAGCTTCAGGAAAAATATAAACTTTAAAAACTTCTGTATTTAATATTTCTATTGAGAATAGTATTTATAAGAGGAAGGTAATATATAAAGAAAACATTGTCAATATAGCTAATTATAGTAGTCACAGATCTATTCTTTGTTGCAGGGGTTTTCAACTCTCTCTTGTATCAATTTTGCAGCTGGAAACATTTTACACATTTTAAATTTCATTGATCCATTACAAGGTATCCTTTATTATTCAGTAATCTGAATAGACTATTGCAACGCTCTCTACATGGGGCTGTCCTTGAGGACCACTCGGAGGCTTCAGCTGGTGCAGAATGCAGCCGCACGAGTTGTGATGGGGGCTTCCCGATACTCCCATGTAACACCTCTGCTCTGTGAGCTGCATTGGCTTCCGGTTGCCTTCCAGGTGAGATTCAAGGTGCTGGTGATGACCTATAAAGCCCTAAATGGCGTGGGTCTGAGATATCTGAGGGGACACATGCTGCCGGCATCAAGTTCCCTTCGTCCTGTGCGCTCCCACAGGGAGGGCCTTCTCAGGGTGCCGCCGGCAAAAGACTGCCGGCGGGTAACACCCAGGGGGAGGGCCTTCTCTGTGGGTGTGCCTGCCCTTTGGAACCAGTTACCTGTAGAGCTCAGGACTGCCCCTGATCTTCGTTCATTCCGCTGGGACCTGAAGATCTGGCTCTTTGAGTTTTCCGGCCAGGACTGAGAATTTTAATTTTAACTTATTGTAATTGGGTTTTAATTGGAGCTATAGGCGTTTTATATTTTACTCAAGGATAATTTAATTATTTTAATTGTTATTAACTTTTTGTATTTGTATTGCTATTTTAATTACCTTGTGAACCGCCCTGAGTCCCATGGGAGAAAGGCGGTATATAAGTTCGATAAATAAATAAATAAATAAATAAAATCTGCAGGAACAAATTTATAGGTTTTCACTATTCAGAAGAAAAAATCGTGGAGAAAATTAGAGGGAAAGAAAGGAGAGGATGAAGGAGCTCAACTAACAATTCAGAAGTGGGGATGCAAAGTAAAAGTTAGGAGACTAGGGAATTAATTTTCTACTTGATTTGTTAGTAGCCCAGATAGGCGGGGGGGAAGGAAAAGGGTTGGATTGCTACCTATCAGTTCCCAAAATACATATTAGGTTATTGAATAGCTATACTTACTTTTGAGTAAGCAGAAAGTATGGAACTATATCAGTGCTTTCTGCTTACTCAAAAGTAAATATGGAAAATGTGTTTTAGTTTTGGACTAAAGGGACCTTAACCCTTCACATTTCCTTATTCTCTCAGACAAGATCATATATGCAGTTTGCATTAATGAAACATGATGTATTTAGGAGAATGGAAAGTTCCTTTCTTCTGTTAATGACAGGTTTCTTGTTGTATGATACAAATAACATATAATTTGAGTCTACACAATAATGCCAGTAGGATGTTAGAACTGCATTACTCTCCACTAGGAACTTCATGTTCTCAAAAGGTCCTCTCCACTTTTGTCACTTTCCCCAAGTAAATCTGTACATTTCCAACCAACACACAGCAGGGCAGGCAAATGATATGATGTGCATTATGACACCATCCCATAAATGTTATGACTTAAGCATATGAGCTGTCATAAGACAAACATATTCGTCACATAATTTCATCATTTGTGCAATGATATATACAGTATGTTCAATAGATCAATCTTAACATCAAAATAGTCTGTTAAAGATGCTATTGATAACTTCTCTGTTTCTAATTCAGCTTGCTTAGCCTTATAGTAATGACAGAAGTGTCAATGTCATTGGTCAGTGAAAAATGTAACTCTAAATGACATGTATTTTCAAGAAGTTCCCATAACCTAGTGATCTGAAACATTTCCAACTATTCCTGACACACAGAAATATGCTGTATAAATTGGTAGTCCATAAGCAACAGTGATATGATTCTGAGGCTCATAAAAGTGAGGCACAGTAATTTGATTGGCTAACACATAATTTTTATCCACTTTCCTAGCATAAAAAATTTATGACTGTGTATAAAAGATGGGTGCGAAATCAATAAATTATTTTTTTCTCTTTTTTTTCTCTTCAAAATGTTTATTGAAGCCATAATCATTCTCTAGTGAGTAGAAAAAATAACTAGTTCTGCTTATTATTTCAACTAAAACATGTTTAAAAGATATCTTTAGTGTAGGGACTGGGTTTTGCATTTCCTAATATTACTCAATTGATTACTTTGAAAAAAAATGAAGATATGTTCCTATTAGCATTGGCCAAGGACATCAAAGAAGGTATGAACTTAATAATAACAGTAACTAAAATAGAATGAAGAGTTTTGCTGGAAAGCTATCTGAAAATATCACTGTGTTCAATATTTGTTGATACAATGTTTGGTTTAGTGAAAATGATTTTGTTAAAAAATAAATCCCAAATATTATGCCTGCATACAAATGTATACTGGATCAGAAGTGTACATTAAATGGGAAGTGTGCTTTGTTTTGACGCTGAAGTAAAACTTACAACTTATAATGTCTACTTTGCATGTAAAACATACACTACTGATTTTGCTTCTGCATGGCATAGTGATAAGCTGCCAATGTAGTCTGAAAGGGAAAGGGTTAAAGGAATGCATGGTAGTAAGGCTATTAGGACTGCTTCATCTGATGGCAATACATTAGTTCCAACATCATAAAAGAAGATACCTTAATATTATTTATCACATGAATAAGGATGCTAACTGTCTTGTTTGACTATGTGCTTCGCTTAGGCCTCAGGGTAGATACTGTGGAAAATGGGATGCCACTCTAGATGTTCTAATACAAACAGTGAAAGACATCTGACCATTGTATGGTCAAGTATATTTATATTATATTTATATTTATTAAATTTTTATACCGCCCTTCTCCTGAAGGACTCAGGGTGGTGTACAGGGCAATAAATATCGAAATACAAAATACAAAAGTTATAAAAAGAATTAAATAATTATGCCCAATATAATACAATAATTAAAACTATGCTAAAACCCAAACCCAAACCCCAAACCCATCAGACCAGGCCAGATTGTTCAAATAAATAGGTTTTTAGATCGCGTCGGAAGGAGCGAAGGTTGGGGGCCATCCGGAGCTCAACCAGCAAGCGGTTCCATAGGTCTGGAGTGCCCACAGAGAACGCCCTTCCCCTGGGGGCCACCAATCGACATTCTCTGATTGGAGGCACCCTGAGGAGGCCCACTCTGTGGGAGCGCACTGGACGGAGGGAAGTTGACGCTGGCAGCAGGTGCTGCCATAGGTAGTCTGGACCCATGCCATGTAGGGCTTTATAGGTCATTACCAGCACCTTGAAATTCACCTGGAGGGCAACTGGCAGCCAATGCAGCTCACGGAGCAGAGGTGTAACATGGGAGTATCGGGAGACCACCAACACCACTCGCATGGCTGCATTCTGCACCAGTTGAAGCCTCCGAGTGGTCCTCAAGGGCAGCCCCATGTAGAGAGCATTGCAGTAGTCCAAACGAGAGGTCACGAGCGCATGAGTGACTGTACACAAGGCATCCCGGTCCAGATAGGGCTGCAACTGGCGCACCAGGTGAACCTGGGCGAAGGCCCCCCTAGTCACAGCTCCTATATGATCTTCTAAGGAGAGCTGTGAATCTAGGAGGACCCCCAAGTTGTGAGCCCTATCTACGGGGGGTAATAACTCACCCCCCCATAGTAAGAGATGGAATAATCTGAATTTCCTGAGATGCTGGCACGCACAGCCACTCAGTCTTGTCAGGGTTGAGCTGAAGGCTGTTCCTCCCCATCCAGACCCGGACCACCTCCAGGCAACGGGACATCACGTCGAGGGCATCACTGGGGTGGTTTGGGGTTGAAATAAAAAGCTGGGTATCATCAGCATACTGATGATAACCAACTCCAAAACCACAAATGATCTCACCCAGAGGCTTCATATAGATGTTGAAAAGGAGGGGCGAGAGGACCGATCCCTGAGGAACTCCACAAACGAGAGGCCTCAAGGTCGACCTCTGCCCCCCTGCCAACACCGAAGGTAGGAGGAGAACCACTGAAGAACTGTGCTTCCCACTCCCAACCCCCTGAGACGCCGCAGCAAGATACCATGGTCGATGGTATCAAAAGCCGCTGAGAGGTTTAACAGGACTAGGACAGAGGAACAACCCCTGTCCCGAGCCCGCCAGAGATCATTCACCAGCTCAACCAATGCCGTCTCCATGCTGTACCCAGGCCTGAAACCCGATTGGTACGGGTCCAGATAATCAGCTTCCTCCAAGAACAAAGTGAGCTGATGCGCCACCACGCTCTCAACAACCTTCGCGAGAAAGCGAAGGTTGGACACCGGACGAAAGTTATTTAATACAGCTGGGTCCAGGGCAGGCTTCTTTTTTTTATTAAAGAGTTTTACAAAAACAAAATTTTACAATATATCCCCAAATCCCTCCCACCCCAAACCCACCCACTTCCCCCCCACTTCCCAGAGCTAAACACAGGATTATAGTTACAATAATCATATTCTAAATAAAAATTATGCATAATATACAATTAACCAAATTCATAATGTGCTTTAACTCCCCTTTAACATAACTACAAACAAAGTACCAATAACAATATCCCACTAAAATCTACTCATAAGCTAAATGGAACTTTTTAGTCCCATATTTGTTCTGAATATAATTTATCCATCTCCTCCAAACTGAAATATATCTTTCCTGTGAATGATCTTTCAAATAAGCAGAAATCTTAGACATTTCTGCAAGATTCGAAACTTTAAACACCCATTCTTCTATAGTGGGCAAACTATCCTTCTTCCAATATTGTCCCACCAGTAACCGTGCTGCTGTTATCATGTTCAAC
This sequence comes from Vipera ursinii, assembly GCF_947247035.1. Classification (NCBI taxonomy): domain Eukaryota; kingdom Metazoa; phylum Chordata; class Lepidosauria; order Squamata; family Viperidae; genus Vipera; species Vipera ursinii. The sequence goes on along the minus strand of NC_139516.1, from coordinate 133,602,802 downwards.
ATCAAGTTAGTTTCTTTAACATCACAATCTGCAACAATACCCAACAAAAACAATTGCGGAGAAAACTTTATCTTTCTCTTAAAAATCTTTTGAATGTTCCACCAAATTTTGATCCAAAAAGCTTTTATATTTCTACAAGTCCACCACATGTGAAAATAGGTAGCTTCTAAACTACCACATCTCCAACATTTAGACTGTAAATTAGGATACATGTTAGACAACTTCTTGGGATCCAGATGCCATCTATAAAACATTTTATAAAAATTTTCTCTTAAATTTTGAGCCTGAGTAAATTTAACATTTCTAACCCAAATTATCTCCCAGGTGTCCAACAAAATTGGTTCCTGAATATTTTGTGACCACTTTATCATACAGTCTTTAACCAGTTCCATTTCCAAATCAACCGCATCATAATACAATTTCAAATTCAGCGCCTTGAGTCCCCCTCTTTCCCTAGCATCTTGTAAAATCTTAAATTTAACTCTTGGTTTTTTCCCTGCACAAATTCAATTAAAGCATTATATATCCTCTTTATATGTGCACAATTTAAATCTCTAATTTGTTTTACTAAATTTTGATCTGTAATTGTGATGCCAACCTTTTGATCTGACTTCCACCTAACTTTCAATTGGATATATTGAAACCAAGAGTAACTTATGTTTTCTTGTCTTAACTCCTCTAATGATTTAAGTTGCCAATCAGTCCCTTGCAATCTAAGTATTTCCTTATAAGAAACCATGTCCATACTCACTCCCATAGATACGCCCTCTATTGCGTGTCCAGGAATTCCCCAAATCGGTATTTTATAATTTAACTTGTAATAATACTTTTTCCAGACACGCAATAAAGCACTTCTAAGAATATGGGATTTAAAAGCCCTGTCCACCTTCTTATCGTAAAGCAAATATGCATGCCATCCATATACCAAATCCCATCCCTCAAGATGAAGTATTCTCTTTTTAGTTAAATTAAGCCAATCACTAACCCACGTCAAGGCAACCGCATCATAATACAATTTCAAATTCAGCGCCTTGAGTCCCCCTCTTTCCCTAGCATCTTGTAAAATCTTAAATTTAACTCTTGGTTTTTTCCCTGCACAAATAAATTTGTTAATACCCTTCTGCCATTGATCAAGGTTGGCATCCTTTTTCAATATAGGGCAGGCTTCTTGAGGAGGGGTCTCACCACCGCCTCCTTCAAGGCAGCGGGAAAACTGCCCTCACTCAAGGAAGCAGTTATCACTGCCTGGAGCCAGCCTCGTGTCCCATCCCGGGCTGCATAAACCAGCCAGGAGGGGCACGGGTCCAATAAACATGTGGTGGATCTCAGCTTCCCCATGATCCTGTCCACGTCTTCAGGAGTCACAGGATCAAACTCCTCCCAGATAACATCGACAAGACTGCCCTCATCCTCATCGTCAGACTCTGCCCAGTCGGAGTCCAAACCGGTCCGTATCCGAGCGATTTTGTCCGACAGATGTTGACTAAACTCCTCGGCACAACCCTGCAAGGGCTCCTCCCTCACTTCCTGATTAAGGAGGGAGCAGGTCAACCTAAACAGGGCGGCCAGGCGATTATCTGCGGACACAATGAGGACGGCAAAGTAATTAGACCTTGCCGTCCTCATCGCCGCGAGATAAGATCTCGTAAAAGACCTTAGTCGCAACCGGTCGGATTCAGATCGGCTGGATCTCCAACAGCTCTCTAGGCTCCATTTCCGACGCTTTATCTCCTGGAGCTCCATAGAAAACCATGGAGCCCATTGGGATCTGCACTGGGTCAAGGGCCGCATGGGTACAACTCGGTCGAGTGCCTCCGTGGCTGCCTTTTCCCAGGCTTCTACTAGGGCATCGGCCGAGTTGTGAGCAAAGGAGGCAGGTGGGGACCCAAGCGCCGCCTGGAACTGCTCAGGGTCCATTAGTAATCATTCTAAAAGAAATAAAAAGAGAGGAAACAAATTCTTGTGTTGCTGTAAGAAAAGTGAAAACAATAATGCTGCAGAGATTGGTTGCTGTCCACCTTGACCTGATAAAGTACTTCGTGGAATTGAGGTTCGAACAGTCAACACCAACAGATGTGATTTCTTCAAAAGTTTGCTTCAGCTGGAGCTCTGCCAAAACAGTTCTACAGAGTCCCAACATAGACTCCTTAGCCATCAAAAATATATGATGACCTATCTTTCCACATGTCCCTAAATTTATTGCTGAATATTTTAACTGCTTGTGAAAGAGCTGGTGGTATTTTTGTGTTTTAGAACATAGAATGATAGAGTTGGAAGGGACCTCAGAGGTCTTCTAGTCCAACCATGTTTTTCATTTTTTTTACAAACAGTAAATGTCCTAGGAACAATTTATTTATTTATTTATTTATTTAGTTACATTTATATACCGCCCTTTCCCTGAGGACTCAGGGCGGTTTACAGGGAATTAAAAAATCCACCATACAAAAGTTAAAAAACCAAATTAAAAAATATTAAATTAACCCTGTACACTTAAAACCCCAATTAAAAATTTCTCCTCAGCCTGGGCCCGAGAGCTCAAAGAGCCAGGTCTTCGGGCCCCGGCGGAATGATCGGAGGTCGGGGGCAGTTCTCAGCTCCACCGGCAGCTGGTTCCAGAGGGCAGGCGCTCCCACTGAGAAGGCCCTATCCCTGGGTGTCACCCGCCAGCAATCTCTCACCGGCGGCACCCTGAGCAGACCCTCCCTGTGGGAGCGCACTGGGCGAAGGGCGTTTGATGCCGGCAGCAGGTGTTCCCTCAAATAGCCCAGACCCAGGCCATGTAGGGCTTTATAGGTAATAACCAGCACCTTGAATTTCACCCGGATTTTGACCCAACATTTTACTCACTATTTACCACGGTATTCCTCAATTAAATTAACCTGCAGCTCTATCTTCCCTGTTAGGCATATGGTGTTAGCCTACAATGTTGGGTTGAAAATATATTAACCATAATGCTATGTCTTTAAGAAGTTAATTGGCCAATGGGTATGTAAGTGTTCTTATGGCCATAAGAGGAAGCTAGGAACGTAGCTTCTCTCTCTCTCTGAATTCACTGCTCTCTACTATTACTGTTTTTGCTCTGCTGTTGGTTTACTACTGTTGTAAACCTGAACTGTGTATTGACCTCTGGACCGGTAAGAAGACTTTGTATTTGGATTGCTACTTGGACTGTTGCTATTGTTTATGACCTGGACTGTTTATTTTTGACTGTGCATTTTTGTTCTTACACCACCTCAAAGTAAAATACTTTTTGCTTATACAACTCAGTGTACTCCTGTGTGTGACTCTTACTACTCTCAGTACCCTTCCTTGTCTGTGCAACTCTTTGGTAGCACAAGGAGACCTCTGCACAACAAATTCCTTAACATTCCCTTAAAGATGAATTGCTATCTAGAATATAATATAATAGTGGTTGGTTCAACTTTGACTTTCTGGTAAACTTTTCCTTTAAATAATTAAGTAGCAATGTTCTTGTGGTTGATGCTCTCAAATATCTCAGTAGAAGGAAAATAAAAGTAATCAAATTAATTTCTACTTTTGGCTATGTTTAATTACAGTTGACAAACTAACCTGTTGTTTTGTTTAAAACAATAAAATGAATTGCTTGGGCAGTTACAATTACAGAAATATGCAGGAGAGAAATCACTGTACAGTCTAATTAGCATTGGATCACTCAAGCATCTTAATTTTTTTTATTGAAAAGTTTTTCAATACATTTTATCTTTAACAATCCCTCCCCCCTCCCCCCACCCAACCCTTCCTAGCCCGCCCTAACCCTCCCCCCTCCCCTTCCCCCCTCCCCCTCCCCGACTTCCCAGAGCTAAATACAAGGTATAAAGGTAAAAACAATCATAAACAACCATATGTTAACAACAATAAACTATTAAGTCTATCGCACTCTAGCTCATGTAAAATGACTACAAGCAATACTAATATCACATCAAAACTTATACAAATGCTAAATGAAACTTTTTAGTCCCATATTTGTTCTGGATGTAATCAAGCCACTTTTTCCACTCCATAATATAACGTTGCGAATGGTCTTTCAAATACTCAAGCATCTTAATGAGTAAGGATTCTTTTTTTAAAAAAAAAAATAATGTGTGATGTTTGGTGTTATAAACATATACATAAGATGATGTAAACAAATGTAAGAATCTATGTAACAACATTTACAATGCTGTTCAGAAGAGTCAAGTAATAGAGATAGAATACTATCAAAATAAAGCTAATGTGCAGTAATGGTGAGACGCGGAACTGCTGATGAGAATGATTAAAGATCTTCCATCAGCCCATTTTTCTGATCAAAACTGTTGTTCACCTCCCACACTGCTATTTTCTCCATCTATCCAAAAAATTTTAATGGCTGATTTAAGAGCAAATCCAACAGAACCAATCAACTCAAGAGCATTAGTTATGATTATTCACAGCTTTCCATAATTTATTTGAAGGAAAGGAAAGGAGAATATTTTGTTCAGAGAACCTAATCATAGATCTTATCTTACTGTTATTGATTCTTGTTCCTGCTTAGAATCACCTTTGGTGAGAGGGGCAACTATATAAATCTGATCAATAAATGTTGCTTCTAAGATTAATGCTAAATTCACACATGCATATACAGGGTTGGTACATTTGATAATTGAAAGCTAAATGTGCTAAAAGAATCACCCCAAACTATGTGCTTGAAATGATCTAAGCTGATACAACTATTCTATATGTGATAATTCATTTACACATGCCAACAGTATAAGTGCTGAACAAGAAAGTGAGTCTTCCTAGTTCTAAATAGCATTTTCTTCTTAAGTGTTTTATTTTTTCTCTCTTCAGATTATTAGGATTTACATCAAAACATTTTGTGTGCATCACAGCTTTTGGTCTTCTTTATGGTCTAGGCATTTATGTATCACCAGAACAATCAACCTACCGGGAAATACACAGACCCAGATAGTAGCAAATGTGGAAATAATTATTGAATTATACATTAAAAACTCAATACACTTTTTTATTATGAAGAAGACTGTGAGCTATAAAGTCTGCTACCATCTGTTGGGCAAATTCAAGTCTCCTGCTATGCCTTAGAAAGAAAAACACGGCAACTAACATAACCTTAAAAAATTACTTCTCTCCACTTTATGTACTTCAGGTTTCACTAGTTACTCTTTTCTTTAGTCATACTATCAGTTAATAAAGTTTTCCATTTTCTTTTTTCTGAATTTCTTGCTCTCAATGTTCACTCATTAAATATGTGACAAGAACTAGAAAACTGGACATTCCTTCCCTCCTTTCCCGTCAGTTCATGGACTGTCCATATCAAGTGAATTAATCAAACCAAATAACAAAAGCAAACAAATGGATTCATCTGCCGAACATGGCCACACTTAGTGATTTACTGTTAAAACATTGGATCTACTTCTCTTACTGCCTTGCATTATCCTTTTTCAACTCTTTAACCTTCCCATTCCTAATACCCCATGGGTTTTTTTTAATTTCTTTGGGGTTTTGTTTTGTTTTTTTCCCTCTCTATTTCTTTTATGTATAATTCTCCATATTTTTCCTCTCCTTTCTGTTGATTATTTTTCATTTTGTTTCAATAATATTAACAAATTTATTTGAATGTTAAAGATGTCCAGATTAGATTAAGAAGCAATAACAAGAACATAATCTACAATAAAACCAGTCAAAATGAAAGTGCAGCATTTAACTGTAAGGTAAGGTAAAGGTTCCCCCGCACATGCGTGCTAGTCGTTTCTGACTCTAGGGGCCGGTGCTCATCTCCGTTTCAAAGCCGAAGAGCCAGCGCTTGTCCGAGGACGTCTCCGTTGTCATGTGGCCAGCATGACTAGACGCCAAAGGCGCACGGAACGCTGTTACCTTCCCACCAGAGTGGTCCCTATTTTTCTACTTGCATTTTTACGTGCTTTTGAACTGCTAGGTTGGCAGAAGCTGGGACGAGTAACAGGCGCTCACTCTGTTACACGGCACTCGGGATTCGACCTGCCAAACTGCTGACCTTCTGATTGACAAGCTCAGCGTCCTAACCCACTGAGCCACCACGTCCCTTTTGTTTAACTGTACAACAGCTAAAAACTATTTCATAAATATATAGACACTAACTCACACAACTATAATTTGTTTCATAATATTTTGGTACTGTGGCAACATTTACTTACAAATCTTGAAGAAATATGCATGGTTTAATATACCATTTAAATTATTATTTTATTTTATTGATATCCCACCTTTATTTTTTATTTTTTACAAATAACTCAAGATGGCAAACATATCAAACACACTTTCCTCGTCCTATATTCCCCACAACAACCCTACGAGGTGGGGTGGGCTGAGAGAGAGTGAGTGGCCCAAGGTCACCCAGCTGGCTTTCATGCCTAAGACAAGACTGAAACTCACAGTCTCCTGCTTTCTTGCCTGGTGCTGAGTTGTTTCATTATGACAACAAAATAAATAAATAAATAACCAAACTGGCATACTGGGCAGAATGAGATGAAAATAAGGGTTAACAGGCCCTTTTGATTATATTAATGCTTCCAAATTTCCATTGAATATATTAAAGGATTTAGGAGCAATCCATTTTTTGAAGTATTTTCCTTGGATTTCTTAAGAAATGAAGGAAGAAAAGTATAGTAGCTTGCTAATTATCTAGTAAATAGCCTATAAATAAGTTAAAAAGTAAAGGTAAAGGTAAAGGTTCCCCCGCACATGCGTGCTAGTTGTTTCCAACTCTAGGGGCCGGTGCTCATCTCCGTTTCAAAGCCAAAGAGCCAACATTTGTCTGAGGACATCTCCGTGGTCATGTGGCCAGCATGACTAGACACCAAAGGCGCACGGAACGCTGTTACCTTCCCACCGTAGTGGTCCCTATTTTTCTACTTGCATTTTTACGTGCTTTCGAATTGCTAGGTTGGCAGCAGCTGGGACGAGTAACAGGTGCTCACTCTGTTACACGGCACTCGGGATTCGACCTGCCAAACTGCTGACCTTCTGATTGACAAGCTCAGCATCCTAACCCACTGAGCCACCGTGTCCCCTATAAATAAGTTAATGGTTGCCAAATGCAGAATGCCCTTTTTTCCAACTTAACAATAAAAACATTTAAAAACTTGAAAAAGTAAGCAAGATTGAAAAAGATCATTATTTTTGGACCAGATGTTGTTTTTTTCTCAGCTAGAAGCTTGTTGGCTTGGCTCATTGGCCAGTTTCACTTTCTCATGTCAGTATGAGAGAGTCTGTTCTACCATTCAACCCTTTCTTAGTTTTTGAATTGTATGGAAGGAAAAGTACCACAACATTTGTCACAGCAGAATTATAAAGCATGAAAAAGTCCACCAAATTTTCAAATCATCCCATTTTTTCCAAATCTAGTTGAAGATGGCTGTTTCTATTCAACAACTGAAAGAAATTTCAAGAATTGATTTAAAGGTTTGGGGCAGGGATCTTCAAACTTGGCCCTTTTATGACTTGTGGACTTCAACTCCCAGAATTCCTCAGCCAGCATGCCTGGCTGAGGAATTCTGGGAGTTGAAGTCCACAAGTCATAAAAGGGCCAGGTTTGAAGACCCCTGGTTTGGGGTGATGCTTCAGTTGATTCTCTTTACAACTCAATCACCCCTTTCAAGCTTCACACATCTTAATACTACTTTCCCCTCTCCCTCTTTGAATACTTTCAGCTGTTATGCATTGGTCAAACATGTTTTTGCTTCAAAAGTATTAGAATGATTCTTCCACCCGATATAAGTGCAAGTTGGTCAGTCATGACGATCAAAACAGAGACAGAATACAGGTGTGTGGGTGTGGGTGTTTTACAATTGTTTAAGAAATAAATACATCAGTAGAAACTAAAAGTACCCGTAAGTTTTCTGATTGTGTTTTGTTTCTGCCTATTCAATAAACTTTAGTATTGTGTCAATTATAGCATTTATTTTGTCTCAGTTAGTTGCATTATCTTCCTCAGTTGTGAAATGGATATTGATTTTTTTTTCTTCTTCTTGGAGTTAGGACATTGTTTTTCGAAGGAGAAAAAGTGAATTCAATAATTTTACTACAGTAAAAAAGCTTCAGGTTCAATTATTATTTGCAGTTTTTATTTTATTCTTTAAAGGATATGTTTTTATTATTATACTTATCTATCTGATAAGTATACTGATCTATCTATCTATTTATTTATTTATTTGATTTTGCAGCATAGCCTGTTTTATACAAGAGGGTATTTTTTTTTCTTCTGTGTCCTTGGTACATCATCTCCAGGTTGAAGATGTATAGACTCTACTGGAACAGAGCTGAAAGATCAGGTCCACTTTTTTCATATTTTGGGGAGCCACTAAAACATTAAGAGAGACCAGAAACATAGTTGAAATTTAACTTGATGTGGGGGTGGAGGAGAGAGATTATTTGTGTATTATTTTTACAATTAACAATACTCTCTAGCTTTGGAATGATGTACAACACAGTGAAAAAGTTAATGGCTGTAAACAAATTGCTTAAGCAATTAAAGGATGATCCCAGTCTTTTGGTACTGTACTGTAAATCAGTGAGAGACATAATTTGCTTCTTCCAAAGATACAGCAACCACGAGACAAATTAAAAGACAAGATTATTTTTCCTACCCTGGAAAATAAACATTCATTGTTATTGACAATTATTACTAGTTCATAAAGTTTTCTAGTTTTAGATACACTTTTCTTAATCTTGTTCATAATTTTCCTCAATGTTACTTAAAAAACCCTTCATTCTTTTATGTATATTATTTTATACTGTACCTACCTCCACTATGTGGTTATTATGTAAGCATCTTTAGCATTACATACAGGTAGTCCTTGTTTAGTGACCACAATTGAGACCAGCAATTCAATTGATAAGTGAAGCCGTTGCTAAGTGAAATCAAGACATGCTTATGATCTTCCTTCAGCTCTTCTTTGCTTTACAGAACTGTGAGAGTTGTAAATGTGGGGGTTGGTCATAAAGCTTTTTTTTTCTTTCATCACTGTCATAATTTTTTGCTAAATGAAGCAGCCACTAAACAAGGATGACTTGTTTCCTTTCTCAAAAGTACATTGCCTCCCCCTCCCAATTTAGTTGACTTACTTAACTGCTGCTTCTTCCTATCTCTCCTACTTAAAGATCCTATTTAAAGAGACATTTCAATGTGCTTTCATGAAGACCATTTTTTCATACCCTTAATTACTAGTACATAGGGCAGGTGTTGGAGGGGCATTTTATATCCTACAACCTTCTTTCTTCTTATTCTTATTTCCCAGTTTCTTATTGGGAAATGCACAAACTGTAGGTTTGAATGTGCTTTCCTACTGATCTAATACATTGCTAGTTTGAGTTATAGTTCCTATTGAACTTCAGACCAACAAGTACACCATGCCTGTATCTAGAGGAAATAATTCTCACTGCACAAGAAGATTTATAGAAGTTGCCTTCTCAAATATTTTATTGGAAGCATGTATCATTTGTGTTCATTTTATTCTGAATCAATATCTGAAAACCCCCTTTGGTCTCAGAGCTCATGCACTTGAGTTTATTTCACTGGGCTTTTGGAGAAGATTAACTGTTAGACAGGCTTTTGCTTGAATTACCTGGGGCTTTGATTTGACTTTTACAGAGTGGATTTGGTCTTTGCCCTGTTGACTCTTGATTTCTGTTGAAGATCATCAAAGGACTGACTTCGTGTGCAATACCTCTGACAAGCTCAATAAAACATGCTAACCACATTTTAGCTGCAGTGAAATGTGTTTTCTACCCTAAACTATAAGTTAAAGGGCATTTTCCTGTCTATTTCCTGAAATAACACATCTTCACTTTAATCTGTCATTTTTTTAAAAAAAGGTCAGTCTTATGACTGTACAACTTAGATGTAGAAAAAAAAGTTGCTCTAAGATCTTTTCCTGATTGTTTTTTTTTACTTTAATTAACTTTTCTTTAACATTAAAAAGAATATTTTTAAAACTTTTAAACAATTCCTTTTATGCAGTATTTCAAAACATTAGCACTCTAAAATAATTATCTAAAAATTGCACAAGCATCTTGAATATTTTCAATAATTTGTTCCCTAAAAGTATAGAAGGAAATATTATATGTATAGCAAAGAAATATAAATCAGGACATTTAGCAGAATGTGGTAAGGACACTCCAAATTTTTATTTTGTAATATCAGAAGTTTGAGATAAAGTTGCAAAGGAGGAAATTTTGCAGTATATCATTTTTTAATGTTATATAACAAGATGTTTTACTATAAATTAATATAATTATATATTTCAGGATTATATAAATTTATTCATAGAGTAAGAGGAAAATATTCTACTTAGTTATAAAACAATACAATTGTACATGATCTTTAGATTTTTCAGGATAATATGTTTCTCCTATCGTTAGGCTTATGAAATATGGGGGAAAAGACATGAAATACGGGGGGGGGAGTCTTGAAGAGTCTCCATATGTGAGTTGGGTAGTCATAAAAATATGTTTAATAAATACCTTGCTCAATAGTAATAACTGCGAGAGGGTTCTTAGAGTCCTAATCCTCATATTTGATCACTTAAATATCAGCCAGCAGCTGCCAAAAAAGCCAATAATGCCTTGGTAAGACCACACTTGGAATACTGTATCCTGTTTTGGTCACCACAATATAAAAAAGATGTTGAAACTTTGAAAGGAGTACAGAGAAGAGCAAGAAAGATGATTAGGGGGTGGAGACTAAAACATATGAAGAACGGTTGCATGAAATGTGTATGTCTAATTTAGTGAAAAAAGAGTGACATGATAATGTTCCAATATTTGAGGGACTGCCACAAAAAAGTGGGTGGATCAACCTATTCTCCAAAACACCTGAAGGCAGGATAAGAAGCAATGGTTGGAAACAAATCAAGGAGAGAACCAACATAGAACTAAGGAAAAATTCTCTGACAATTAGAACAATTAATTGGTGGAATAACTTGCATCTAGAAGTTCCATGTGCCCAAACACTGAAGAAGAGATTGGACAAACATTTGTCTGAAATGATATAGGTTTCCTGTTTGAGCAGGGGGTTGAACTAGAAGACCTCCAAGTTCTCTTCCAACTCTGTTATTCTGTTAAATAAAATATACTGTAGAAAGATATGTAAGCTAAAATCTTTCAAAGGATGATAAAAAGGATGTGGAGGTATGAATGTCATCTATGATACTTCTACACAAGTGTCCTTTTGCTGTGCAAATATATTGTATAATGAAATTGTAAAGAGTTTATTGTTGTTGTACCCATCATCAAAGCCATTTTGGGATAATAATCTCTGAAATGCAAGTCTGACTTTGGTATTACTTAGAAGCAAAAAAGCTTCCAAGTTAAACACTAAAAAATAAATGTCCGTAAACCATTAATTGAACTAGCATAAAAGCACATAATAAAAACAGTGGCTATTGCCCATATGATTTTTAATGAGAAACAGTAGTAGTTAGGAAATACTTTAAATAATTACTTAAAGTCTTGACTTATAAGCTAGTAATGAGAAAAGATGGGGATGGGGAAACCAGTCCCAATGGAAATCATTTTCAAATGATTTCATATATATAGCAATGCTATTCTATAATCATTTGGCTATTAATCGAGAGAATTAAAGGAATTTGTGCATACATTTGAATTACAACATTATTTTAAGTTTTGACTTTTTCCCAGAATATGCATTTGTAGAGCTTACAAAGCTTTTAAGTGTGTTTTTGTACTTAATCAAATAACACAGAAAATGGAAACCTGCTCACATTAATAGCACATAGTGTAAACAAGATCTCCTGTACCTGAAATTCTTAAGATCAAATTCCCTGTGTATGCCAAAAGAAGGGATTGAATGGACTATAGCAGAGTTTTTCAAAATTGACAACTTTAAGATATGTGAACTTCAACACCCAGAATTCCTGAGGCAGCATGCTCTCTGAAGAATTCTGGAAGATGAAGTCTACACACCTCAATGTTGCCAAGTTTGAGAAAACACTAGCCTCTATCAACTAACTTTGTAAAGTATTAATTGTAAAGTGCATCAAAAAAATCTCTGCTTTATGGTCCTGTTTTAGGTAATATGAAAGATGGAGGGAAGGGTAGAACAAGTCTTCATATCCTAAAAATTATGCTTTGCCTTATAGGCAAAAATGGAAGTGGAAAACCCTCTCTTTAATGGAGAAGAACAGCTAGATTTACAATTAAGCATATAGTAGTCTAAAGAGAAATTTTGAACCTCTTTAGAAAGCAGAATAAAAAGCCTGCATGCAAAAAATAAAATCCTGACACCCCTCCCCCATGTAAATTTGCAATAAATCCACCTAAAGCAATCCACTATCCAAAGTACTTACAATACTAGTTACACCCACGCAACATTATGTGTAACTTTTTAAAATATGTGGTATAATAAATAAGGTTAAGTTTGGTTTGTGGGCAGTGTTTTATACTATATTCCCATTGGCAATGTATTCATTTTGAAAACTGGTGTTTATTTTCCCATTTTATCTATATGCTAGATAGGGCAGAAGTGTTTTGTTTATTTTGTTTTTTTAAGAAAACATCCTTCTCTATCAAGTTGCCTGCAATGAAAACTTTATACAGTTATCATATCATTTGGGTCTTAGAGAGTCCAACTGTAGATACGTTATCTATTTATTTTATGTTCAGTTAATTATAATTCATCTCATTTATATTTAACACTCAGTTTAGTAAATAAACAGTCCAAGTGTAAAATTTTTCATAACAAGTTCACATATATATGATGTTTACTTCAATGATTCTCTCTCTATCTCCCTCCCTCCCTCCAAACTTCAGCTGCCAGTGTACTTTCTTCAATATCTTATATTCATTTGCTTCTTCAGAACATGCCAACTTGTGGCTCTGAGTTTTAGAGGGGTTTTTTCCCCCTATTGGTCCTAACTATCATATATATATATATATATATATATATATATATATATATATATATATATATATATATATATATATATATATATATATATATATATATACACATATATATACACACACACACACACACACACACACATATATATATATATATATATATATATATATATATGTATATGTATATGTATATGTGTATATGTGTGTGTGTGTGTATATATATATATATATATATTTTATATATATATATATATATATATATATATATATATATATATATATATATATATATATATATATATATATATATAATATAATATCCATTGTGTGCTATTCTTTCAAAACTTAATAACAAGGGTCTGCAGATTACCCAAGATCTTATTTCAAATTGCAATCTAAGCTGAATTATAGATTTGATTTGTGTTTGTGATCGACTGAATTGATTCAGTGATAAGTTCATTCAATGTTTGAATTGATGGAAAAGCACCCAGTTCAATATGTTAAATTGATTCACAGCCTGCATTCAAAGAGGTGAGTTGATTGAATTGTGTACAAATGAAAACTCTGAAAGGAAGCCGTTTTGAATACTCCTCAAATAAAATGCTCTAACTACATATTTTGAGTCTCTCTTTTTTCTGTTTTAAAATGAGATGACTCTGACTTTATTCTAAATACAGTTGAATGCCAACTTCTAAAACCAGTAAGATTCTCACCAGGTTAATTTTCAACTGCCAGATTACTATTCTTTCATAAACAAATGAGAAACACTCACAAATGCATTCTCAAATTCACTATGAATTTTAATATCTGAAATTGCCAAACATTGTTTCATCTTAAATAATCTGTAGTTGTGTATCTGTGTATTTCAGTTATATAGTTAAAGTTATGTGTTATTATTTTTAATTATTATTTTGGTTGGACATTCTTATTCCTATTGAGACACTTTTTCAAACCTGATGGATCTTCAGACCATAAATATCTTTTTTGGTTCTTATTTTGTCTTCTATTGAGATACAACCATATTTTTCCCTCAAAAGACAAGAGTTCAGGTTTAAATTCTGAAGCAATTTGAAGCAGTATACCAAATTAATATTAATTTAGATTAGGGATGAGCAATCCTCCTAATATATATTTGCAGACTCCAGCTTAGGTTGTTCAGTTCATGGATAAGTGGGAAAATGTTGAAGGTCTGTTTTAACTGAGGGACTTATGACAAGGAGGACAGGAGTGGTTTGCTTCCCAAATACTTCCTGTTCCCATTTCCATCCTAGCTCACCATCATTCCCAAAGATCTTCAAATTAATTTATCCCTCCTAATCATCATATCATCAGATGGCCTCCTACAGTCAACTAACCTGAAAATTGGAACTTGTGGCCATCCCCAGGACAAGTTATTAGTAATCCTTATAAAGATATAATGGACAGTTCACAAGTAAACATCTTCCATTTATTTCCTCAGTGTCATTTGATCAAATGTTCATACCAGCCAACAGGAGAGTTCAAAAATATATATACAGTACTGCTGCAGTTTATACAGCTAAATCAAGGCCTGGGAAAAGCTTTCTAGGGATCTTAACCCCTTTGAATTTTTCTGAACCATCTCTCAATATGAATAGAATGAAAGACAATTCAATAAACAAAGAAACAAGTAGATAAATTGTTTCAAACACTCACGCCCACACCCACAAAACCCAGAGAATGAATATATTAAAATTTCCAGAGAGAAATATATACATATGTTATTGCTTCCACAAAACTGCAAGAATAAAATAAGAAATCACACATTCTTGAAGATTATGAATTTTCAGTGCAAAGATTAGCCTTAAACCATATGTTTCCCATAAGTGTGGCTGCCATAAAATATCTATAGATCATGTGATGCTTGATATACAGATATGACAGTACAATAGATCTTTTCTCTTTGCCATATGCTATCTGTCACTGTACCCAGGGGTAGTGTGCTATGCTTATACAACCCACATGGATTCCTGAAGCATATGGAGTAACTGAAATTCCTTAACTTTCTTTTCAGAGTGTATGTACTTATTTAATAATCTGTATATATATCATAGAAGATAATTTGATGCACATGAACAGTCTTCTATAGCTGCACATGAATAGTCTTCCTACAGTATTGGTTATCCCCTTTATTTTTTTGAAAGTTGATCTAACCACTGTCATTTATGCAAATTCTTGTCACAATAAGTCCCAAACTCTTATGATTTTGTCTTCACAATGACACAAGACCCCTCCTCAAAAAGCCTGTCTTGGACCCGGCTGTTTTAAATAATTATCGTCCAGTCTCCAACCTTCGCTTTCTGGCAAAGGTTGTTGAGAGTGTGGTGGCGCATCAGCTTCCTCTGTTCCTGGAGGAAACTGATTATCTCGACCCGTACCAATCGGGTTTCAGGCCCGGGCACAGCACGGAGATGGCATTTGTGGAGTCCCTCAGGGATCGGTCCTCTCACCTCTCCTGTTCAACATCTACATGAAGCCGCTGGGTGAGATCATTCATGGTTTTGGAGTTGGGTATCATCAGTATGCTGATGATACCCAGCTTTTTATTTTGACCCCAAACCACCCCAGTGATGCCCTCAATGTGATGTCCCATTGCCTGGAGGCGGTCCGGGTCTGGATGGGGAGGAACAGGCTTCGGCTCAACCCTGACAAGACTGAGTGGCTGTTTGTGCTGGCATCCCAGGATATTCCGGTTATTCCATCTCTTGCCATGGGGGATGAGTTATTACCCCCCGTAGATAGGGCACACAACTTGGGGGTCCTTCTAGACTCACAGCTCTCTTTAGAAGAGCATATTGGAGTTGTGACTAGGGGGGCCTTTGCCCAGGTTCGCCTGGTGCGCCAGTTGCGACCCTATCTGGACCGGGATGCCTTGCGTACAGTCACTCATGCGCTCGTGACCTCTCATCTAGACTACTGTAATGCTCTCTACATGGGGCTGCCCTTGAAGTCCACTCAGAGGCTCCAACTGGTGGAGAACTGGTGCAGAATGCAGCCGCACGAGTTGTACTGGGAGTTTCCCGATACTCCCATGTTACACCTTTGCTCCGCGAGCTGCATTGGCTGCCGGTTGTCCTCCGGGTGAGATTCAAGGTGTTGGTAATAACTTACAAATGCCCTACATGGCATGGGTCCGGATTACCTACGGCAACACCTGCCGCCGGCGTCAACTTCCCTCCGTCCAGTGTGCTCCCACAGAGAGGGCCTCCTCAGGGTGCCTCCGAGCAAAGAATGCCGATTGGTGGCCCCCAGGGGGAGGGCGTTCTCTGTGGGTGCGCCAGACCTGTGGAACCACTTGCCGGTTGAGCTCCGGATGGCCCCCGACCTTCGCTCCTTCCGGTGCGATCTAAAAACATATTTATTTGAGCAATCCGACCTGGTTTGATGGGTTAGGGCAGGGGTTTTAATATGTTTTTAATTATTGTTTTAAATTAGGGCACCATATTTAATCATTTTTAACTTTTGTATTCTGTTTTTATATTTATTGCCCTGTACAGCACCCTGAGTCCTTCGGGAGAAGGGCAGTATAAAAATATAATAAATAAATTGGTCGCGCTGGTGAATGATCTCTGGAGGGCTCAGGACAGGGGTTGCTCCTCTGTCCTAGTCCTATTAGATCTCTCAGTGGCTTTCGATACCATCGACCATGGTATCCTTCTGCGGCGTCTCAGGGGGTTGGGAGTGGGAGGCACCGTTTTACGCTGATGATACCCAACTGTTTTTCTCCACCCCGAACCAACCCAGTGATGCCCTCGCCATGATATCCCGTTGCCTGGAGGCGGTTCAGGTCTGGATGGGGAGAAACAGGCTTCGTCTCAATTCCGCCAAGACTGAGTGGCTGTGCGTATCGGCATCTTGGGCTAACCAGATTATTCCACCTTTAACAATGGGGGGGTGAGGTGTTACCCCCTGTTGATAGGGCTCGCAACCTGGGCGTCCTCCTGGATTCACAGATCACTTTTGAAGATCATATAGGTGCCATGACCAGGGGGGCTTTTGCCCAGGTTCACCTGGTGCACCAGTTGCGACCCTATCTGGACCGAGATGCCCTACGCACAGTCACTCATGCACTCGTGACCTCCTGTCTAGACTACTGCAACGCTCTCTACATGGGGCTGCCCTTGAGGACCACTCGGAGGCTTCAGCTGGTGCAGAATGCGGCCATGCAAGTTGTGATGGGGGTTTCCCGATACTCCCATGTAACACCTCTACTCCGCGAGCTGCATTGGCTTCCGGTTGCCCTCCGGGTGAGATTCAAGGTGCTGGTGATGACCTATAAAGCCCTGAATGGCTTGGGTCTGGGATATCTGAGGGAACACCTGCTGCCAGCATCAAGCTCCCTTCGTCCAGTGCGATCCCACAGGTAGGGTCTTCTCAGGGTGCCGCCGATAAAAGACTGTCAGCGGATAACACCCAGGGGAAGGGCCTTCTCTGTGGGTGCGCCTGCCCTCTGGAACCAGCTGCCCGTGGAGCTTAGGACTGCCCCCGACCTTCGCACATTTCGCTGGGACCTGAAGGCCTGGCTCTTTGAGCTCTCCAGCCCAGGCTGAGAATTTTTAACTGGGGTTTTTAATTTTAGGGATGATTTAATCTTTTTAAATTTGTTTTTAACTTTTGTACTGGTTGTTTTAAATACCCTGTAAACCGCCCTGAGTCCTTCGGGAAAGGGCGGTATATAAATTTAATAAAAATAAAAAAATAAAAATAAATAAAATAAATATCTTATTTTTTTCATGTTTCAGAATGTCTCAATTCTTTCTCAAGTTTCTTGAGGATTTTCCCTTAAAGTTCAATTCAAACATGATCCAGTGACAACCTTGCGAAATTATGCTAGCCTCACTGAAATTGGATTTTCTAAAAGATCCACAAATATGTCACTGCAGGTACCCCCATTTCAAATTCTTATTTGTCACATTTCTGTGAAAAAATAGATGTGGATTTTGCTATAAGCAGGAACAGTACTTAAATATTTGCTGTCTCTGAATGAAAAAGAAAAAATAATAATTTATTTATGATAACTTCTTTTTATTGGAAGGCCAAACTAGATATCATGGAGAAAATCAATCATTTAGATATTCTCATTTTAAAAGAATCTGAGTATTCTACACTAACAGATGAGTGAAATAATTCTGGTCAGTTGTAAATTGAGATATGAGACATAGTCTACAAATGTTGTGGTTATGTATTTCAAGCCATTATAGTTTGAAGTAGAATAAATTTTAACACAGTCTACTTATTCAAAACTGGCCTATAAATATTTCTCCCTTATTATAAAACCTTTATCCTTTAGTTCTCCCACTGTCAGTTTACACATTTTCTGTAAATTACTGTAAATTTCAAAAATAGTCTAAGTGTCTTTCAAAATAAACAAGATATTTTATCAAGTTGCCATTTGGATGATTGCCTCAGGTTCCCTTTCATGAAGAAGACAAGAATTAATGACAAAATATCCAATTAGATCACAAAGGGAATCAATTGTGATGTGATTTTCCAGTGTGCCCTGAGACTCTTTGTGTTGTTTGCATGTATTTATTGAACCTTATCTAATATTTATTAAATTTTAAAAGGACAAGGAGAAATTTGCTTGCTGTCAGGAACTGTCATTCATTTATTATTTTAAAATATCTTTTTCCCCCAGATGATTACTAATTATAATTACCTCGGAGAGATCAACATACAAAAGAGATAAGTTCATTATAGCTTTATTTCATTATTCTTAATTAGCTTTCATACCAAGTCCAGACTATTGGCCCTCACAAAGTTCTCAGAATTTAGTTATTAAAGAGATTGATAATAATTAAAGTACAGGGAAATTTAATGGGGAGGGGGGTTAGCTTATTATTTATGAAAAAAGAAATCTTACCATAGCATAGTAAAACTACCAGTTAATTACAGGACGCTTTATTTCCCATAACATTAGCAAATTAAAAATCATTTATTAGTTTGGAGAAGTAATTCTTCATTATTATTTTTTGAATGCATTCTTCAGGGGATATACATTTTCCTGTTGTTGCACTTGGCCTTCTATGAAGTGATAAGAATTACCCTTTAAGCTTGGTGGAACACGGTTGTATATCTATGCACATCTGGAATTGAATTCAGCTCTTGGGCTGAGCTGAATATTCAAATAAATTGATTTCCACATCACATCACATTCTTAGCTTTTCATCCCACCTTTACTGTATTGTTGTTATAAATAACTCAAGTCTGCAAATATGCTTCTATCCTCCTCTTATGTTCCCTGTAACAATACCCTGTGAGGTGAATTGGCTGAGACACAGTGAGTGGCCCAAAGTCACGTAGCCAACTTTCATGCCTAAGGTGGGAGACTTTCCTGGTTTCTATTTTGATGCCTTAAGGGCTTTTCAACCTTTTCACCGATTGTACTACTTTTAGGATATGGCAATATGTGAGTACCACTTAGCAAGGTATCAAAAACCTGATAACCAAAAAAACAAAAACAAAAACCTGTTCAAATTAGCAATTGCCCTGAAATGACTTATGACCATTATTCATACTTATGCCCATTGCAGCATGCCCAGGGTCATGTAATTTATATTTGGATGCTTGGCAACTGATTCATATTTATGATGGTCACAGTGTCCCAGGGTCACAGTGTCCGTGTCCCTTTTGCAACCTTCTGACAAGCAAAGTCAATGGCAGGGCTGCTGGTGGCCAAATACTAAGGCGGGACTTCCTTCCATCCCTCCCTCCTTCCCTGCCTCACTCTTTCTCTTTCTCATCTCCTTCTGAAGGAAGAATTTGAAACAACACCCCCCCAATATTTTCCCTTTTCCATATACTGTATTTATCAAACAAGAAAATCCTCCAGAGAGGGAAATAGCTTAAAATGGCGTATTCCCCCTTTAGGAATTAGCTAAAGGAAAGCTAAGGAACACAGCCAGCACTTCAGGAAGAAAAAAAAATGTAATAAATTCTGTCTGCCTCCCCAAATGGCTCCATTCATAAGTAAATTTTGCTACAGGCAAAATCCATTTGGGAGAAAAATACTTCAAAATCCCTTGCAGCAAAACTTACAGCTAACAATAGCAGAGCAATAGAAGCTAACACCAGCCATCAGCCATCAGCCACCAGCCAAATAGAAATTGCCAAACACTCCTTAAGAACACAAAGCCCACATTGCACAAATCCCAGAATTTCAAAGTCACAAAAGCACATAAGAATCCTTCCACTCTCCCGGTTTCTTGTTCAGGTGAATGACACTTTGCTTCTGCCATTAAAGTTCTCCTCTCGAGCAGCTGGAGCAGCAGCAGCCAGAGGTCTATTTTTTCTTTTCTCTTAAAGGTATAGCCTCCAGGCTGGACAGCAAGCCCCGGGCTTTTCCTTCCAACACTTCTTCCCTCCTGCTACCTCCCTCTCTCCCTCTCTCCCTGCTCACTTCCAGCTGATGCTGCCTTTCTTCATTCCTCATGGAGGGTGACCCCTCCACCACTGCATTTCTTGCCTGTTTGTTGCTGCCAACACAGATGGCTGCCACAGAAGTTGTAGATCAGCTCACGGCCAGTGTTATGTACTGGGCTTTTGGAATATCACCATGTGCTCTGTGGTTCTCCAGCATCTCAGACAGGACGGTGCCAGTCCTGCTATTGGTCAACTTTGGGCAGCAAGTATAGCTTCAATCTGATTGGTTAATACCATAGGGCCTGGCTATATATATTGAGGCAGGGTGAATCCAATCTCTCAGTACAGTTTGTGCTTAATAAAGTATGTGTTTGTCTGTACTCCTCTGCATGTTCTCATTCCTGCTCATCAGAGCCCACGACATAATAGCCAGTCTTCTTGATCTCCTCTCCCCCCACCCTCCTCCTTCTTTCCCTTTGGTGCAGCTACAGCTGACTCCGCTGACTACAAAGGCTGTGTCTTTTTTTTTTTTTGTCTCTCCCTGTCCCACCCAAACTGCCTCCTTTTATAGCCTCTCCTGTCTCCACCCCACTCCTCCTCCTTTCTCTTCTGGGTGAGCCGGAAGTAAGCCTGGGGCCTTTGACACTCTGCAGCTCTGGGGGACTCTCTCACAGTAAGTCCTGCACTGTGCTGGCTCGTTCCCTCCCTCACTACACTTGGCTGGGCAGGGCCACATACCACCTGCCATGTGCTAATGTACCACAGGTGGTACGCATACCACCGGTTGAAAAGCCCTGGCCTTAACTATTAGACAAAACTAGCTATCATTCCAGATTCAGATGTTTGTGCAGAAGTGGTTCACTATTCCATATTTAGGAAAAAGGGAAGAGATGACTGGGAAAGGAAATGTAATATAGGATCCAAATGTCCAAGTTCTAGTAAACTATAATGATGGAAGATAACCCAAATATAACCAACCAAACAACATAGGATAAAAACAGGAAGAATTGCTTTCACAGGTATTTACTTCTACCACTTTTTTTCCTCTTTAACTGATAATTTAGGATATTTAACGCCAAAAAAACCAAAAAAAGGAATAATGACTTCTCTTTCATAGTAAGTGAAAGACATGTTGAGGCCCAATAATAGGCAGACAATCTCAGAAAACTAAGCCTTCTGAGATACATTAGCAGATCATCATTTTCCAACACACCAACTGGCATGAAAATAACATATTTTATTCAGAAATACATGAAAACAAAAAGAACCAGTGAGATATACTTTGCTTAGACAATAAAATTTAACAAAGGGAGAATTGGTAGATTCCTTCATAATTGAGGACTTTGAGATTGAGAATTGAGTCTCTGAAAAAATAACTGTTAAAACTACTGGACAACAGAATGTATCCAAAAAATAGATAAATTAAATAAAACACTGAATATGACTGACGTCTACAACTAAAAGTCTTCCTGTTATTGATTATTTGCTTTGATTTATTTTAGAAAATATACATTATATCAGGGGGCTTCAAACTCAGCCCTTTTATGACTCATGGACTTCAACTCCCAGAATTCCTTAGCCAGGCATGCTGGCTGAGGAATTCTGGGAATTGAAGTCCATGAGTCATAAAAGGGCCAAGTTTGAAGACCCCTGCATTATATGGTGCTGAAACTTTGGCCCTTTTCCTCCCATTAATGCTGAATGTGGGAAGATTTAAAGACAAAAATCTTCCTTGCCATTTTTTCCCTCTTAAGCAGAAATAATCAACTTACAAAGAGAGATGAGCTAATCCACTGTTTAAATATGGACATGCTGCTGATGAAATATGAACCTGTAGATTTACACAGCTACCAGTACCAAACAAAATACATGATATGTTTAATTTGCTCAAAATCTGGTCATCCTACAATGTCCACAAATAATGCTAGTTACCCATCAATATTCACCTAGCTTTTTTGAGTCTAATTACAACTCCCAACCTAATGTAATCATAAAAACATCCATTTCCCAGATAGCAAAAGGAAATATGTTCCATGGAGTCCCTCAGCTTTTGCAAATGACCATCATCTCCAGTAATGCTTCATCTATAAATGGAAAAATGAAAGAGCCCTTTATGAAATCTCTTTTTGTCAGTACATTAACGTACCTCTTAGTTGGTAGGATTCCATCATCAGCTTGAAAAAAATCTTTCTACATTAAATATCCACATTTATATAGAAGGTTTTGAGCATCCTTGGGCTAAAATGGGGCTTTGGCCATGCTTGTGGTTTACTGTTCAAAAAGTGCCAGCAATGACTCCAAGGCCTTTACTATTAGCATTGCATGTGGCATGTGGCATGGGTTCACTAAGGTTAGTAACATAGTATACAGCTTCTTCACTTTACTAAGCATTGAAGTTTACAATCCCAAATGTTAAAGATATGAATGACAAGTGTGTCAGGATCCTGATTTAAAGGCTAAACAGCTTATTTAATGACGTAATGTAAGGTGGATGATGCAAGAATGGGAATGACACAGCAGGGTCTGTGTCTGCGCCTTTAAGAGTGTGAGTATAAAAGGGAAGGCCTGCTGGAGTTTTTCTCTCTCATTTGTTTGACTGCTGCAACTGCTGTGTATTGGAGTTTGATGTTTCACCACAGATATGTATTTTATTTCCAGCGTATATTTGTAGATAGTGTAATATAAACCATCATTTAATTCAGTGGTGGGATTCAGCCGGTTTGCACCGGTTCAGTAGAACCAGTAGCTAAATTTTGTTAAGTTCGGAGAACTGGCTGAACCCCTGCTGCTTCTGGAAGTCCATTCTAGGTCTCGGAGGCCTGGAGGAGGTCTCCCAGGCCTAGAACAGTCCAATGGAAGTGTGTTGATGTCACTTCCGGAAGAGACATCACTTCCAGGCCTACATCCATTCAGAGAACCAGATGTTAAGGTATTTGAATCCCACCACTGATTTAATTACAAACCACTGTTTACTTATTTATTCCTGGGTAAGCTTAGCACAATAAGACTGTATGCTCTGACAAAGTGCATGAAGTCTTAAATAAAAAAGGAAAAAAAATGTGGGTCTATGAAACTAAAAGAAAGGGTAAGCCAGTAATAGATGTGAACCTATGGATACCTTATGATTAAATGTAAATAAGACAATGTATATGTAGAATTAATTATAAATAATAGGACTAAAATATGTGTTGGGAACTATGAATTAGAGATATTTTAATTTTTCTGAATGAATATGAAATTCAGAATCCATACATAGATGATAGTAATATATTATACTTCAACGGCTCTGGATAATACAGGAACCAGGAATGAGTTCGGGGGGGGGATGTGCAAATTTCTGAATTCATGCAACTCAAAGGGGAAAAACATCTCTTTGAGAACATGAATGCAAGGGTAGAAACAAGATGAGAAAATATAGAAAAGCTGATAGAGCAATTGGAAGACCCAAGAACATTGGGGAAAATAGTAATTATGGAAAAAGGGGGGAAAAGCAACTGCAAGAAAAGAAAATATGAGTCCAGTATGAAAAAAAAGTGTTAGAAAATGGATTAATCTCCTAATAGAATGAATGAAAAGTGCAGGTAAAGAAAGAAAATGTAGAATTTACTTGAAACAAAATAAAAACATTATGTTTGCCACAATGTCCTGGACTCGCTAATCTGGAACTCAGCAGCTCTATGAAAAACTATTGAAGCAGTTAACCTTTCTTGCCTTTCAACAAAGGAGATGGTATTCCATCATCTAAACTTTATTAAATGCTACAAATTAAGTAGAACTGTAAAAAATAAGCAATGGTATATGATTACAACACAAATAACAACTAGCAGCCATAAAAGAGACCATGGGCTCCTAGGTATAATGTGGCCTTACTGTCTCTAGGCCAAGAGAGACCCCTAAACCCCCCAGGGCCTAAATTGCCTAAAGGTGTGTATGGATACACTGCTCACCTGTGATACCTCCAGATGGGGCTACATTGCATCTGAAAATCTGCAAGTGGATTCTCTGAATGCAAGACAGAGTTTGGAATGTCTTCACTTCCCTTCTTCTTCCCATCAATGCTTCTAATAGGAAGTGACGAGACAGGAAAGGGGAAGTAAGTAATAATCCCTGAACACTTCTTTATGAAGCAAACATACTGCACCTACTTTGGGCAAGGTTGCCAAAACTTATAAGCTTATAAGCTTATAAGCTAGCTAAACAGAAAGAAATTAAATGCTCTGGGAACAGAATCTACAGCAGACATGTCAAACTCCAACATATCGGGACGGTTTTGCCATTGCCAGCAATGGAGTGGGCGCGGCTTCCGCATGACACATCTGGCTCATGGGCCAGCAGTTTGACACCCCTGATCATAAAAAATGCAGGGATTTAAAATAATAAAATATGAAAAATAGAAGTTTGGTGAAACGTAGACATGACTGATGCTGTGACTGGGAATATGCACAGAGGAGAATGATTATTGTAAAGCAAATCATGGTGAAAAAATATTACATAAAATATAGAAAAAAATAGTTGCAAAGAATGCAGTAAAAGAGGAACGATTATGATTTTAAAAGAAAGAAAGAAAATGCAGAATAATGTTCACAGAAAAAGTGTTTTGAAAGACATGAAAAGAGCTAAACAAAAAACTCCCCAGGGTGGTAAGTGACAATCTTATCTGGGATGAAACTATTATGGGGAACATTAGAAAAAAAGCATTTTAGAGATTAAGGATATCCAAAAATGGAAATTAAGCAAGTGTTATAAATGTTAATTTCCAAGCAAAAAATAATGAAAAGGAAATCAAAACTGTGAGTATAGTGAAAAAATATCAATCTATAGTTAGACTAACTGATAAACTTTAAAAGATGGATATGGTTTGCTTATGAAGTTCTTGGAACAGTGATGTTATTGTTCCCTAAAAAAAACAAAAAAACAAAAACAAAGGAAGACTGTGAATTCTCCTTAGACCAGGGGTCGGCAACCTAAAAAAGGAAAAGAGCCACTGGGAACCAGTTCCATCACAAATTTAAAAAAGTGGGAGTGTTCTGAACCAGCCCTCTTCTAACAAACCCCTTATCAGAAAGAAGAGACTGGAGAGCGTCCAAGGCTTAAAGGCTTCTGCCAAGATTTAATTACGCAGTTAACAAAAACACTAGAGCTTGTCTTCTCAAGCGGAAAAGTTGCTTTCAGCAACCAGCCCCTCCCCAAACACTCCTTTTATAGAGAGCTCAGGGCGTGGTCTCCCTGTGCCTCCTCCCGAGGAGTCCCATAGCCTTTCTTTGTTTGTTCCTGCTCGACTGCCTCCTGCGTCGGGCGTCCTTGAACAGGGCCAGCTGTGGGTCATCATCCTCCGCACTCTCGGGCTCACGCAGCTGAGAAGAGGTCCCCGGCTGAGGACTCTGCAAAGCCTCCAAACCATCATCAGCCGGTTCGTCTCCCTCCTCCCCCTCATCTGAGTCCTCCGATACGTCGGAGCCGGCTGTCGGACCCACAGGCTGGCCCTGAGTCACAACAGGGAGCCGCGTGCGTGTGTCCATGCACACGCATGCGCAAAAAATGTTTTTTTGCACATGCGCGGATGCATGCGGTTGCCATTTTTTTAAAAGTGAGATGGAACCGGTTCCCGGTTGCCCGACGGCGACGGCCCGTCTGCAAAGCTGCCGCTTTCGGCAGCTTTGCAGACGGGCCGCGGCAGCTTCCTCAAAGAGCGGCGCCCTGCTGCCCATTCATGCGGAGGTACGCGTGCACCTCTCCAAAGGTTTGGGGAGGTGCGCGCACACCTCCGGTCATTCGCAGAGGTGCGCCTCTTGGAATGGGCAGGGGCAGACGGGCCGCGGCAGCTTCCTCCAAGAGCGGCACTGCTGCTCGTTCGCGTGGAGGTACGCGCGCGCACCTCTCCAAAGGTTTGGGGAGGTGTGCGCGCACCTCCGCCCATTCGGGGAGGTGCGCGCGCACCTCTCCAAATGAGTGGTGCCACTCTCCATTTGGAGAGGTGCGCGCGCACCACTGCCCGTTCGAAGAGGTGCGCGCGCACCGGGCGGCTGGGAGCCGCAGGAGACGTTGCCTGGAGGCGGCTCCAGTTGCCTGGAGGCGGTTCGGGTCTGGATGGGGAGGAACAGACTTCAACTCAACCTTGACAAGACTGAGTGGCTGTACATTCCGGCATCCCGGGACATTCAAAATGTTCCATCGCTTTCTATGGGGGGTGAGCTCTTACCCCCTGTGGATAGGGCTCGCAACTTGGGAGTCCTCCTAGACTCACGACTTACCCTGGAAGACCATATAGTAGCCGTGACTAGGGGGGCTTTCGCCCAGGTTCGCCTGGTGCGCCAGTTGCGGCCCTATCTGGACCGGGATGCCCTGTGTACGGTCACTCATGCGCTCGTGACCTCTCGCCTAGACTATTGTAACGCTCTCTACATGGGGCTTCCCTTGAAGACCACTCGGAGGCTCCAACTGGTACAGAATGCGGCCACGAGAGTTGTCTTGGGAGTTTCCCAGTACTCCCATGTTACACCTTTGCTCCGCGAGCTGCATTGGTTACCAGTTGTCTTCCGGGTGAGGTTCAAGGTCTTGGTTATGATCTTTAAGTCCTTACATGGCATGGGTCCGGGATACCTCGAGGACCACCTGCTGCCGGCGTCAACTCCCCTCCGCCCTGTGCGTGCCCACAGAGAGGGCCTCCTCAGGGTGCCTCTGGTCAGGGAATGTTGACTGGTGGCCCCCAGGAGGAGGGCCTTCTCTGTGGGTGCCCCAGCACTATGGAACCAACTGCCGGTTGAGCTCCGGATGGCATCGGACCTCCGATCCTTCCGTCGCGGGTTGAAGACCCACTTGTTTGAGTTAGCTGGTCTGGCCTGAAGGGGAATATGGGTTTTTTAATTGGTTTTATTATTTTACTATTGCTGTATTTTAATTGGGCATGGTTTAATTCTCTTTTAATTTTTGTATAGCTATTTATATATGCCCTGTGAACCGCCCTGAGTCTCTAGGGAGAAGGGCGGTATAGAAATCCAATAAATGAAATGAAATGAAATGCGGCTCCGGAGCCGTGGGTTGCCGACCCGTGCCTTAGACCCAAAGCCAGCTCGTTGACCTTGGGCCAGTCACACACACACTCTGTCCTAGAAGGTAATGGTAAAAGCCATTTGTGAAATACAGAATAATAGAATTGGAAGGGACTTTGGAGGCCTTCTAATCCAATCCCCTGCCCAAACAGGGAATCCTATAACATTTCTGACAGATGGCTGTCCAATCTCTTCTTAAAAACCTCCAGGGATAGAGCATTCACAACTTCTAAAGGAAAATGTACCATTGTTTAATTGTTTTTGTTGCCAGGAAAGATCTCAATTCTAGGTTGGATCGGTCTTTGATGAGTTTCCACCCGTTATTTCACGTCTTGCCATCAAGTGCCCTGTTCTTCTTTGTGATAGCCTCTCAAACACTAGAAAATCATGTTCCCCGAGTCTTTCTTTTTGTTAGACTAGACATATCCAGTTCCTGCAACTGTTCATAATCATCTTCATTGCTTTTCTCTACAGTATTACACTATTTCTAGAGTCTATCTGTCTCTCTCTGTCTCTCTCTCTCATATATATATATATATATATATATATATATATATATATATATATATATATATATATATATATATATATATGTATATGTATATATATATGTATATATATATATGTATATATATATGTATGTATGTATGTATGTATATGTATATGTATATATGTATATGAGTGCCGTGTAACAGAGTGAGCGCCTGTTACTCGTCCCAGCTTCTGCCAACCTAGCAGTTCGAAAGCACATAAAAATGCAAGTACTGTAGAAAAATAGGGACCACTACGGTGGGAAGGTAACAGTGTTCCGTGCGCCTTTGGCATCTATTCATGCCGGCCACAAGACCACGGAGATGTCCTCGGACAAACGCTGGATTCCAAAGAAACATGATTACCAACTTAATCCGAAGAGAGACACCCACAAAAACCCAAGACAGAGAACAAGAAAATGGCAAAGCCCTCCTCCCATACTTAAAAGGGACCACAGACAGAATCAGCAAGGTCCTCCAAAAACACAACATCAAAACAGCATTCTACACAGACAGAAAAATATCCACCATCCTAAGAAACCCCAAGGACATAATTGGCTTAGAAAACCAAGGAGTATACAAAATCCCATGCACCACCTGCCCCACCACATACATCGGACAGACCAACAGAAGAATAAGTGCACGCATTGAAGAGCACAAAAACTCACTCAGAAAGGGAGAACAAACTTCATCCCTGGTCCAACACTTTGAAGCCACGGGACATGAAATTGATTTAAAAAAAAACCAAAACTATCGCCAAAATTGAACATTTTAACAACAGAATAATCAGAGAAGCCATTGAGATAGAAAAACGCCCCCACAGCATGAACAAACGAGATGATACATCTCGCCTTCCAGCCATTTGGAAACCCGCCTTGATTGACAGACGAGTCCCAACCACCAAGAATGATACCAGACCCAAACTCATGACAACACCACATGACATCACCACCACACAACCATTCAAAAAGCAAATCCGAACCCACAATGATAACGAGGCACAACCACAAAACAGAAACCTAACTACAGCTTCAACATCAGCCACTTTAAACCCCTCCAAACCACACAATAAGCAAACTGACACCCACTATAAAAACATGGCACCACCACAAACACGAAGCCGAACAAAAGCAGCACAACTCACCAGCTCAGGTCTAAGGCTGGCAGCTGAGACCAGCCCATCCACTCAAAACACACCCCCACCCAATCAGAACACACCCACCATTCAAAACACACTCCCACCCAATCAGAACACACTTAATCCCCCACCCAATCAGAGCACACCTCCACCCACAGAACACACCCCCTCTGGCAGTTTAAAAAAGAGGAACAAACAGCCACATGCTTCTCCCAGAAGAAGGAAGCTAAAGCCACCAGCTTATATAAAGGGAACACTTAAACACAAATATCTTGTGTTCCCTTTTTTTGTTATATATATATTGATATATATATATTGATAAGATTAACACCTCAGCAGTGCCATATATATAAATTAGAATATTGTGCAAAAGTTCATTTATTTCAGTAATGCAACTTAAAAGGGGAAACTAATATATGAGATAGACTCATTACATGCAAAGCAAAATAGTTCAAGCCGTGATTTGTTATAATTGTGATGATTATGGCGTACAGCTCATGAAAACCCCAAATCCACAATCTCAGAAAATTAGAATATTGTGAAAAGGTGCACTATTCTAGGCTCAAAGTGTCCCACTCTAATCAGCTAATTAAGCCATAACACCTGCAAAGGGTCCCTGAGCCTTTAAATGGTCTCTCATTCTGATTCAGTAGGAATCACAATCATGGGGAAGACTGCTGACCTGACAGTTGTGCAGAAAACCATCATTGACACCCTCCATAAGGAGGGAAAGCCTCAAAAGGTAATTGCAAAAGAAGTTGGATGTTCCCAAAGTGCTGTATCAAAGCACATTAATAGAAAGTTATGTGGAAGGGAAAAGTGTGGAAGAAAAAGGTACACAAGCAGCAGGGATGACCACAGCCTGGAGAGGATTGTCAGGAAAAGGCCATTCAAAAGTGTTGGGGACTTTCACAAGGAGTGGACTGAGGCTGGAGTTAGTGCATCAAGAGCCACCACACACAGACGGATCCTGGACATGGGCTTCAGCCACTCCTGAACAACAAACAACATCAGAAGCGTCTTACCTGGGCTAAAGAAAAACTGACCTGGTCTGTTGCTCAGTGGTCCAAAGTTCTCTTTTCTGATGGGAGCAACTTTTGCATCACATTTGGAAACCAAGGATGCAGAGTCTGGAGGAAGAATGGAGAGGCACAAACTGCAAGATGCTTGAAGTCCAGTGTGAAGTTTCCACAGTCTGTGTTGATTTGGGGAGCCATGTCATCTGCTGGTGTTGGTCCACTGTGCTTCATTAAGTCCAGGGTCAACACAGCCATCTACCAGGAGATTTTGGAGCACTTCATGCTTCCTTCTGCAGACGAGCAGACGAGCATTTTCCAGCAGGACTTGGCACCTGCCCATACTGCCAAAAGTACCAAAACCTGGTTCAATGACCGTGGGATTACTGTGCTTGATTGGCCAGCAAACTCGCCTGACTGGAACCCCATAGAGAATCTATGGGGCATTGCCAAGAGAAAGATGAGAGACATGAGACCGAACAATACAGAAGAGCTGAAGGCCGCTATTGAAACATCGTGGTCTTCCATAACACCTCAGCAGTGCCACAGGCTGATAGCTTCCATGCCACGCTGCATTGAGGCAGTAATTGCTGCAAAAGGGGCCCAAACCAAGTACTGAGAATATATGCATGCTTATACTTGTCAGAGGTCCGATATTGTTCTATGTACACTCCTTGTTTTATTGATTGCATGTATTATTCTAATTTTCTGAGACTGTGGATTTGGGGTTTTCATGAGCTGTACACCATAATCATCACAGTTATGACAAATCACGGCTTGAACTATCTTGCTTTGCATGTAATGAGTCTATCTCATATATTAGTTTCCCCTTTTAAGTTGCATTACTGAAATAAATGAACTTTTGTATGACATTCTAATTTTCCGAGTTTCACATGTATATATATACAGTATGTGTGTGTGTGTGTGTGTGTACATATATATGTGTGTGTGTGTGTGTATACATGTGTGTGTGTGTGTGTATGTATATATGTATGTATGTATGTATATATGTATGTATGTATGTATTGATCAGAACTGTATGCAGTATTCCAAATGTGGTCTTATCTTCCCAAGAAAGCTGCAGGGACTTCTACACATAGGAGTCAACAATGAGTCAAAGGCAATACTACTACTACTACTACTACTACTACTACTACTACTACTACTACTAATAATAATAATAATAATAATAATAATAATAATAATAATAATAATAATAATAATAATTCCAGTCTAAACATCTGGCTGACTATGCAATCAACCATAATATAATGTATTAAGTCTCCTTATGAAGTTATTTGGCATAATTCAGATTGAAACAGTTAAGAAGTGATAGCAAAATTTCAGCAATGCTTTGTGCCAGCAGCACAGTGCAGGCCAGATTTGTCGATTTTTTTAGCAGATCAATAAGAAATGTATGAATGTGATAAAGTATTGTGTGTAGATCAATAGAAAGTTTTATATGTTTAAATTATGGAATGCATTGTATGGGTATTAAAAGATTGTTGCTAAAGGTGACAAGTGTGATTGGTGGTGAAAGTAAGTTGTGTGAAAATGAATGGCATGCTTAGAGAAATATCCTTTATTTAGCAGAGACTAAAACAAGGACATATGTTGCCCCTTGATTACAAATCCATGGTATTAATTGATAAATATGTAAAAAATGTTTCATATAGGTGACAGTAAATATGTGTTGGCTGGGAAAATGAATGTGTCTAACATATGCAGATGTTTATATGGCATGTCTTAGCCATTTTGTTGGCTAAGAACATACATTATTTGCAGCAAATATAATGCAGCTTATGTGTTGCAATAAGTGTGGACCTGAAAATCAATATATCAAAACCAAGGCAAACATGTTTGAAAGCAAAAATGGAGTGAATGATTGCAAGTTACAAATGCAATATATTTTGAAAATCTAGAGCAAGTGGATAATTCTTTGCATTTTGGTTGAATGAGTATTAAAGATGGGAAATAAATGCAGATATTTCAAGACAGGCAAATGATGGAGACATTAGTAGGTTGTATACATTGCCTATTGTGTGGAATGCAATTTTGTCAAAATAAACAAAAATGGCTCTGTGTGAATGCATGAGAGATCACTGGCATATAAATTTAATAATACATATGCCAAGAGAAACAGGTAAGCTGGATATAATGGAAATGAGGTATTTAAGAACTGTGTGAAAATAAGAAGAGATGGGGGACAAGAATGACTGGGTGCTGAGTGAATATGGATTGTATACAAAGATACTTTAAAGTGTTTTGGTTGTATAGAGAGAATGAATGAGAATTGAATTATAAAACCAGTATGTAAAGGATATTTGAATGAGTCAGGAAGAAATAGGAACCAGAAAAACCAATTGTATACAGTTCATAAGGTCCTCATAAAAAGAGAGGTGATAATTTTAAAGAACAAAAAGCCATGTTTAAATGGTATATAGAAGGGGTGAAAGCAAGGACGCTTTTGATGAACAGAAAGTTATTGAGAGGTACAGTGAAAAGGGTTGATGTAAACTAGATTTTATCTATTCCTTTTTGTTCTTGGTTTACAATTTCTTTCTCCTATCTATGCTTTGCATGCAAAGGGTATATTGGGTATGTGTGTTTCTCTCTCTTACAAGCTCTACCTTTTTGACCTATCATAACTGCAGCTTTCAAAAACTGCAAAAAATGAGACTACGAGAAACAAAAAAAAGGAGTGAGTGAATGGTTTTAAATTGTGTGATAACTACACCGCTTGAGTAAAAACAAATGCAGCAACCAACTGCTTATTAATAAAATTTATTCTTATCTTTAAAGCAGTAACAATTGAAACTGCTACTGTACCTCCATTAACCCCATAGCACGTAGGGAAGAAATGAGTCAGATTAATTAAATTAGGTTACATGAAAAGACTCTTCCATCATTGGAATGCTACAAAATTATTATCAATAAATCATGGGGCATACTGCCTTCTATCTTCTTTTTCCTGTAGCGCATGGGTGTCAAACTTGCCACATTGTGTGACGTGTCATGATGTATTGTGACTTTTTTTGTATTGCCAGAACTGGGGTGGGTTCGGCCTCCACATGATGCACCTTGCTTGCAGGCTGGCAGCTTGACCCCCCTGCTGTAGTGGGTTAAGATCATTTTTCATCCCTTCCTTTTTTAAAGATTGGGTTGTTATTTCCTTTTAATGAGTACATTGGGGCTACCAAATCTGGGGTGCAGATTGATTACTATATATCAACAAAGAGTATCTGTTTCATGTATCTTTTTGATGCCATTTAAAGATTATCCTTTTTTTCAGCCTAGATCAACCTTAAACACTCAAAGAGCCACTTGGACCCATTTCCCAGAGGGAAAAAAAACACTGGAAGCCACAAAAACTTGTGCGTGCACACGCACGCACACGCACACCTGCAAGGAGGGGAGCTTGATTGAAGAGTTTAATTAAAAAGAAATAGAGGCTGCTGTGTGTGAGTTTTCTCTCTCTCTCTCTCTCCCCTTCCCTCCCTCTCTCTCCCTCTCTCCTATCTTCTGCTCACCTGGCAAGCTGGCTTCAAGCTGTTCTCGGACAAGCTGACACACATTCTTATTGGGCTGGCTCTTCTGCCCTGCTTTCTGTTGCTTCCTGCTTCCTGTGGAGATGCAGCAAAGGCAGGAGCCCCGCCCAATTAGCTTGTCAGCTTCTCGGAGAACAGCGTGAGGCCACTCTCTTTTTTACACACACACACACACACACACAGAGAGAGAGAGAGAGAGAGAGAGAGAGAGAGAGAAGGGAAGCGCAAGTGTCTCTCTCTGTCTCTGTCTCTCTCTCTGCAAATGGTGGAGGAAGACTGGGAGCCGCAGGAGAAGGCTGAAAGAGCCGCATGCATGGCCTAGATCAAATATCCATGTAATGCATTCTAGTACATTTCAAAGACATGAGTAAGCTTTTGTTTTAAGAGACATAGGCTTGTGATCCATGACAATAACTTTCTTCCAGAGGAAATCCAACCCCTATCATTTTTGCTAAAGTTCTTAAGACCCATATAATAAGGAGTTGCAATGAGGCACAAAGAAACCTTTTTGTAATATATTAAGCAAACAAAACTTAAGAGAAAATGTGAGTCATTGTGCATGATTTTAATGAGAAAATGTTTTTTAATCATGAGATGGTCATGCGAGAGATGCTGCAATTTGGGCCAGCTTGATATCCATGCAAGGCAATTTATTTTCATTTATTTTCTTTCTGGAAAAGAAATAATAGCTTGCACATGGTGCTGGTGCAGTAATTTGAAGCATTTGGATTTGCTGGCTTCCTCTCCATCTCCTCTATTGCTGATTTCAAATGAAGCCTCCAATGATGGGAGGCAAACAGAAAGAACAATGCTGTCACTTGAGGAATGAAGTAATAGCTTTTTAAATAGGATAAATCATTCTGTTAATACTCTCAGTGCATATTAACAATGTGGGACTTGAACAAGGTGTTTCAATATGTGTTGCTTTTCTTTGTGATCTCATTGAATTTGACTCTTTCAGATGCTTGCCCATCTCACCTGATTCTTTAGTTTTAGGTAGCCACCAAAACAAACAATATCCCATGTGTTCATTGAACTGTGTCAGTTGCCCACTCTCTCCAGCAAATTAAGATTTTGCTTGTTTATGTATTTGGATTTTGAGTTCTGCACGCTTGAAATTCTAATTCATCAGCAGCTGTCCTTTGGCTCCAGGCATTTTGACATTATTCACAAATATAAGGGATGATGCAGTCAGTAGATACAGAAATACTGAAAGCACATTTACAAATAATTTCCCCGATGAGGGGGAAAATGAAGGCAATATTAGAAACCAAATGTGGATTCCCCCAAAAGCTTAGTGGAAAATCTAAAAATACAACAATAAAAAAGTGCAGATAAAAGAGATGGAAAGAAGGGCAGATCTCCAAGGAAGAATATATACAGGCAGAGATAGTGTTAGAAAGGTTAAAGCTTAGAATGGACTGGGATTGACAAAGGTTGCTAAGGACAACAACCCCAGGGCCTCTTCAGATTTGTTGGCAAAAAATAACAAGGAATGAAAAGAATTTGGATACCAGCTGGTCAGTGAAAAATGTTAGCAGTCGAGAAAAGCAAAACTACTCAATTCATATTTTGACTCAGTTCTCCAAAAACAAAGGTATGTGTTGTACTACTTAATGGTTTGAAGAACCATTCACCATTCACCCCTTAACACGTAAGGGAATACATTAACAGTGAAAAATAAAAGAGATATGTATACATTTGAAAATGATGCAGGGAATACTAGAGGATAACACAGATTTGTTAAAAACAAATTATGTTATACTAACTTTATCTGGGTCAGATAGCTAACTTTTTTTTAAGAAAGTGCCAATGTTACAAATATAATACAGCTTGATTTCAGCAAAGAAAATCTGTAATATTATGAATAGCATGTCAGTAAAGATGGGATGACACTGAAATGGACGTTTAGTTGCCTCAAAGAATTCCTTCAACATCCAATAGCCATTCATTATTAGCTTCTCATCAAAATGGAGTAGGGAGTCATATGACACGTCATAAAGTTCTTTCATGACCTCTCTATTCTTAAACTTTTTTTTAATTAATGACTTAGATAAAGAGTTGGAGGAAATGATGATCAGATCTGTAGATGACACAAAATGGGGTGGGGTATATACCCTGAAAATAACTGAATAAAATTTAACAGAGTGAAATGCTAAATCATTCTTTTAGGAAGCAAACAGGCATGGCTCCTTAATTTAGAGGACCATGAGAATATTATCACGGAAGGAATTTTTAAAAGACAGTGTCTGATTTAGCAGCAGAATGATTTGAAGTCTATCCTCTGTGGCTTTTATATCACTATATTAAAAGAACAGAGTTTGTGCAAGACTTCATTGGACTTTTAGTAACTGAAGTTCTGGAAATGCTCTGGAAAAGCAAGAGTTTTTTGTTGTTACCTGTACTCAGGAGAAAATCATGTAGCTGTGTCTATGTAGTAAAGGTAAAGGTTTCCTGGTCTGTTCATGTCTGACTCTGGGACATAGCGTTCATTTCCGTTTCTTGGCTGAGGGAGCCAGCATTGTCCAAAGACAGTCATGTGGCCAGCACTGCTATATGCCGAAGGTGCACAGAACACTGTTACCTTCTCACTGAAGTGGTACTGATTAATGTACTTGCATTTGCATGCTTTGAATTGCTAGGTGGGCAGGAGCTGAGGCAAGTAACAGGAGCTCACACCATTGTGCGGAGCTGAGGTCTTGAACCTGGGCTATCAGCTCTCCAGCTGACAAGTTTAGCATCCGTTAACTGCTGAGCCTTCACACCTCCTTCTCTATGTAGTAGGACAGCCATATTTTGTAGCCAGGACAAGCAGAATAATTTATTTTAACTATAGCATTATCTTTTAACAATTGAAAATATGAGCCAAACTAATATTTCATATAGGAAAGAGGTGTTTCTATATTTAAGAAAGGTAGTGTGATATGACTGGCACTAGGCATAAGGTGGTACCTGTTGACTCAAAAAGTGGATCCTGCGCCTGCAGAAAAAAATGATGATGATGATGATGATGGTGGTGGTGGTGGTGGCGGTGATAATGATGAGTGTGTCATATGCTGATTGTTTTTTGGGGGGTGTTTATCGAACTAATCATCTGGAGTGCAAAATCCTAGCATAAACCAAGGAGGTATAGAAATCCCTTTGGTGCCAATTGATTGATTTTTGTGTTTTGTAAGCCAGAGGTGGGCAGCATCAATGAATGTACAGTATAGGCATATTCTCAACTTTCCTCTACAATTTTCTCCTTTAGATTTTCAAATCATTCTATCATATATTCCTTTGGAGTTCATTAAAATCTATCCTGCCTGCCCTTATCTTCTTACCCAAGGCCTTTTCTAGTTTTCTAGTTTTATTATGGTTTTTATGTGGATTTTTTTATGAATAGGAGCTGATTATAAGATGGGCAGTTATATAAATATTTTAAATAAATAAATAATAGGCCAAACCTCTTTTCAGGTAGGAATATCTTTCAGTTGCTTCTAAGACTTTTCAAATAGTGGAGCCGGCATCCTTTTAACTCTATTAGATCCCCACAAGAGCATTAATAATATTACAGCATGTAAGAAGATGTCAATTACTCTGATTCTTTCTCCTTAAAGACCCAAACCATCTTATTTCCCTACACAACTTTCCTCTCATAAACAATGTGTGGCTTCCTTTTGAATGATGAATAATGTAAGACATTCCACAAGACACTTCAATAATCCATCAAATTTCTTTGAACACACTTATTACTGGTATTGAATAATGAATGTTTTATTTACTTAGAAAAAAATTAACACAAATAAAACAGTGGTGTTGTCATGAAAGTCAGCTTTTGAGAAACCATAAATAGCCATTAGGAAATTTTCATACAGTAGTTCATTCATGAGGGGAAAAAATGCTAGATACAGCCTGTTGAAAAGTGTAGAGTTGATCAAACAACCTTACCCTTGTTTGTGAAACTGACAAAGTAAAATATAATAATAAAATAAAATATAATAATAAATAAATAGACCATACAAGTAATATACATACTGTATAAACATACAGTATTCAAGTTATTGGCCTACTGTTTATGCTTTTATTTTCAAGATCAGGGCATATTTTAACGGGGTTAGCTGAGCATTCCCTTCCCTTCTTTAATCAATGAAGATTTATATTAGTCAATAAAGAGTGCTTTTCCATTCTGCTTGCCAAAAGTAATAAACTCTGACATGAAATCCAAATTCCACTCACTCTCCTAATGAGGTATCTAGTAACCCCAAAGGGAGGCAGCATTTTAGAGATGACAAATGCCACAATTATTTCAGTTGAGTGACAAGTCTGCTTATCATTTGTTGTGTTGTATAATTACTGATTTTGGATACTATCATACCCAGTTCCCTTCAAAATAATAAGACTTGATTCAGAACAGATTCACTGCTAGACTGTTGATGGTTCTTTCTCCCTTGTGATTATTTCTCTCTCTTCTTTACTCTGTCCCCCAGAATCTGATCTTTGCCATTTAGATTTAAAGGTTTTGACCTGATTTAATAATATTCTCATCTATCCTGGGCTATTTATACATTCTGATATATATTCTAGAGCCCATTCTTCTTTCTGCATTTCTGCATTGTTGAGGAGTAGATTTCAACAGACTCCTCATTCCTCAGAGACTTTGTGGCTCTAAGGAAGTTGAAAACTTTGTGTGTGTGTGTGTGTGTGTGTGTGTGTGTGTGTGTGTGTGTATAATCCCAGATAAAGGGTATGACTGACTGATGAGAACAAAATAAGTTTGAAATGGCCATCTCAGCCTCCCTAATTCTTTATTAGCAATTTGAATAATTTATACAAATAATGAGCTGTCATAAGTTGATAATATCCTGTGGATAGCCTTGGGTTAGGCAAAAACAGGAAAGAAAGAGTTAATTAGCAAGGTGTATTCAAAAAAAGCCTCGACAAATACTTAACATATATATATATATATATATATATATATATATATATATATATATATATATATGTGTGTGTGTGTGTGTGTGTGTGTGTGTGTGTGTGTGTGTGTGTGTGTGTAAATTACTAACAAAGAATTAAAGGGAAACTGAGATGCATTTCTGACTCCTTAGTCGTCATCAGTCAGCTATACCCTTCTGAGATTCGAACCTGGGCTGATTGCATACAAGGCAGTGTATGCAATCAGCCCAGGTTCGAATCTCAGAAGGGTATAGCTGACTGATGACGACTAAGGAGTCAGAAATGCATCTCAGTTTCCCTTTAATTCTTTGTTAGTAATTTACACAAATATATGAATTGTCCGGTGTGACTACTGCCTGTTTGATAGCCTTCAAGATAGGCTGAAAACAGGAAATAAAGATTTGCCCCATGTTTGGGGCCTAGCAAGGTAATCTAAATAGTTAACATTTGAAACATATATATATATATATATATATATATATATATATATATATATATATATATATATATATATATATATATATATATCCCCTGCACATGTGTGCTAGTCATTTCTGACTCTAGGGATTGGTGCTCATCTCTGTTTCAAAGCTGAAGAGCCAGCACTTGTTCAAGGACATCTCCGTGGTCATGTGGCCGGCATGACTAGATGCCAAAGGCGCACAGAACAGTTACCTTCCTGCCATAGTGGTCCCTATTTTTCTACTTGCATTTTTATGTGCTTTCGAACTGCTAGGTTGGCAGAAGCTGGGATGAGTAACAGGCGCTCACTCTGTTACGCGGCACTCGGGATTCGACCCACCAAACCACGTCCCTATACACACACACACACACATATACATATATATACATATATACATATACATGTATACATCCTGTTATTTCCAAATTTGAGGGTTCTACAGATAAATTATATGATCATTATTTTTAAGGGATGTTAACCCTTCACTCACATTCCAGTTTGCCACATGCTGTTTCAAGCCTTACTAAAGTACAACATTTTTGACTTAGATATGCTGTACTGTTGTTTTATGACAATATTGGGAGGAATATATATATTTGTAATTCTGGTCAAAGAATGTCACAGAGAAATTTAATTTCGTAATATTTATCAAAGATAGATTCCATTGAACATGGTGAGTTTACTCTGAGATAAATGGCATAGGATTGCAACTGTGAAAAGTAGCCATTTATTTCCAAAGATATTGATTTCTCCACTTGCTGATTTGGACATGCAAGCACTTTTCTTGATGCAGAAACATTTGATGCACTTTGCTTGATGCAATTTTGTATTTTAAAAAGTACACTTTCCTTCATCA
Source organism: Vipera ursinii (assembly GCF_947247035.1). Classification (NCBI taxonomy): domain Eukaryota; kingdom Metazoa; phylum Chordata; class Lepidosauria; order Squamata; family Viperidae; genus Vipera; species Vipera ursinii. The sequence continues at coordinate 133,562,990 of NC_139516.1, read as the reverse complement.
TCTTAATTCAAAAGCCCATAGTTTGGAACAGAATCACTACTGTTTCCTTTGTGGTTTAATTACACATGGCCCATTCACCCATTCTGAGCTGGTCAAACATCTCACTATTTAAAATATCACACAACACCGAATACATATGTATTTTTTTAAATAAAGCTGGAAAATATATCTTGCAATGTTCTTTGTGAGTCTGTGTGGTTGAATTTCCCCCACCCTTTTTGGAAATACTAAAAGCTGCCAAAGGCACAGGTGAGAATAGCTGGCAAGATGTCCTTGGGTTGAAAGACAAATGCTGGAATGAGGGATGGGAGGTTCTTTGCCAGTATTTTATTTCTACCTATCTGTCTATCGTTTAAACTATGAAGAAGATTGTGTAATATTTCTTCAACTGACAAGTGATCCTGAGAAGGCAGTCACTGTTTCACAGCAAAATTATTGCCTTCTTGATGTCAACAATGATACAAAGTGGAAAAATCCCAAGAAATGAAAAATTGGGGGTTTGCTGTGATCATATAGCATAGCTCAAGGAGTCATTTCTTAGGAACCTGGATCTTCCCATGCACTAGACGTGGCGGTATTTAGTGAAAACAAAAAAAAAAACTTAAGTTTGTCAAGCTTGCAGTGTGCATTCCTTGAGAAACTACATTGTGTACTTTGGAGTGTGCAATATTTTCCAGACATTTCTAGCTTTAGAATTAGAGTGAAGTGAAAAATAGGTGCTAATAGTCCAGTCTGAAGAATAACCCAATATTATATTAAAAAAAAACCAAGATGTTTCCACCACCTCCTTCCTGAAAATTTTCATTGAGGATGTTAATTAATTTTAAAAATACAGTCCCTCTCCAATCCATGGCCTTAGTGGTCTAGGCATCATTTGAAAGTTATTTAGTTATATTTGAGGAGTTTAACCATTAGGAAGACATTCTAAACCCTAGTAGATTTCAAGGAGGAAAAAGTTTTACAATTATATAGTGTTACATTGTACCTTATGTAATGCTATATAATTGTAGAAGTTTCTTGTTATGTATTGAACATATATATATATATATATATATATATATATATATATATATATATATATATATATATATATATATATATATATATATATATATATATATATATATTGGATTGCTAACAAAGAATTTACACAAATATGAGCTGTCACTGTGTGACTACAGCCTGTTGATGGCCTTGGGTTAGGCTGAAACAGGATATAAGATTTGCCCCGTGTTTGGGGCCTAGCAAGGTATTCTAAATACTTAACAAACACTTAACATAACTTAACTCCATCTGCTTGTGAAGCTAAAATGAAACTAACTTTTAGGTGACCCTGACTGTTAACTCCAACTGTTTTGGAGGGAAACTTTGAACATTCATATTTGAGCAGGTTATTCAAGTATTGTGAATGGTTAAGTCCCTGTGGGTTCAGAGTATAAATTACAGGCAATTGCCTGCAGTTCTCCAATTCTAGGTTGAGTAAATAAATAATGTTCTAACTATGCTGGTCTGCTCCTTGCCTACTGAAGCCCATTACTCAATATTTCTCCTCTTTGAAATCTGCATATAGTATTTTTTCAGTCCTTGCTTTTACTAAATGAATTGGATAATTGTTCAAACAAGATTGGTCTAAGGATATGATGGTGCAAAAGGGAGCAGATTCTTGGTTTACTCAGGTTTCACACACATTAACATTTGAATTCTTTCATTTCCAACTTTCCCCAGTATGTTTTATTTTACTAAATGTACAGCTCTGAATACTGTCAGTGGGTTGACTGGTGTTTTTAATTTGAATATGCATCAATTTCTAGCATGCTTGCCTAAGTATTGCATACTCTCACTGTTTCCTTCTCTCTCTTTGTATTTGTTTAGCTGTAGAAATCTTTGTGACACATTTATTTAGATAATATGTAAAGTGGGATATTTGTCATTCCTGGGCTGTCAGCCTAGTTCTTGTCATTACATTTCAGATATTTCTATGAGTTATAAATCCCCCAAATAATAATCCCATGCAGATAATGTATGAGGACTAGGGGAGGAGGGGGAGGCCATAGTAAATTGGTGCTTTATATTTTCTTTTATAAATAGTAGTATATCCAATAGGTACTACTTAAATGCTTGAGAATAGGCTTCAAAGAGACAGTTGTCGTGATTTTCAGATATTATACACAAGCAGGACACCACAAAACAATATGATATCCTTAGGCCCTTTATGGTCAATGAGAGGTTTCATGAATGCCTATTGACAATTTCTAAAGTCAAAATTGAATATTGTTTGACATTTCAGAGAATCTCATCCTCAACTGGAGGTTCAGAGCAAAAAAACCCAACAAGCAGTGAGAGACAGCTTATGAATTGCAAACGAGTAGGGCACACAGATCCCATAGGCAAAATACTAGCTGTGAAATACTTAGCATGTTTCCATTAATATAGTGATCACTTATATAAAATGAAAAAAACACCATCAAGTTTAATTTAGGGTAATTTTGGGAAAACCATGTAGGGTTTTTTTGGCAACAGTACAATTTACCATTAACGTTTCCTTTTAATTTCCTAGCCTAGCAAATCTACAACCCTGCAATTTCTGCTAGTCTCTCATCTGACAACTAATTATGCCTGAATGCTTGGCTTTGAAATCCAGGCAAGCTCAGCCAAGTGCTGCCATCTGCTGAGATGATTGCTTATGTAGCTAATCATAAATAAAAGTGAATTACTGCAAGAGTTTAATATTTGCAATTGCTTAAAGGTTTTGTGCATGTTCTTGAAAGCCTCAGAAATACTTAAAGAAATATCAACAGAAGGCAGCAATGGAGAAAGTGAAGGACACTTTCAAGGCACACATAGAACATTATTTCCCCTGAAAACAAGTGATTCTGGGATTACAAGCTTCAGAAACTAATGATAAACTGATATTATTCCTGTTCTTCCCATTAAGGGGAAGGCCTTGGGGTCAGAATCCTCTCAACATACTTTTTTGATTTAGTCCATTCGAATTAATTTTGGAGCGTGACTTCACAATAACGTCCCTATCATCTTGCTTGACATGCTTGTGTTTGATGAGAGATGTTTTCCAGATTCTATATGAAATTTTGTTTCCCAGATCCCATATGAAATTTAAAAACTGTTAAGAGATGAGATACTTAAGAATTAATAAGTGATTTTTTGTTAGTCCAGTACTTCTGGAATGTTACTTTTGGTAAGTTCTACCCTGTTCTTTAAAGTTTTGGATGGCTCTTACAAAAATAATATTATCTGCTTTATGGCCTCCTTAACTGCTTTATTGGAATTACCTACCCTGGAAGTCATTATCATCAACATAGACATTTTGCCAATTCCTCAAGAGGTATCTTTTTTCAGTAAGGAAGATGTTGATGGTTGCTGTTTTATAATGCAAGTTTAAGTGGCTGTTGTCATTTTTTCCTATATTTTATTGCAACTCTTAAATCTCTGATTATTATTATTATTATTATTATTATTATTATTATTATTATTATTATTATTATTATGCCTAAAAGGTAATAATATAATTACATTAATAGTAATTTTTACATTAATTGTAGTTTTTCAAGCTTTCTGCTAATGTCTGTGTTGGTGTCAACTTTAATCTGATGCTGTTTTGAAGAATAAAGCAATTTTCAAGGATGCTAAAGTAATTTTGTGGAACTACTCAAGTAAATGAATGGTTGAACATTCTTGTTAATATTATGAGATTGGTAGCAAATGAGGGGTGGGAAGGATCACCCTCACTTCAAGATCACGTGAAGTATTAGTACAATGCCTTAGTAAGGCGACACCTGGAATATGGCATCCAGTTTTGGTCACCACGATGTAAAAAAGATGTTGAGACTCTAGAAAGAGTACAGAGAAGAGCAACAAAGATGATTAGGGAAGTGGAGGCTAAAACATATAAGGAATGGTTGCTGGAATCGGGTATGTCTAGTTTAATGAAGAGAAGGGGGGACATGATACGTAGCAGTGTTCCAATATCTCAGAGGCTGACACAAAGAAGAGGGAGTCAAGCTACCGTATTTTTCGGACCATAAGACGCACCTGACCATAAGACGCACCCAGTTTTTAGAGCAGGAAAATAAGAAAAAAAATATTCTGAACCAAATAGTACCAGTATACTAAAACAGGGCTTTTCAACCTTTTCATCCATTGTACCACTTTTAGGACAAGGCAATGTCCGAGTACCACCAGTCACCCAGCAAGGTGTCAAAAACTTGACACCCCCCCAAAAAAAGGAAAAAAAATGATAAAGTACAGGTAGTCCCTGACTTACAACGATTCACTTAGTGACTGTTCAAAGTTACGATGGCACTGAAAAAAGTGACTTATGACCATTTTTCACACTTATGACCGTTGCAGCATCCCCAGGGTCATGTGATTTACATTCGGATGCTTGGCAATCGATTCATATTTATGATGGTCACATTGTTCCAGGGTCATGTGATCTCCTTTTGCAACCTTCTGACAAGCAAAGCTGTGGGGAAATCAGATTCACTTAACAATCATGTTACTAATTCAATTTTTCTCTCTCCTTCTCTTTCTCTCGCTCTCTCCCCCTCCCTCTTTCTTTTTCTCTCCTCTCTCTCCCTCTTTCTCTCTCTCTCCCTTTCTCTCCCTCTCCCTCTTTCTCTCTCTATTTTTCTCTTTCCCTCTATTTCTCCCTCTTTCTCTCCATTTCCCTCCCTTTCTTTCTCCTTCTCTCTCTCCCTCTTTCTCTCCCTCTCTATTTTTCTCTTTCCCTCTCTTTCCCTCCCTCTTTCTTTCTCCTTGTCTCTCTCTCCCTCTTTCTCTCTCTCTCCCTTTCTTTCTCTCCCTCTCTTTCCCTCTTTCTCTCTCTCCCTCTATTTCTCTCCCTTTCTTTCTCCTTCTCTCTCTCTCCCTCTTTCTCTCTTTCCCTGTTTCTTTCTCCTCTCTCCCTCTCTTTCTCTCCCTCTCTCTCTCTTCCTCCCTCTCCCATTGTCCCTTCCTTCCTTCCTTCCTTCCTTCCTTCCTTCCTTCCTTCCTTCCTTCCTTCCTTCCCTCCCTCTTTGTCCTTCCCTCTCCGCATTAGAGCACTACCCGCGGAGGCAGCCCTGCAGCCCGGCTTTCTCTTGCAGAAAGCAAGCTGAAGCGGAGCTAGGGAGATTGCCAGGAATGCGAATCGGTTGATCTCGCGCTCTTGCAATCTCCCTTGCTTGGTTTCAGCTTCCCTTGCTACAAGAGAAAGCAGGCTGAAATGGAGCGAGGGAGATTGCAGCAGTGTGAGATCGGCGTTTCTCAGCACGTGCCGATTCATGCTCCTGGCAATCTCCCTTGCTTTCCACTTGCGGAGGTTGGGGCTGGCCATACAGATCACCTTCGGACCATAAGACGTACCCTTGTTTCCCCCCACACACTTTTGGTGGAAAAAAAGTGCATCTTATGGTCCAAAAAATACGGTATTCTTCAAAGTGCCTGAAGGCAGGACAAGAAGCAATGGATAGAAACTAATCAAGGAGAGAAACAACCTGGAACTAAGGAGAAACTTCCTGACAGAACAATTAACCAGTGGAACAATCTGTCTCCAGAAGTGGTGAATACTCCAACACTGGAAGTTTTTAAGAAGAGACTGGACAGCCATTTGTCTGAAATGGTATAGGGTATCCTGCCTGAGCAGGGGGTTGGACTACATGACCTCCAAGGTCCCTTCCAACTTTATTCTTATTATTACTTCATGGAGATCCATATAATCAATAATCCTCATATGTATTGTGTTTGGAGGGATTTGAGATGATCAGTTCATATTGATAACATGAGATACACGCAGCTGTGATGATTAGTCAACTAATAGTAGCTGTGCTATTGTACCAATAGTTGTAAAGCCCCTAATTGTTAACATGATCTAAATAGGCAGGTAATTCAGAAATGTTGACCGGCTTTTTTCCCAAAAAGATTTCAATTGCTGGTTTGTTTGTTTGTTTGTTTTTGCTTTAGTACAGATTCAGCACATGTATTTTGATAAAAGGTAAAAAAAAATAGTACTGAAAGTTACAGATTTTTCTTGACTTTTGTTGACATTAACTTTGGTTACCCACCTTGGATTACATTGACATTCTATCATCATCTGCATTCTCCTACCCTGATCAGTTGAAACTCATAGTTTATAACAAAAAAATAAGATATTATATAGTATGTTGATATGATGACTTATGATGACAGAGAAAAACCTAGGCAGACTTAGGATTTTCTGTACTTTGTGCAACATTCTGCCCTTATTCCTTAAGAATCATGATTTCAGTCTTAGCTGATTAATAATCTGCTTTATAACTGATTTAATCAACTGCATTTCAATGTTTGTGCATATTACCAAAATTCTTCTTAGTATGCAGAAGAAAGTGTAGGGTAATATGCAATTTGATAATCATAACACATTGTTCCAAGACAAAGCCACCTTTAATTGTTTCTTTTTTCATTCCATTTTCTGGATGCATATAAGAATCAAAATAACTTCAAAAAACAAACAAATGTGTCTTAACTTGCAGTTCTGCTGATTAGCATTTGCCCTCACCAAATAATCAACAAAAGCTTGAGTTAATTAATCTACTGTTTTATCCAATTAAAGCTTGCAGCTTTAATAAACATTCTTAGTGCTCTATTAAAGGACTCAACATTTGCTAGTTATTCCAAAGGCAATACAGGGTTGGCACGAAAAGCTCAATGTCATCAGCTGTCAAATGAACGGAAGAAGATAAAAAAAAATATTCAAAAATTAAATCAGCTAGATGTTCCACAAATCCTGCATTTTTTAAAAAAAAATTGGCTCCCCCAGAAGGTGCATCTTGCATACAATTTTGTCTTTCAGAAATACATTTTCCTAGAAGGTGCTAGAGGCTTGAAGGAAGTAAATATTGATTTGGGTGGCCATACAATGTAATTTTAGAGAAAGGAGGGGAAGATGAACTGCTTATTTCTCTCAAATTCTCAGTTTCCGGATGGGAGTCAGAGCTTCTTGTTTATGGACTAAGCTTAGCAATCAACAATTTTAAGAAACTGTTAGATCAGGGCATAACACAGTTCAAGACCTTACAAACCTATGATGAAATGCTATTTCTAAAGTCAGGGATGAAGCATCCGTAAAGCAAAATAAATTCTTTTTACCAAACCAAAGACTTACATACCATGCTGTTACAAAACTCTACATACCTCCAGGTCCTGATCCTCGTGTTCTCCTTCAGAAGACAGATTTTCCCAGAGTGGCATGACCAGAAGAAAATAAAGGTACTGAATCCACCTGAACTGGAAAAAGAGAGATGGATTATCCACTATTTTGTCCTGGAAATAACTTATAAAAACAATGGAAACATCCTGTCTTGTAGCATTTTAATTCAGTAGTAGATTTCACATTCTCATATCTAAGAGTGGAGGCAGGTATAACATTGTGGCTCAGGTAGGTGGGCATATAATAAGAATTAAAGAAAAGAGTAATCAGTAATTTGGATGGAGGACCGTTTCAATTGCTGCCCTTTTCTCAACAATCAGAACCTTATAAATGGTTGAGTCTATTGTACGTCACCAATAAATCTGATATTTGTCCATCCCTACAGGATGGAGGAGGAGGAGGAAGAAGAGGAGGGAGGAAGGAAGGACAGAGGAGGATCAAGCACTTAGACCACGGTGATCAAAACAGATTTTTTTTCTTTGTAGATCCAGAATTCTGTCTGTAAAGCACCTGAAACAGAATATTTAGTTCAACCCTGCTCCTAAATTAAGACCTGTCAGCAAAAGTCAGATACTATTTTGAAAGGCACAGGTATATGCTGTTTTGTGTTTTGATTGATGAACCCTTTGAACCAGAGGTCCCCAACCTTTGGGGCACCAGAGACTGGTTACATGGAGAGACTTTTTTTCTGCAGACCGGAGGGGGCATAGTTTTGTGGGCTGCCTGCATCCCGCAGATGGGGCTTTGCTTGTTTGTACAGCCTGGTTGCTGGCATGCCATGACCTGGTACTGGTCCATGGCCCAGGGGTTGGGGACCCCTGCTCTGGATCCAAAAAAATGAATATTGGTATGAAATTTACAATTGAGATTAAAACTGCAAATTCTTCAACAAGAAATAGAAACCTGTATGAAGTACCCTTGTCCAAATCATTCAAAAAGCCACATCTTTTTCCAGACTTCTATAACTTTGAAAACTATTCTGCACCTGTATACATAGCTTTTTTCTTAGGAAAACAGTCTATGCACAAATGTGTATGTGAAGATAGCCAGGAAAAGCCTCCACAGCTGCTTTTACGTTCCAAGGCACCTCCTCTGAATGTTTTTTTCCCCCTCAAGGAATATGAATGTTTCAGCTAGGATTAAAAATAGGCCTTGTGAATCAGTCCTGATTCTATTCGTATTCAAAATTCATGATTCAAATTTGAGTTGGTGATTTGAGATTTAAAGGCAAATCAGTTTGATCCAATTTGTTTTGATATTTAATTTGGAGAAAAATGTCCACATATGTTAACTAGGAATTATTGAAATGGCTGCTACATCTGCTACATTTGTGACCAATGCAAGGAATATAGCAAGGATGATAGAATTCTTTTCAAGTCTGATCTGTTTATTCATTTCACAAATTGTTAAATTATTCTCCCTGCACCTGCAGAGATGGTTGAAATAACATTGCAGTCTCCAGCAAAAAATCACATTGTCTTTTAATTTTCCATTTACTTTTCTAAAACTTTTCATGCTGAAAAACAACCCTTGATTTGTTGTTCTTTTGCTGATTTTCTTCAAGGATGTTCACATGGTTATCTGGGGTGTTAGAGTGTTGGCATACCTAACTGGCAAATTTGACCTTTTCCAGGAAAAAAAGAAAAATCTCACCATTGGCTTTGTGAAATGCTACAGTAGACAGGGAACACTGAGAAACTGTGCATCTTTTGGATATTACACAAAAGAATGATCAGAGCCTTTTCTCTTATTCAATGATTGCTAATTTTTACCAGGTGAAAGGAGAATTGGCACAACTGGTTAATGAGTTACATCTATCTTCCAATGAAAACCTTTCTCCAAAGCAGAATCTGCCAGGAAAAGGACTTGCTGGCAACATTCTACTTTAATTAGTAGACAGAGCACAGCCAATGTAACTTAGTAAGATGCAGTGCCATGGAGATAGGTAGTCTATAGAGAAAGAAGATGGAATAGATAAAGTAACGATAGTAGTCTTTGCACACATGCACGCACACATTCTTTTTGCTTTAAAATAGTAAACATTTAGGTCAATCCTTCTAAGTCAGAGGTTTCAAACTTGCAATGTCACATGACGTGTCACGACGTATTGTGACTTTTTCCACATTGCCAGAACTGGGGTGAGCGTGGTTTTGTCATGACGCATCCGGCCCATTGGCCGGCAGTTTGACACCCCTTCTCTAAGTCCTGCCCTTGATCTCATTTGTTCCCTAACAAGAGACTTGCATTTGCTCCAAAGGCTGAACTAAGGATGAGGTCAGCCTTGAGCCTATTTTCAGAGAACAACTACTTTGAGTTCCCAGATGTGCTGGCAGGACTAGCATAATAATTTCCTTCCCAGCACGGGAAAAGATAGCAAAGTTAAGGCTGACACCATCCCAAAAAGAGCTCTAATGTCACCGTCTGAGAATTTATTGCATTGCTCAACCCTCCTTAACATTTCCATAGAGAGAGAGGTAGAGCTGAAACAACACATGTTGCCTGTAACACCCCAGAAACAGGAGAAAGCCCCCTAAATCTGTGGAATATTTCAGAAAACTATAAAGCAATTCAAAGCCCCTTGGCTTGATTTACTGCTTTAAAAGAAATCTCTGCTTTAGTTAACAAATTTGCCTTGCTTCATCAATCTGAAACATTGCTTTGAAGCTCTGATCAGCTCTAAAAACTGTGAACTGGAGATTTTGAGAAAATTTCTGAGATTCTCTTTTTTTTCATACCATCCTAGAAAAAAGCCAACTTTTCTCAGAACATTTTCTACATTTTTATTTACTGACTCTGATGACTGCTGGAAAGAAGGTGGCCTATAATGATAAGTAAAAGAATAAACAGAAATGCTGTAGCATGATGGAATTTTGTGGTACATGAACAAAGCTTTGCTATATTTTGAGTAGAGTTAGCAAAACAGAAATGCCAGTAAAGCTGCTTTTACATATGGGCACTTTATGTGAACACTAGTTCACAGAAATAGCTGTATTTATATTCATATGTTAAATTCTTGCTGAGACCTTGTCACTCAATGCAGCAAGGCCAAGAAATGAAGGGGCGAAACAAAAATAATATAGAAAAGATTACCTGTATGCAATCCTGACACATTTACGGTATGCTATTTGAACCCTCATAAGTAGAAGGAAACTTATGCAAAGAGGTATTTGAAATTGTTCCATTGGAGGCAATATCTAGGGCTTTGCTTGCTCCCATTTTAAAGATAATTAGGGCAAACAGATATTGTGGGCCTGGGGAAAAATAGTCCTGCTGAAACAGACAACACTTCCATCCAGTCTAACATTCTGTTTCCATGCTCATTTCCAGAAATCCCATAAGGAAGATAATTATGGTAATTGTCCCCTCCTGCTATGGCTTAAATGAGCATTGTTTAGTGACATGTTGACTCTGAATTGTGACTTACTGGCACTCAATATTTTATATGCTTCTAGTTTACTTGTAACTGCAACCTCAAAGTAACTTCTATGTTATGTTTTTTTCCCCTAAGAGCTAATCTGTGCAAAATGAAAGCATGTGGGAAGCAATTTAGCCTATTTCCATTAATTAGAAGAGTTCCTAGAGGGAACTCCCATATCTACAGAAATAAAGACAGGAGCCACCTGTTGCAATAAACATAGGGTCAGTAGGTGGTAGAATATGGTACCGCAAGGTTCCCACCAATACATATTTATTCTATATGAATAATATGTGAAAATACCTTAAACCATAGGAGTTCAACCTTTTGGTTTTCCCGGGCTTCATTCTGTGAATATAGTTTTATATTTATTATATCTTGTGGGGCCATCCAAGCCACATGTGGCCTGAGGGTTATGGGCTAGACATGCCTGCCTTAAACAAAATGCTTTCAGACAACAGGAGATATACAGCAAATTGACATGGATTGGGTTAACTAAATATTAGAAGGAAGAGCAGAAAGAGGCAAGCAGTATTTTTCACATCTACCTTTGACCTTAACATGATATTAGTATTCTCTACTACTCCGTATTCTGGGATGATCCACAATAAATATTCTTGAATCAACAGCAGATGTCAAAAATAACTTATAGCAGCTCCTGAAAAATCCAAGAAAACATTCTGCTTTGATGGCTATCTTTGCTTTATCAAGGTTTTTAAAATACATCCATCAGCCTGACAAATGGAGGTCTGATTTCTGCTGTATTTTCTTTTTTTCATTATATATGGAAGATGGGGATCATAAAGTTTAATTACAGGACTCTTGCTCTATTAGAAAAAAAAAGCAGGATCAGCTGCCATTGAAGAGTTGTATTTCTAAACATTAATACATCTAAGAAAAGAAGCTGAATCCTAAAATGCGTGTGTGTATCTGAAAGTAGTATAGTATTTATGGTCACTGACTCTGAGCTACTGCAATGGGCCTGTAATGGTGGGAACTAATCATGTGCAGCAATTCATGGTCTTAGGCCTCAGGAGAGTGGTCTGTGGAAGAATGATAGCTTTGCATGCTATCCTGTGCTTCAAATGATCAGGGAATAAAGAAACGTCCTTTGCCTCAGTTTCAGAAAATTGTTGGTAATGTAACATAAAACAGGGGTCCTCAACCTTGGCAACTTTAAGACGTGTGGACTTCAACTCCCAGAAGTCCACAAGTCTTAAAGTTGCCAAGGTTGAGGACCCCTGGCATATAATGCAAAAAGAAAAAGAGAAACTCCATTCCAGCACAATCCATGTTCTCAGGATGCAAAAAGTGGATACAATGTTAACATGCCTTCCTGGGAAAGTATGTTGCCCACATATCTGCCCTATGAATTACAGGTGGTCCCCTGTTATTTTTCTCCCCAGAGTTTATGCCTGAGTTTCAACAGCAAGAGCTGAGAGAGATTCGCCATGTTTTTTATCATCATCATCATCATCATCATCATCATCATCATCATCATCATCATCATCATCTCCTTGGAAATCCTGGAACCATTACTGGTTCCACAGAGATCAATTGCCCCCTACAAAGTAGAAGAATTGTCCCTGAGCTGCTGAAAGATACTGTAGCTTGTTCAAGTTTGTTCTGTTTTAGCTTAATTTTGCATCTTTTCAATTGAATTGAATTGAATTGAATTTATTAAATTTATATGCCGCCCTTCTCCCTAAGGACTCAGGGCGGCTCACAACAATAAAAGTTAAAAACATAAAATACAAAATTTGAAAAAGAATTAAACAATGAAGTAAATACATAACAATAGACCCAATAAAACCAAATTTAAAACTACAGTCAGTCCAGGCCCAATTGTTGAAACATCCATGTCTTCAGGTCACGGCAGAAGGACCGAAGGTTAGAGGCCATCTGCAGCTCCAGGGGCAGTTCGTTTCAGAGGGTTGGTGCACCCACAGAGAAGGCTCTCCCCCTGGGGGTCGCCAGCCGGCATTGCTTAGCTGATGGCACCCTGAGGAGGCCGACTCTGTGGGAATGAACCGGGCGATGGTAGGTTGATAATGGCAGCAGGTGGTCTTGCAAGTACCCCAGGCCTAAGCCAAGTAGGGCTTTAAAAGTGATTACCAGCACCTTGAATCGCACCCGGAGGGCTACCGGAAGCCAATGCAGCTTGCCTCTTTCTACTCTTCCTTATTAAAAATCCATATTAAAAATCACATTCTTAATTTGGTATAATAGGTTTCTTCTTAGTGTACATATTTCTCATGCCTTTCAAAGAGGGATTTATAAATATATGCTGATATACCCCTCTGCTTTAAAGGTATACAGGTAGACTTTATTTAACAACCACAGTTGGGATTGGCAACTAAGTAGCATGGTTGTTAAGCAAGTCATGATGTGATTGCAATGGGGCTTCAACCTCATTTCTTTCACGGTCATGATGTGCATCACCTATGGCTGTTAAGTGAGACATCATATGACTGTAACTTGCAATATTACTGGCAACTTCTCCATTGACTCTGGTTGTTAGAAGCTGGCTATGAAGCACACAGATGGTGATTATAACTGGAATGCTGCAATGCTCATAAACATCTGCTGGTTGTCAAGTGTCTGAATTTCTATCACAATGACCATGGGGATGCTACAATGGTTGGAAGTAGGGGACTAGTCATAATGTTGATATCTCTAAACAGGCAGTCATTAAGTGAAGATCAACTGTAATATGTTTCTGTAGCTGGATAAATAGTTCCAAATATACATGTGGATATGCACTGTCCATAGTTTGTTTAGGCCCAGGGTTTAATGTACATAAGATCTTGTCCTTGTTGAAATGATGGATTGTTCAACTCCTTGTTTGCATCAATTTGCCCCTTTAGATATCCCCTTTCTTCACAGCACTGCCAGCCTCCACACAGCACTTCTTTACTCTCTATTGATGCTATTCAGTGTTGAATCAACATGATCTTTTTTTAGCATCAGCTTCTTACAAGAGTATAATGTATAATGTTCCTGAGTATAATGTTCCTGATTGTTATGCATTATAATCAAAGAGAGCAGGAGTTTGCCTTGCATACTAATAAATAAAGCACGTCTCATCCATGATTTCTGAATGTGGTTAGATAATTTTGCTACCGTATATGGGTTACCCGTAAAGCAGGCCACTGCTATCTCTTTATTTTACAAATAGCATCACTGACAAAATTATATTTCCTTCCCTGTATTCTCTCACATTCTGCTACATTTTGGAAGAGACACTGGAGTTTTCTTCATTTACATAAAAAGTAGAAGTTAAAATCCCTCTTGCTTATTTCTCTCAGGAGCCTGCTGCTTGAAAGAGGGAATATTACATCCATAGAAAATATCTTTTTATTCCTGTTGCCTCGTCTCTGAAATCTTTCCTGCAAATTATGAAACAGACTATATAAAGTACCACGAGATGACATATCTTAACATATAGTGCTTCAGAAAGTATTGCAATCCATCATCTTCGCCTCTTCATCTGATTCTCTTCCTGGCTCACATGAGGGAAAAAACGCTCACCTTATTTTACTATGTAGCTCAGTTGCTTAGTTCTCTGGCAGATGTGAGTTGTTGTGTTAGGACAAAGTCTTGCTTTATGAAAAGGTTTTAAACCAAATGGAAAAAAAAACAGCTGTCAGGAGCCCCATAAAACCTGCTATTATGCTAGTCAGAGTTCAGTCTCTTTAGGAAGATATTCCAACGGATGCTAAACTCCTGGATTTGAATTCATCATTATGGGTGTACTGAGTTTCATTGATATGGCTATCCCCAAAAGTAAGATCAGCATAGATTTCCATAAATTAAAAAATACAATTTTGACAGTATCCTATCAAAATCTAAGAAATTAGAAAGTTCATATATGTTGCTGCAGTAACTGCAGGAAAATCATTTTGATTGACCTTGTCCATCAAGGTGGTGTTGACCTTAGCTACCATGTTGATAATCTTTTCTACAATGATGTCCCCAAACTAGCCCTTCAGGTCTTGTAATAACTCATCCATCACTGCTGTAATTTAGCTTATCCATCTGCTGTTGGCCAACATCTTTTGTAGCATTATGAACCTCTCAAGAGAACTGAATCTTTGCATGCCTGTCACAGAGAAAATTATTACCTGCACAGTTTTATATCTAAAGATCTAAATAGGACTTTACTGATATTGAACAAGCATCACTATGTGGTTTCTTGACTGCTGATTCTTTTACTGTTGATAGTCACTCCTACAAGTTAGAAGATGTCCGCCACTCCAATATCTATCCTGTCACTTTTAAGATGGTTGATGTTCATGTTGTTATTAGTTTTGTCTTCCTAATATTTAATCACACTCCAATTGTTTGTACTGTGCTCCTTGACTTTCTTTACTAGAGGTGGCAGATCATTTGCATATTCAACTATCAGAGTAATATCATCAGCGTAGTGCAGATTATTGACGTTTCTTTCTTCATTTTTAAAATCACACTCTTCTTCCAATTCATCATCCCTCTATTCAGCATGTAGGTTGAATGAATCAGGAAAGAACATAAGATCTTGTCTCACTCTTTGCCAACCTGGACTGTACCTGTTTTGCCATGCTCCTGCTGGACTGTGGCTTCCTGTCCTCTCTACAGGTTTTCTATGTGAAGAATAAGATATTTTGAGTTTTCACTTTTCCTAAATACATTTGACAGCTTGACATGCTCAATGCAATCAAAAGCCTTTTTAGAGTCAATGAAGCACATATTGACACAATCTCCATATCCTGCTTCTACTTCTGCTTTCTCAGTTGCCCAATGCATCAGCAATAATGTCTCTCATTCCTTGGCCTTTTCTAACACCACTTTGAGCAACTGGCAACTCCTTTTCAGTGTAGGATTTTAATCTGCACTGGATTATGCTAAACATATTTTGCCAGAATGTGAAATTCTATGATATGATGTTATACGATAATTTGCACATTTAGTTAAATCTCCTTATAATAAATGTTTATTATGAATGAAAATTAAAATTCCCAATGTACATAAATTAAAAGCTGAATTTCACAATTACTTGGAAAGTTAACATTTTAACCAAACAAAACCACTGTCGAATGACTAGAAAATGATTGCTTTTTTCTTAGAAAAATTGCTATGAATAGCCCAGGGTACCTTGAATTTTTTCTTCTTCTTAGTTTCTCATGGGATTCTATCTTATTCTCACCAAACTTCAGTGTTCATAGAACACCATTTGAGAAAGCCTGTTGTAACATATTTTGGAATGTTACATTCCTGCTATACAGAATTTTAGTATACTCCTTCCAGCTGAACATACCTAACAATTCCTTATTCATTCTTTACCCTAATCCTGGATTCACACATGCTTGAGCCATTAGTCCACCATTTCCTTTCTGGCTTTTTCATTTATTTTTAGCATAGCTTTCATATTCATAGATCACTGCTAAGTGCTGCTAAGACACACATTTTAGAATGCATTGCTCCCAAAAGTATGTTTTATTTTTCAGAGAATGCATACAATAGTCATAAAAGGGTGAATACTGAAGTAGAACTACATTTCAGTATATATAATGTTTCTGGAAATGCAGTTTACAAAAGTTTATTCCAAAATAGCACCTGAATGAACCTTTCCCCCCTTTTATTCTAAATATGTTTTCCTGCCTCTAGTCTTAGCATGAGCCATTTCTTAAATACAATCCTCCACATAAAAATCTTCCAACTATCAAAGAAAATCATGGTTATCAGAGCTGATAAGAACAGACCACCCATTTTTAAGGGAAGGAGAGGTTAAACAGACACTTTGTCATAATAAATGGTCAGATTTGCTCACCCACATCCAGGCAGCTGCTGGAAAAGTCTAATGAACTGGCAGTGATGCAACTAATTAGGCCAAATAGGTCTGGATAGCTGGAGGCATTATGATTACAAATGGCATTGCAATTTCCAAATGAGACATATATTCACTCTTCATTTCACTATAATTATTTTTACATTTCTTATAATCTATACTGCAGTCTTCAAGCTAGACTATGGGGAATCCTAAGGGCTTATTTTATGGCATCATGGAAGTCAAATACCATAAACCCAGATAAGAATCATCACTGAATTTCTTATTGCTAGCATATTTGGGATTATATATCTTGTTCAATTTTAGTGTAATGCTTTTTGTTTGTTTGTTTGGGTTTAGGATAATGTGTGTACCAAGGTCAATGAATGAATCATTGTTGTAGAACACTAAGCCACAGTTTGAAAACATTTGTGCAGGTTCATATTTCACATGTAAACGGACCTTAGAGAAATTAAGAAAATCTACATTATAGTAAAAGAGACAAAGAGAGAGGCATAAAATAAATGCAAACATCCATAAAATCTCAACATCTTAAATAGTGACATAAAGGCTACTGCTGCTTTATGTCCACAGAACAATGTGGTCTTGGTCTGATGCACATGGACCCCCACAGGGCAGAAGAATCATTCTCAAAACTTAAAAAAAAGGTCCAAGATAAAGCATTCAGGGAGGCAGGCACAGATAATCCATGTTTCAGCATCAATGGGAAAATAGCACGAGGCAAACCCCATTATTTGTGATCCCGATTCTTATTTAATTGACCTTGAACTTTGAAGTCTTGTCCCTGTTTCCCAAGAGAAGATCAAAGCAGGGAGGAAAGCTTCACCGAAGGAGAGGCATCTGGCCCAGACTTGGCTACTTGGGTCTGGTACTGAACTCAGGAGTGACCACTTCCAGATGTACTCAAGCAAGGCCTGTAACTTCCTAGATTTAAGGTCCCAGCTGAGCTTGTTTAGAGTGGAGTAATAGGTGTTAGGCATCATGTTTCAAGCAGACTGCTATGTTTTGTGTTTCAAAGTAAACTCTTGTTGTATCTCATTGTTCCCCCTCACTTCAGTCATTATTTGAAGTAGATTGGATAGAGAAGAAGCTGAGAAAAGACTTGAACCAGGGACCTCCCCAGTCTGGCATGTCAGCTACTAATTGCTAGTGATTTAACTCCATGTGATGGGGACCAGGATGAGAAGCACCCTTATCAGCTTGAAAAGAAGCAGGAAAGTCATTGTACTGCCGTCAATAGAGGGTTTGTTGTTTTTTTTTTTTTTTTGCTTTACAGCATTACTCCAAAGAAGCACTTTAACAAAGCTTCAAACAAAGTGTCCTTTGAAGATCTGTGTGGCCTTTTAAGTAGGTTCTGGCAGCATAGTTGTTACATCATGAACAGTCTTTGACTCTTTGGAACTTATTAGTAATAGTCAGGGCTTTTTTGTCATAGAACGCTCAGAACGGAGTTAATAATAATAATAATAATAATAATAATAATAATAATAATAATAATAATAATAATAATAATAATAATAATTTTATTTATCTTTATTTAAAGTTCCGGCACCTTTTTTGGATAGAACCTTGTAGGGTAGGCAAGGCGGGGTTGTATGACATGTGTGAGTTTCGGCACCTTTTTCTTTTACAAAATAAGCACTGGCAATAGTAGATAAGCATCCTTTAAAAAGCCTCCTTAAAAGCCATCCCACATAGTTTTTCATTCTCCTTATAATATAAAATTGTGGAAAAATATTAGCCAGATAAAATTAGCACAGCAACAGGGACCCATATAATACAGCTCTTACAAAAATGTTCTATTTTTAATACATAAATACACCCCAAAACTCCAGGGTTTATATTTGTTTTGTGTGTTTTTTTGTTGTTGTTGTTAGTTGCAAAGTTGTGTCCGACCCATCGCGACCCCATGGGCAATGTTCCTCCAGGCCTTCCTGTCCTCTACTAACTTCTGGAGTCCATTTAAGCTCATGCCTACTGCTTCAGTGACTCCATCCAGCCACCTCATTCTCTGTCGTCCCCTTCTTCTCTTGCCCTCAACCTTTCCCAGCATTAGGCTCTTCTCCAGTGTGTTCTTCCTTCTCATTAGGTGGCCAAAGTATTTGAATTTCAAATTTGTTTTTTTACCAGAAGTCAATATGTAGGACAATCAATGGTATAATTTGACTGCATTATTATAGTCTGATAATGAAATTAAATGAGAACCAGATTTTCTCCCTGGCAAGACCTGTAGCATAAATATTTATATTTCACTATACATGGGACAGTGTAAAAGAAAATGAGGCAAATCCCCATCCCTGGAACCACAGAGGTAAAGAGTATTATGGTGTCCTTCTATTAACTGTGCTAAAGAAAGAATGAAGCATTTCTGTTTATTGGGTCAGATGTCTTGAATAGTTTGAAGGACAGTACAGAAATTTTATTATAATTAAATTTATTTCAGCACAGAAAATACTGGATAGGCAAGGAAGGACAGTAAACCTGTTCTAAAGAACACTGCACAGGACAAGCTAGACAATGAATACTTTCTAGTAGGTTCATAAGCTATATTAATTGTTCCCTTAGCATTTTCAAGACCCAACATGATGAGAAATTCAAAAGCAAAGCAGTAAAACTGAAGCTGTTTATTTAGCTACTTTATTCAGTTAGAACTGATAGAACAACCTACTTCAATGTAAAATGCTGGGGAAAAAAGAAAAGAAATGGAGGCTGTACCTTCACTAAAAAAGGTTCTACCGGGCATATTGTAGGACACATATGGGAACTGCAATGACTGAGTATAAGAATTTCTAATTATAGAACTGTAGAACTTCTAACAGACTACAGTCCTTGTAGAAACATCTGACATAAGACATTCAGTTCAGAAAGGCTTTCTTCAAAATGTTCAAGGCAGCAAGGGACATCCAGGAGTATCGAAAACTGTGGCCCATATTGCCTTAAGCACAATCTACAAAATATCCATAGTGCAGTCTCCCAAGTGTCAAAGCTTGGAAAACAACCTCAGATTTTTGAAAAACCTCACATATTTAATAAGCATCCCATCTGGATACCATGAATACATCTGTTGGTTCTTTTCTTTCTAAAGCCAGATCTGTTTAGCTGTAACATTGGTGAGAAGCTCTTACAGAGTTCTTCTCAAGCCAATAATGATTCTAAGTGGAGTCATTCTCCATCCTTGTAATAGGATGGGTAGCAGTTTATCAGCAAACCATAGGCATCGAATTGGGCAGGGGGAGAGGAGAAATAATGCATTATGTCATAATCCAAACTCTGATCCTTATGGACCTGAGTGCAACCTCATGCATTGTGACATCATCGCTGACAGTTTGGTATCATTCTGGTTAGGAACAAATATATATGCAGCAAGCTTTGAAGGATAAAATGGATTGAATACAGATGTGCCAGTGATGTTTGTGTGTGTGTGTGTGTGTGTATGCAGATGCTACTGGCTATTTGCCAGTTATTTGTTGTTTCGACCATTGAGAGGTAGGGATTCAGAATTCTTGGGGCTGTTATTTGAAAGTTGTCCACTCTTCAGGCCACAGTATCCAGTCTTCAAGACATCACTGGACCCAACCATTCTGAACAGTTGTTGAAAAGCTGTGGTTGGCAACTGCAGAAAATCCTGGAATAATTGATTATTTCAACCCATTTCATTTGGGCTCCAGACTGGGGCATGCTACTGCAAATACTTTGATTATGCTTGTTGATAATCTTTGGAAGAACCAAGGTAAGGGGGTGTGCCCATCCTGATCCCTTTTTAAAAAATATCAACTTTTTTATTTTTGTTTAAAAATAAAATAAAAAACCCTCCAAAAAGGAGGGGGGATGAAATCCTGATTCTTATTTATCTCTCATTAGCTTTCAAATCATGGTATCCTTCTGGACTGACTGAAAAGATTGGGATTGGAAGAATATTATGTTGTGGTAATTCTGTTTCCTCTATGATCACTTCTAGTTTGACTTGACAGGAGTGGGGAAAATTTGAGGTGAGGGGTCCTTGGCACCTGCTGAGCTTGCTTGTTTTCTTGCAGACATTTCATTATCCAAACAAGGTAACATCATCAGAGCTTGGACTGTTGTGGGATGCCTAAGGACTCAGCATTCTTTTGTTAAACTTCTACATAAAACGGCTGGTTAAGATCAGCTATGAGTCCAGAGTTAGATCCCATCAGTATGCTGATAAAACCCTATTGTAATCTCAACTCCCAGGCTACCCAAATGATGCTACTGGTGTCCTGTTCTGGTGTCTTGAAGCTATTTGAGTCTGAATAAGGAGAAACAGTTTCAAGATCAATCATGATGAGACTTGTGATTTGAACCCTCAGACTCTGGAAAATGGGGTATTTAGGTTGCACTTTCCCAAATTATAGGTGAATTTGGAGCCGAAACGTGTTGAAGTGTGCTGAACTATGCTCAGCTGGAGAAATGTAGATATCTTCTCGTTCCTGGCTGAATGAGCCTCCTCCTTTTAGGTGCATAATGTTCACTCTATGGTCATATAAACCCCCTTGCTTATAGATGGTTTCTCATCTCATATACACAAGAAATGTCATATTCTAGGAACTCAGCTAGGTTTGGTAATATCAACCAGTGCAGACTTTTAACAGGAGCGGTTGCTTTTATCTGGAACATACTATTGTATTTTCTTTCCAGTTAGTTCTGGAACTACCTGTTAAAAGTTGGTGCTTACCCTTCTTTGATCTTTAGTACCTAACATTCACATTTATATACCATGCCTTAAAACTAACTTCAAGATGAATTAAAAGTCACACCTGGAAAATTTTGGTCAATAGCACACAAAAAAATATGCTGGCATGAGATTACTGGAGCCTTGGTGGAGCAGTGGGCTAATGCCTCCTTAAGTAACACCAGCTGCCTGCAATTAGTGCAGGTTCGAGTCCCACCAGGCTCAAGGTTGACTCAGCCTTCCATCCTTCCGAGGTAGGTAAAATGGGGACCCAGATTGTTGGGGGCAATAAGCTGACTTTGTAATAATGCTGCTTGGGGGGGGGCGAAAGCCCTAATAAGCAGGCATATACATAGAATGAAGGCTATTGTTAAACACATTGATTTGTGCTTAGATTGTAAGCCGCCCTGAGTCTTCGGAGAAGGGCGGGATATAAATGGGATTAAAATAAAAAAAAATTAAAAAAATACTGAACCATTTGCTACTGTGTATGTGACAGCTTTCATTGTAATCTATAGCCCTGTTCATGTGTTGTAGAAAATAAAGACTAGTAACTACAGTCTAATTAAGTTTCTTCCATTTCTAATTCCAGTTTCTATAATTCCTATAATAGAGCTCGTGACTGCTCTAGTATACACCCCACTATCTTTCCCAGTCTGAAAGGCTTCCATAGCAGATGGATCATAACAGAAATGTTCCTCATGAGAGAGAAAAAAAGATAACTGCTGATCTAAGCATGCTAGGAACTTTTTTTTTTATTTCATCTGTATAATGAAGGCATTTGGGAACTGTTGAAAGGCTTAGGTATGGTTACTTCACTGTGACTAATTGATTGGATGAAACATAATTGGCTACTGTTACTATCAGACATCATGAGATATTAAGCATTGATGGGGCAATTTTTTGGGGAAAAGGCTCATTGAATAATGTGGAGAGAGAAGATTTGCACTTTCCTCAAATCTGTTTCTCAAAAATATGCCAAGTTTGGAGTCTTAATTTGGGATATCCATAAGCCTGAAATTTATTTATTAAGTGATGTCCATAGCTTCAATGGATTTACAGAATAAATCTGCTTGCTGTAATTGTACATGCCTAACATTAGAATATCTGAAGTAATTTTCTGTCTTCCTGCCAGAATTAATAACCATTTACATGGATCTACAGATCCTTGCTATTCTCCAGTACAACTAGGTCAATAGATTTTGTAGGACAAACATTTACCTTGTTAACAAATGAACTAGTTCACACTGCTGAAATAATCCAGTGTCTTTAAAGATGTACTATTTAAAGATGTGTTATTTTTTCAATATTGGTATTACAATTATATGTATTATTATTATTTGGATTTTTTCTTTCTTTCTTTCTTTCTTTCTTTCTTTCTTTCTTTCTTTCTTTCTTTCTTTCTTTCTTTCTTTCTTTCTTTCTTTCTTTCTTTCTTTCTTTCTTTTTTGTTAAATGGTGCAATGGTGATGCCTAATGGCAAAAGTTGCAACGTGAAACAGACTTAAAAGGTAAAGGTAAAGGTTCCCCCACACATGTGTGCTAGTCGTTTCTGACTCTAGGGGCCGGTGCTCATCTCCATTTCAAAGCCGAAGAGCCAGCGCTTGTCTAAGGATGTCTCCGTGGTCATGTGGCTGGCATGACTAGACGCCAAGGTGCACGGAACGCTGTTACATTCCCACCGGAGTGGTCCCTATTTTTCTACTTGCATTTTTACGTGCTTTCGAACTGCTAGGTTGGCAGAAGCTGGGACGAGTAACAGGCGCTCACTCTGTTACGCGGCACTCAGGATTCGACCCACCAAACTGCCAACCTTCTGATCGACAAGCTCAGCATCCTAACCCACTGAGCCACCGCGTCCCTTTTTGAAACAGACTTACTTGAGGGAAAATCTAATGAACTCAAAGCATCATATTTCTAAGAAACTGCACAGCTTTGCAGTATTAGTATGAGAGGCCCAAAGCTCAAACTGCTAAGTGCTAACCTTAATTCAGTGAATAGCTTGAGGCAAAATGAGATACCATTTCCACCTTCACTGCGTTATAGGAATAATCCTAGTTTAGTCATCAGATTTGAAATAAATACTGAATTTTTAAGGGTATTTTTGTTCCAACAGGATTATCATCTGAATAGGGGGCTTTGGGAGAATAATTTAGGATTAAGGAAAAAATATATATAACATAATTCCACCACTGTTTTGGAGAGTTACAAGCCTGCTGGAGCAGATTTCAAAGGGCCAGGGAATAGAAAACAATTTCTCCCAAAAAGCAGGGATTAAAAGAAACCTTGATCTGTCTGGTTTATTCTGCCACATAGTCTCTATCATATCTGACTGTACAGAGAATATGATCCTGAAAACTCTCACAGGACAATTTCAACTGTAGTTCCTATAATCCAACTGGTGCCATCCCAAACCTAAAATGACATGATTAGTGCACTTTAGAAATTTAGTTTAATTAATTATACTTTATATATACTTTATATACTTTATACTTTAATTATACTTTATATTCTCATGAACCTTTCCATAATCTTTCTCTTATACCTAGGATTGGTGAGCATACAAGGGCATTATATCTGTATACAACTTAACTTTTGAGGGAACACCTGCTGCCAGCATCAAGTTCCCTTCGTCCAGTGCGCTCACAGAGGGAGGGTCTTCTCAGGGTGCCGCCGGTAAAAGATTGCCGGTGGATAACACCCAGGGAGAGGGCCTTTTCTGTGGGTGCGCCTACCATCTGGAACCAGCTGCCCGTGGAGCTCAGGACTGCCCCTGACCTACGCTCATTCCGCCGGGACCTGAAGACTTGGCTCTTTGAGCTCTCTGACCCAGGCTGAGAATTTTAACTGGGGTTTTATTTTCAGGGATAATTTAATCTTTTAATTCTCTTTTAACTTTGTATTTTATATTGATAAGATTGTAAAATGCCCTGTAAACCGCCCTGAGTCCTTCGGGAAAGGGCGGTATATAAATCTAATAATTTAACTGCCATAATTGTAGCATTTTTCCATTTTAAATCAGGAAGACTCTAATGCATGATGCTTTCCTCTGTTGTAAAAATATTCCCCAGTCACTTCAATTTCCTTTAAAAGTACCTTGGGAAATTGAAATGCATACATTCATGTTTACACATACACACACACACACACACAATACACAAACAATTTGTTTCCTAGGTGAGTACTATCTGTAAATCTTGTGCATTTATTTTCTTTCTCACCAGTTATTTTAAAGCAGAGCTTTACAATTCAAGGATCCAGTGTGAATATTTTGAATAATTCACAGTATGAGTTATTGCTAAGTAATTAAGGTGTGAGAGAGGAAGACTGATTTTAAAGATTCAAAATGTTCATAAATTAATCAGCTAAAATTTGGCTCTGAAAAACCTAAGTCAGTTGATAGCTGCTGTAGGTGAATGGGGCTAAACTCTTACAAACTAAGAATTTATTCTTGTGCAGACATTGTCAGCATATATTGAACTTTATAATGATCTGCAAAATGTCTCCACTTTATTTATGTATTTATTTAATTTGTAGGGCTGTCCATTTCAACAAGTGACTGTGGCCAGCAAATAATCATAAAAAATACAACTTATTTACATCACAATATAAGAATTAAAATGCACACAGCAGCCAAGAAGAATGTTGTAATTCATGGTTGTTAATATAACCAGAAGATGGGACCCTTCACACAACTGGGCACATAATCTGATCTTTAGGGCCTTACAAAAGGCCAGAAGGGTTGGAACTATCCTTATTTCTGGAGACAGGATGTTTCATAGGGCAGGCACTATAGCAGCTGGTCAACCGAACCCAGAACATGTCCATCCTGCAAGATTGGATGGCATGGGTAAAGACAACTGGGAAAAGACTCAACCAGGAATCTTAACTCATATTAAGCCTAATTTGCTCTTTCACTATTCCTTTTCCTCCGCTTGGAGATATTTTGGTAGTTCTTTACAAACTCTCTTATTTAAATGGTGTCATGTTATCAGCAACTTCTCAATGTTCACCCTAACCCTGGATTATTGCTGTACAAATTCAAAACCCAGGATATCATAACAGAACATTATGGTACCCATTTTCCATTTATGTAACTGCTCATTTATTCCTACTGTGTTTTTTAACCAGTTAATATCCCACTAGGGGACATCTGCTTTTATCCCAAAATTGTTTATTTTGTTCCGTAACCTTATCAAAAGTTTTTGAAAAGTCTAAATCCAATATGCTATATTATCCCTAGACATGTGTGCTGAGGGGATTAAAAATATTTCTAAAAGGTCAGCAAAAGATATACCTATTTTTGTTAAGAAGCAACGTTGCTTCTCTGCAGCAAGGGATCTCTCTCTAATTCTTTTATTAATAAGGTTTTTTTTCCAGCAATATACTGTACCTAGCCCTCAGCCTGCTTCAATTTTATAGATTACTTTGCGTTCTTTCTTTTAAAAAATATCACACTGTCTACAGTTCTTTGGCAGAAAAGACAATTTAGGGATAGATTTGCAATTATTTTTTAAAAAATTAACACATTCACTTATTCTTAGCGTGTTTTACTGTATAAAATCCATCAATTATTTACAGTTCTTAAAAAATGTCAGCCTTCCCATGAAAGTCCATTCTGTTAGTATAATTCATCTTGCTATTTTCAAAGGCACTTTCACTAGAATTGTGTTTTTTTTAAAAAAAAATACTGCCCCCTTTAGCCATTTAAAACTTTCTTTGCTGATTATCTTGTTAAGCTTTTTGTTTTTAAATTAAAATCCCTTAAAATAATGTACATGGGGTGTTCCCTATTTTTAATGTCAAAAAGAAGTTCCTTACCAAGAGTACTAGATCTTCACTGTCATTCAGAATGTCACTCTTAGGCTGTAAATTAATAAAATTAAAAAATGTTTAAGAAAATGTGGCCTTTGTCAGTCAAATGTCCATTAAGTCGGTACAGCAATTAAAGACACATTGTAAATTATTCAGTTCCGAAGCCATGCTTCACCACAAGAAACTCAATTCCTGCCATCTTCTTGGGAGGAGCAGCTTTTCGTGTTTGTGTTTGTGTGTGTGTGTGTGTGTGTGTGTGTGTAAATAAACACTAAAGTGTCTCTTTATCTCCAGAGAGACTTTTGTCAATCAGAAACTAGCTCCTGCCCAGCAATTCTACCAGATTACTGTCCCAACTAATGGAGTTCATTGCAGGGATATCTAAGCATTATCAGTCCTCACCTACAAGCCATTTTCACAGGATTCTTCATGTAACAAGAAATATAAAGTTCAGAGAACTGAAACTAAAAACCAAAATATAAAGTTCAAAGAACTGACAATTGAAACATGTATTGAAAGGCAACAGAAATAATTTATTTTCTGAGATCTTAGATCAAATGTTGATTAAGAAATAAGTCTAGGTTCCTGATAAAAAAACAAATCAAGTATGAAAAGACAATTTTTAAAAAAGGGAATTTACTAAATAACTGTATTAAAGACACAGTCAATATATAATATAGCAAATATAGAAGCCAGTGGGTTATGAATAGAATTCACCATAAATTGATGGACAGTGAAATGGCATGATACAACTTAGAAAATTAAATTTGTAGTTCCTATATTTTTTACCATAAAGTAGTCGAATATCAAATTGTCTATCCAGTTATATGTATTTTAATCATACACATATAAAAGCATCATTGGTTGATTTGCAAAAATAGGCCCACTGTAAGAAAATCTAGGACTGAAAGGGTCTACTATATGGATAGTATGATATAAATATTTTAGTGATCATCTTTTACATCTTGGCACAAAGCTTAAAAGTTAACTGTGGAGATTGTGAAATGACAATTCAGAATGTATTATGTTGAAAGACAATGGTAGTATTATCTTGGACCAAGGTGAACCATGTAGTCCATGTAATTTTCATGAGGAGGTGATCAAATATAAATGGGATCTTGTGATGAAAGAAGACTGGTTGCTTGAAGCTATGCCTTATTTCATTCACTTCAGGGAGAGATGTTTACAGTAGATTGATGACTCTGACAACATGGAACAAAGCTAAATGTTGTTTTATCCATTAGAATTAAATGGGTAGGGCATTTATAGCTGCCCTAATTTTGACCTGTTAGCTCATTTAAATTTTCTATAAAGTGCAAAACATTCATCTTTGTCAGTCGCTTCTCCCCGTTAATTCCAGAAAATCCATATAAAATCAGGTTTTATTTACTATTCCATCCTGGAAAAGAACAGCAAGGGCTGCTTGTTCACTACAGTTATGGCAGAGCTGAAGAGAATCCAAAAACAAGTCATGAATAGGTTGTGGCTAACCTTGAGTTACCTACCAAGCTAATATTTTCAACTCTTAGTTTTTTAGGGTCTTTCAGAGTGCAGAATAAAAAGATGAAAAGCTCCTTACTTGTCTAGAAAATATATACCCATGAGGAAAAATACCTCTCACAATCTAAAATTCAGAATCCCAGAATGATATATTCTTTTGATTATAACATAATAGAAATGGATTGTCAACAGGTGTTATCTCTCCTTAAAGCCTCACTTTCCAACAATAGATCAACAGTTTCCATTCATTAATGGAGGACAGCATAAGAAAGCCATATGGCTAAACAATAAAGTTTAAAGGTAAAGGTAAAGGTTCCCCCGCACATGCGTGCTAGTCGTTTCCAACTCTAGGGGCCGGTGCTCATCTCTGTTTCAAAGCCAAAGAGCCAGCGCTTGTCCGAGGACGTCTCCGTGGTCATGTGGCCGGCATGACTAGACGCCAAAGGCGCACGGAACGCTGTTACCTTCCCACCGTAGTGGTCCCTATTTTTCTACTTGCATTTTTATGTGCTTTCAAACTGCTAGGTGGGCAGAAGCTGGGACGAGTAACAGGCGCTCACTCTGCTACGCGGCACTCGGGATTCGACCCGCCAAACTGCCGACCTTCCGATCGACAAGTTCAGCGTCCTAACCCACTGAGCCACCGCGTCCCTAAACAATAAAGTTTAGTGAGCATCTAAAAACTGAAAAGATGCATATCGGAACTGATCACAGATATTATCAAGGAGTATGTATAATAGCTTGTGATTGTAGAGAAAGGCTAAAAATGATATAAATCCAACAGAAAGGCAAAATTATTCACTTTGTATTTTGGCTAAATTTTATCTTATAGTAAGACATATATTGCACTAGGCAATTGTAAAAAGCAGGACATAGTTTAGGATTAAATCTTAACAGAGGCAGAGGCATTGTCAAGGAGCACCTATTTAGATGGAATTTGTTTAAATTGCATTGAAGAGAAATGAAAAAGTTTCCCATGATCTGGCTGAATCTTTATGCATTACTCTGGAGAATAGGTGAAGAACTAAATGACTGGAAGAGGTTAGAAAAAATAACTCTGTTCTCAAAATAGATACTAGGAGAACTATGAACCAACCAGTCTGACATAATAATCTGGAAAGACTATACAACAGATAATAAAAACAGAT
This sequence comes from Vipera ursinii, assembly GCF_947247035.1. Lineage (NCBI taxonomy): Eukaryota > Metazoa > Chordata > Lepidosauria > Squamata > Viperidae > Vipera > Vipera ursinii. The sequence continues at coordinate 133,534,409 of NC_139516.1, read as the reverse complement.
CTATGAGCTTCATGAAAACAAGAGAATAATGTCTAGAAGTCAGCAAGGATTTGTGACAAGTCTTGAAGACTGACCATATCCTTATCCCAAAGGTGCCTTTTCACCAGGCAACTGGACTTTCTTGTTTTTTTCTTTGAAGATGCTGTGCTTCTCTTCCAAGAAACTTCTTCGGCTCTGAGGGCTCATCTCTTGGATAAGAAGCAAAACATCTTCAAAGAAAAAACAAAGGAGTCCATTTGCCTCATGAAAAAACACCTTTGGGATAACTATGACCTGGATGGCTGAGAATCTCCATAGACATTTAACCATATCCTTTTTTTTCCTAGTTATCTTGTCTAAAATACTGTAACTTCCTTTGTAAATTGTGGGAATACTCTAAATCTAATATACATTGCTTTCAGCAAAGCATTTAAAAAAGTACCACTAGACATTCTAATTAGCAAGCTACTTAAGTAGAGAACATGACAAGTGGGTACATAGGTGGCTCAAAAATTCATCAGAAAATACTTATCAAGAGTTCCTCATTAAAATGGAACAATATTGTACAAAATTTAGTCCTAGGTCCAATACTCATTAATACCCTTAGTAATGCTCATTAATACTCTTTATTAAGGATCTGGTTGATGAGGTGGATGGAATCCTTATCAAATATGGTGATAGTTTTATTGTGTGAAACAGAAACAATTTTGTGTGGAATAGAAAAAAAAATATTTAGAAAGGGGACGTACATTCAACAATCAGGTCTTTCTTAATGGTAAGAACAATTTGACAATAGGCTGAAATACTCCAAGAAGTGAGAGAAGCCCCATTCAAGCAGCCATCTGGTAGGGATGTTTTAACTTAGATTGCAGCCCAAAACATGGCTTGTCCTCAGTGTCATAAGTAGCCCCTTCCAGTTCTGTGATCCTATGTTCATCAGCGATCTGGAAACTTCATATAATTAAAGAATCAGTCTTTTTTTGTGGCATAATATTATTAGTTTTGGAAAAAATTCCAGTAAGCAACTAACCATGTTTAAAGTACTCATTTCCTGTCCTCCATTGTAGCACTTTCCCTCCCTTGCTGTTTTTCAAAGTACATGATACAAGGGCAAGAAGTTGCTGGCCTTTCTTCCCTTCCATGTTCCTTCTAACCAAGTTATAAATTCCACTAAATTTATCATCTTGTTACTTCCTTGAGTATTTTGTCTCAATTTGATAGAAATGTTCTGTCTTGCTTTATCTTTTCTTTCCTATTCAGACATGTGCTTAAGAGATTTAGGTTTCCCAAGGAGGCTACATTTCTTGATGTTACTGGTGTTGACGACAATAAGAAAGTTAATTAAATGCACACAGGCATCATGCAGATGGAGGATACTGTTAACAGTATGCTGTGGGAGAAATACTATCTCTTTCACATCATACAACTGAAATAAATGTTTTCTGAAATCAAAGGTGGTTTATCTGTGTTGCTGAAGGATGAAAATTGCCATGATATGTGTCTCCCTTTTCATCTTCCAAAGTATCTTGAAGGAGTTATCATACGTTATTATGATTTTTTTTTTAAAAAAAAACCTTTCTGATATCAGTGGGCCACAAGGAAATTTATAACAGGTCAGAACATAAGTCTCAATAACTACTGTTGGGTGGAGAAGATTATATTATTACTAAAATATACAAACTTTTACTGAAAATGCAAACAGAAGAGTAATGTTAAAGATTGTATGATAAAAAGGTCAAAAAATTAAATGTCATATACAGTTGGACAAATGAGACAGTATGAGGACAAAATGGTTGAAATTTTCAGTGAATTGTAACCTTAAAGATATATATATATATATATATATATATATATATATATATATATATATATATATATATATATATATATATATATATATATATATATATATATAATGATGTATCATTGATACATGAGAGTGCATAAATTGTCAAAAATCTATAAATAAATTTCAAATATTTGTTGCAAATGTAAACAAAATGAGAGAACAGTTTCTTATATTTGGTGGATATGTGACAAAGCTAGAAAATATGGGGATCAAGTTTGTATTTTGATGCAGAAGATTTTAAAAATAAATGTACAGTTGAAACCAGAAGCTTTTCTTTTGGGCTTAATGGACAAACAAATGAAAACATCTTGTGGAACTTTGCTTTTATATACAGCAGCAAGTCTAACTCGAAGTTTGGAAGGACTTAGAAATTCTTACAATGGGAGAATAGATAGTAAAACTTGTAGAACTGGAGGAGATGGCAAAATTGATAAAATAAAAGACTGACAAATTTTATTTCTGCTTGCATATCACTTTTGGAATTTTTGTGAGAAACTGAAAGAAATGAAAAGTTGATTTTGGGATTTGATGATTAGAATTATATGGGACTATGGAAATAATGTAGACCAGTGTTACTCTTAAAGTAAGAGTTTAATGTATTTTTTATTCATATCTGTACCAAAGAAAGTTGGAAGTCATTCTTTTTCTGTTTTTTTTCTTTCTCTCTTTTAGTTTCATACTTTTTTTTCTTTCCTGTGCTTTTTCTTTTTAAAATATTATTTCCCCTTATTTTTAATGTGTTTGTGTATAATGTGTGTGTGTATACACACACACACAGAGAGAGACTCCTAATGTGATAAATAAAGTAAAAATCAACTCTCCCTTCATCTGAGCTTATTCCCTGTTCTCTTCTTCTTATGAAATTGCCAGTCTAGCCTACTTTCATGTGATTTCCTAGTGGTCCCCCATCCCAGTCTGAAACAGGTCCAAACCTGAATGGTCCATCATCTGCCACAACTAGTGGTACAGCACAATCCAGGAATGATTATTAACATCTTATTCCATATTTGCTTGAACTGACATTCAGCAGTCTAATATGATTCTGTGGGGTGCACAAACATTCTGGGCACTGTAATGATACCATGACAATATTTCTCTTCCTTTTACAACAAATCTTGGCATGAACTTTTTAAGCTATTTTCACGATCTGTCTTTTCAATGGTATTTTTTAAAAAAATATACAATTAAAAGATAACTAAAACAAACTAAAAGAAAAAAAGAAAAAATGAAAAGTAAAAAATTAACAACATAGTAAAGAAAAGAAACATATAAAGAAATGACTTCCTGATTCATCCTAAAAAAATATAAACAATTTTAGTAACTTGCTACTTTCTCTTAAAATAAATCAAAAGCTCTCATCTTCCTATATTTTACCTTTAAACAAATCCTTAAAGTGGAGGAGATGCTCTGATTAAGCAGCTCATCCTCTCATCATAAAGAGCCCCCTCCTCCCACACCAACATCACAGGAAGAGTCATATAGTAGTTAGCCACAGCGGCATCCCACAATATCACAGTGAAGGAGGCAGAATGACATTGAAGCAAAACGTTGGAATAAATTGTCTTTCTCAGATTTCACTTGGTGTAAAACCTCCCTTTCTGGAGTCCAATTTCTTTTCAGGCACATAAGAAGGTAATTGGGGTAGGCGTGATCTACTAAAAATGCAAAGTGGGCAGAGAAATAGCCAGCACAATCCTTATCATGCTAACTAAGCGTAGCTACTCAGGTTTGAGGTAAAAATGTCTTTCGGTTTGAAATGCTCAGCACCTCAGGAATGCATGATGCAGTATGACTTGAGACTTCCCTCTTTGTCCTGGATGACTTTCAGAGCTATTAGGTAGATAGAGGCATTAAAAAAAATACAGGCAAGATGAAAGTAAGGGAAAATATACCTGTTGACTTGTTTGAGGCCTTTGTGTTCCGGAGAACATTTCCCCTTTTTAAGAAAGAAAAATCCCTGTTTTGCTCCTGCCCTGCAGTGCAAATTTCCCAACCTACAACTGGTGACTGATAGGTTTCACTCTTTCTAAAGCCTAAATGCAATTGAGGCACATAGGTTCTGTGCTTCAAAGTTTATATTTTATGTTTTATTATGAGCTACATTCAATGCCTTCAAAGATGTGCTATTTATGACAATGACAATGACAGTGAAAACAGTAAACATACTCCATTTTCCAAAGGTTGGTCGTATCCACCACCCATCATGGATCATCTCTTTTGCCAACACTGTTCTTTCAGAAAAATCACATGGAGTAGATTTTACAGAATAGTAAAAACAGTGTGACATACACAGTATGCTTTAGGATTCATTCTTCTGGAGAAAAAAAATGTTGTCATAATACAGTTATAGCTGATTGTTGCATATAAGATGGTATATTGAATTCTGCAGGGCTTTAAAAGAATGAAAATGCCTTAATATGGTTATGCAACAGTTTTGTGACTCTTAACTTATTTTCCAGTAGTAGCCAGGCATTTTTTCTTTTTATGGCATCATGGGGCATTGTAAGAAAAGGAGACAGTGGCGCTTCTATATTTTCAGATTCCCTGCACCACACTGCGTAACTGATTGTTTTACTTGGTGAAACTCTTATCTGATATCAACAGTTAAAAAATGTGCTGCCAAGTACATTTGGTGGATTTTATTAAATGTATCCAGTGACAAATTGTACACTTGAAAAATGTCATGGAAAAAGATTTATATAGAAGCTGGAGGGCTCTGGTGCTTTTTCTATCAGCAGAGGGGTAACTATTATGGTTTAGAAGGATATCTTTTGCTTTTCTTGTTCTGCAGCAAGTAAAACACTGGATATATTGCAGGTGCTTGAGATAAGAGCAAGATATATTGCAGATTATCTATCTATCTATCTATCTATCTATCTATCTATCTATCTATCTATCTATCTATCTATCTATCTATCTATCCAAAATATTAGAAATTGTCAGGTGCGAAAGACTAGGTCCACATATGAAGGTACAATTAAATTTATTTATTGCTAAACAACCTAGGCACAGGAATCTTCTCAACTAATGGTTAGATTAGGGTTCACAGAATTCAAGGGAAGTTAGTCCACTTGTGGCTACACAGGAACTCTAGGCTGATCCCTCTTTTAACTCCACTCGCAGTTTCTGCCACTCCTTCTACAGAAACCAGGTCATCTCCCCAGAATGCAATACTAGCAGGTCCTATATTGAAGAGCCTATATCCATAAGTTAAATATAAGCCCATAACCTTGAGGAAGAGGAGTGGGATAGCAAAATGTTCTGCAAAACACTTTTTTTCCACGAAAATGATTTTCAGCCCAATTCCACTTATTTCAAAATAGCTCTGCTTCCCTTTTATGCTTGTGTTAAGTTCATTTAAGGTGATTTAACCAGAGTCAGTCTCCTCCTCCTCCTCCTCCTCCTCCTCCTCCTCCTCCTCCTCCTCCTCCTCCTCCTCCTCCTCTTCTTCTTCTTCTTCTTCTTCTTCTTCTTCTTCTTCTTCTTCTTCTTCTTCTTCTTCTTCTTCTTCTTCTTCTTCTTCTTCTTCTTCTTCTTCTTCTTCTTCTTCTTCTCCTACTTTTACCTGAAGTGCAAGAAAGAGGCTTGTTTTAAACTAGCCAGTTTTTTTCCATAAATCCTCTAGCTACAAATGGTTTTGAAGCCATAAACCAGTCACATAAATGAATATTTTTTCTCCTCCGGATGTAATGAAGGGGTCCAAAATAGAATGAGGGTTGTGTCCATGTTATATGCAGGCGTTTGTCCATCGGAATGTGCATGTGTGGTTTTGTGATATCTGCAGTGTAATGTTTCACTGGGATATGTTCTTCCAGCCAGGCAGCCAATTTTAACTTCTTTTCAAAGTCATACTTCCAATGAAGTTTGAGATAACTTGCCAAAAACAAAAAGTTAAAAAAAGCATATATAGATTAGAGATAGATAAACAAGGATTGGTTCATCTTATTTGCTTGCTGCTCTTTTTGCACCTCATTCCTAGGATTCTTTCTGGTTCCTTAATTTTTAATATAAATATGTTGGTTGTATTTTTAGCTGATTTTGAATTACATGATTAACACTCACACCTAGATCCTTAATAGATCTCACCATCTCTCTGCCCTATAGATTCCAATCTGACCAAATTTTCTGAACCAAAAAGAGGGGGGGAAATAACTTTTTTCATGATGTCTCCCTTTGGGTTTTAATTGAAGCAGGAAGACTATAGAGATGATGCTACAATTACAGGAAGGACACATGTCTTAACTACTTTGTAGATCAAGTGAATGCTGGTCCCTCGTACCTAAGTCATTTAAATTGCACTGATATATTCGTTGAAGGATAAGTGGGAATAACTTCAGACCAAACTGAAGTAGGTTGGTTCTGAGACAGCAAATGGAACATGATTTATTCACAGCACAGCATTAGCCCTGTTATTAACTAAGATTACACAGGTCATTTCTTCTTTGCTGGAGAAGCTAGTGGCAGCAAAGAACTGACTGTAGGAACCAATTGCAAAGTTGCAATCTTAAAATATTTATTTCTGAAAAGTTCATTGCAACTGCTAGCTTTTACTTCACCTTATGTTTGAGGATAAGGGCATAAGAGTCATTGTGTTGTTGTTTTTTAAGCATTTACTTCCTTTTGCTTTGTCTTAGTTAATAGCATGAGCTTGAAACCACATTTTTATTGCTTAGCTCAGCTCTGTAGTCACTGAACTGGAGAAAGCTGCTATAAAATGCAGTGGAATTAAATGAATTTAAAAGTGAGACTTTTCTGTGAATTGTTTGTTGACGAGTTGTGTGAAGGTATGTGTTGGGAAAACTTATTTTTTCAGAGCTTTCAGGGTTTTTCCTGTTCCCAGGTATAAAAAGAGCGCCTACTGAATGTCTCAGATGTTCCCCCCCCCCAACTTTTTTTTGCCAAATAACTTCTGCACATAGTATATTCTTATCTCCTCCCCCTGGTGGGGAAAGAGTTTCACAAATAGATGTGCATTGTAAGTGTTGATTCATGCATTTATGTTGACAGTGGATGGACAAAAATGCCTATGCAATATTCCTGTTTATGGATGCACCTCACTTCCATTTTGCTGCCTTGTTTTGATATCTAAGTATATGCATATCTTGGGGAGAGTTTAAAGGCTACTTTCCTTTAAGAGAAATCTTGTTTTTTGATTATTAATTTTCTCCACATCTTGATGGCTCTCTTATTCCATTAGTGTATCCAGGTACAAATTCCACATACATACAGAGAGAAATTCACACAATCATCCTTCTTTCTACAAAGTGAAATGTATATAAGAAAAGCCCAGGAAAGATCATTCTTGTCACAATGATTTTTTACATACTGTCAGTCTTTGGGTTTAGAATAATTTACATACTTCAGCACAAGAGAAATATTTACATCCAAAAATCAAAATTGGCAGATTACGGTAGTACCTACCCTATAAAAAATTTTTGAGAAGAAAATAAAGTTTTAATATATGAAGTCAAGCATATAATTGCACCAAAATATAGGGAAAGGGTTGTAATTTTAAATCTGGAGGAACAGGAAGAGTGCTGCAATATAAATAATTGGATACCTATTTCCTGACCTCTACTGAAATCTCCAAAGATGAAAACACACAGAAATTCTTTACATAATAGGATTCTCTGTATATGTGTGTGTGTGTGTGTGTATACACATACACATACACACACACCAAACTTAAGCACAATTGAAGAATTCTGACCATACTGAACTGAACTCAATACTGAATTGACAAAACTGACCATCTCTCTCTCTCCACACACACACACACTCCCTTAAACCTCTTTTCTTTTTTTCTTTCTGCCGCAAAAGTAGATTCATTGCTTTTTCTAGAAGTCTGCATTAAACACCTGCAAAGGGATTTTCAAATAATGCTAAACCTCTTATGCAAGGCCAAAGGTTGCTGGCGTCCTACCTGTATCATATATTGAACTCATTTTTCAAAGACTGGTCCTTTGTGATCAGGTTATTAGCAACCTGGAGACAATCTAAGCCTTTGCAAAGGATAATATCGAAAAAAAATGTGTCTGAGGAGCATCTTATCCTAAACACTGCATCCTTAATGACTACGGTATTATTATTGGCATAAGAGGAACTAGTCAGAAGGTGAAGGAATGGAATGGAAGAAGATATAATAGACTTTCTAGAATTGTGAAAAAGAGCACATTTTAATGCAATTATTGGACTAGGAGTAGGGTATTAATATTATTTGCTGATACATGCAGTCCTATGTCAAAGATCCATAGCTGTCCACAGGAAGGGAACAAGTGGTGATGTTGTGATGCAAGTAGGAAAAAGCATAATTTGTATTACAATACCAAGATGCACATTTTGTATTTAATCAACATTGTAGTTAGGAAAACATTTATATATGATAAATCCCCAAAAGGCTGAAGGCAATATATACAAAAAGAAAAAATAAATAAAAACAACCTAATCCACACAGCATTGGAACAAAACAGATGCATGTGAAATAAAACTAAGAATCATGTTAATGAAATTACAGTTGTATTTGTTTATTTGGAAGGGCCTTCAAGCAGAATATCAATTTTACTAAAACAGGATATCAAGATGACATTTCATGTAAACAACCTCCTACTGTTAATTAAGAGTTTGCATATCTTTCCTTCTGGTTCCATCACAACTCTAGAATAGGGATTAGTGTCAACCTATCATATTTGTCCACAATTTCAACTCCTGTGGAAATAGAACAACACTATTTTTCTCTTTGTTTTTTCTGTACATGTGAGATGATTTATTTGAAGAAGGAAGGAAGGAAGGAAGGAAGGAAGGAAGGAAGGAAGGAAGGAAGGAAGTCATTTTTAGATTGAAGATCATAGCATACATAGAATCAGAGGATCATAGGAAGCTTCTTGGGGACAAAACTGGATTTTGGTTGTCTGTATGCAATACAGACTAAGGGATGCGGTGGCTCAGTGGGTTAGGACACTTAGCTTGTTGATCAGAAGGTCGGCAGTTTGGTGGGTCGAATCCTGAGTACCGCATAACAGAGTGAGCTCCTGTTACTCACCCCAGCTTCTGCCAACCTAGCAGTTCAAAAGCACGTAAAAATGCAAGTAGAAAAATAGGGACCACTATGGTGGGAAGGTAACAGTGTTCCGTGCTCCTTTGGCATCTAGTCATGCCGGCCACATGACCATGGAGACGTCCTCGGACAAGCGCTGGCTCTTCGGCTATGAAACGGAGATGAGCACCAGCCCCTAGAGTCGGAAACGACTAGCACGCATGTGCGGGGCAACCTTTACCTTTATGCAATACAGGTTACAATGTGCCGATACTTTCCATTATAATCCTCAGTATTAACAGGGCATTTGCATATTGTATGGTACTATTAGAGCTAGTAACTAGGTCTTTGTCTGGTTTAGCTTCTTAAACAAATGTTATGTGAAAGCCTAAGCTGACCAAAGCCCTGATGATTAATGGAAGTCAATATGTTTGGGTGCATCTGATGACAACCAATGCATATAGAAGACTGCAACTTGGAAGTTTAGAAGAGTAATTCATGAACAGCATGATCATAAATTAATGAATGAAAAGTATGTTTCATAACTGTGAAACTAAGAGAAAAGGAAAAAGTACAATAGTTCTGAATGAAGGAATCTTTTTCTTGAGGGTTGAAGATAATGAAATGGGAAATGGAATATATCAGAATGGTTGCAATTTTTGAAGAATAGAATCAAATAAATTCCCTAAAATTTATTTTTAAGAAAGGGAAAAAAAAGAACATTCATAAGACTCAACCTTGTAGATGGTGTAACTGGAGAAATATTAAAAGTCAGATGTCATTTAGTTATGGTGAGCTTGTGCAACTTGTTTATCTTGTTTGAAGATTATCAAAATTATGTTCTCCCAGGATTTTAGCAAGAAAACATAAGACCTTGGATGTGGCTCACAAAATATTTCCAGACTTCTATTGTTCTTAATATTTATTTTTAGTTCAGAGTGCTTGATCTCTAAAATGTAATATATATAAAATTGATTTAGTATACAATATTGAATCATTAGCTTAGCAATGTATAACATTTATCTGACACTGACCGCTGTCAAAAATACAAAACAAAACAAAACAGAAGACATCCTAAAAAGGACTGGATCTGGTTAAATATTTGGATGATGAACACAAACATATCCCAGGGCCGTAGGTCAAATTGGGAAACTGGAAATAAATTGGGAAAAACTCAGTAGCAATCACCTTCCATATAGTTGTTAGGATTATTTCATGGATGTATCTCTGAGTTTTCAAAAGTCAAATTGGATGAAAGAATTTTTACCTTTTAAAAAAAAAGTTCAGTATTTTGTTTTGTTTTTACCAGGGCCTTTTTAGATCTTTGAGCACAATTCCAGATCAGGAATGTGTGGGAAAATACTGAAAAAACCCCCGTACTTTATAAATTGTGGAATTTTCCTGCTTTGGATGAAAAATATTGATTCATCAGACCATTTAAAATATGACTTATTTGGATGAACCCTTTTCTACGTCAGATGGTACAATGTTTCTTTTTATTCATGTATACTAAATGACGTCATTTTAATAACCTGTGCTATATTTTGTGCATATTCTAAATTACCACTAGATGAAATGCAGACTTTTTTATTTCTTAATAATAATAACTATTACCCCCTTAATCATTTAATCTTTCCTAACTTTTTTTTCTATAATAACACTGGAATTTCAAAGATGTGCCATTGCTTTGACATATCTAATAATTTTAATATAAAAAATGTCCATTGTCTTGACATACATATTTTTTGGCTTTCTTTTGCTTTGTTTTAATAACATGAAGGATTGTCATCAAATTGATTTGGGTGGATAATTCTGAAATACAGGTTGTGTGGTAGGTATATACTGTATAGTAAAAAGGTAAAGGTTCCCCCGCACATGCACTACTATAAATTGAATTAATGATTTCAGGGTTTCTAAAACACAGGACCCACAGCACAACCAGGGGGGGTGTTGGTGGAGATCACAATTTTGGTGGGGCGTGTGCATGCACCATTTGTCTTAAGCCAGACATGTCAAACACGTGACATCACATTATGCTGCGCAACGTATTGGGATGATTTTGCCATTGCTGGCAATGGGGTGGGCGCAGCTTCTGCATGATGCATCTGGCCCGTGGGCTGGCAGTTTGACACCCCTGTCTTAAGCTAAGACCAGAGTCAGTTATTACAGGACACTTGCTGTTTTATATGTGGTCCCTGTGGAACCAGCTCCCCTATGAGCTTCGGATGACCCAAGATCTCCAGTCCTTTCGCCGCGGCCTCAAAACACTCCTTTTCCACCTGGCTGACCTGGACTGACAGGGATTTTAATTATGTTTTTAATTTTTTTAACTCTAATTTTTAATTCATTTTAATTTTAATTGGTAATTTATTGTACAGAGGCCTTTAATTTTAATTTTATCTTAACTTCTGTATTTATTGTATGTTATTGTTGTTAGCCGCCCTGAGTCCTTCGGGAGATAGGGCGGCATATAAGTCCCAATAATAAATAAATAAATAAATATGTGCAATGTTTATGGCCTATCTAGCCCTCCACACTTCCAAGGTAAACACCTCAGATCTAGAGTTGCTTTCTTTTGCCTCCTATATTGGGGCATGGAGGTAAAGGAAAAAAATATGTTGTTCCCAAAGAGATTACTGTTACCAGAATATAAGTTGCAGGTAATGTTACTACTGCTACTACTACTACTACTACTACTTCCTCCTCCTCTTCGTCTTCCTCCTCCTCCTCATTGCTGCAACAACAAAAAATGGTTAATTTGCTTTTTGCCCTTGGGTATGATGGGATGCTGCACGTGGAAGGACAAGCCCTTATTATTATTTTTTCCCCCAAACCCTTAGCATACGCTTTTAAAAGAGAAAAGAAAGCTAAGCTTTTCAGATTTCAACCCCGCCAAAGGTATAAGATTAATAATTATTCATCCAAAATGAATCCCACTGGGCTTTTGGGAAGTGTCCTTGATGTACTTTTGTAAAGACATGTTTATATCATGCTTTCCACTACAAGGACACTCTTGTATTGCCACAGATATATCCCATCTCCCTGCAGTCAAAAGATTCTTTAATGGGCAGAATAATTACTATGCACGTTAATTCTAGTTAGGAGGACATCACACAGAATATTTTATCATTTAAGGGGTCACCACACTGCAAAATTTGACAATCTCTGCTTTCCTGGTATTAGTGTAGTAGGATACTACAAGATTACTAATAAGAGCACATAGAGAGAGGGAAAAATATGTCCTATCTGCTTTTAATTTCTTTTGCCATATACACTCCAGTTGTCTATCTGTATCACTTGTTCTCAAGTAAAACTCTGAACAAATCTGACTGAATTGTCCCCGTCCCCATTCTGCTGGATGAAATGAACTTAGCAGGTAACAATAAACTGCTGATTTTGGCTGATCTTCAAGAAACTAAGCAATGTTGGAGTCAGTATTTAGATGAGAGATCACCAAAACATCCCAGGAGTTTGTCGCCCCCATCCTGTCAGAACCTATCCTTCCATTCCCCCCCCCCACTGTCTCGTCTCAACTGTCACTAACTGTCATTTAGTCTCCCCCACCATCCAGTCTAACTAATGAAGTTTCCTGGATGGGAAATAAAGCATCTTCTTCTTCCTCAAAAAATCAGTCCTGTTGCCTTTTTAAAACAAAACAAAACAAACCATCTTTTAGATAAATCCATCAGATATTCTGCAATCAATGGAAAGCCTCAATAGGTAATTAGGGAATTGAGACAGTCATATTTTGAGCTTTATAGTTAGTTATACATATATAATAGTAATTCTGTCTAAAGCCAGTTGGTGTAGTGGCTAGAAATCAGGCAACCATGAGTTCTAGTCCTGCCTAAACCTCAAAGCAACCTGGGTGAACTTGGGCCAGTCAATCTACCTCTCAGACCTAGAAAGGAGACAATGTCAAACTATTTCCAAAAATCTTTTCTAAGAAAATTGCTGCAGGGATTTTTTTTCAGGCAATTATAAAGAGTAAACAAATTGACTCAAAGGCACCCCTGAACCCCTAGATATATACCTTTACGTTTGTATAAAGATATTTACATCTTCCCCGTCATGGATTACTACTTTGTCGTGGCGAAGGGGCTTGCGTAATTCAATGAAGCTATGTGCTATGCCGTGCAGGGCCACCCAAGACAGAAAGGTCATAGCGGAGAGTTCTGACAAAATGTGATCCACTGGAGAAGGAAATGGCAACCCACTCCAGTATCTTTGCCATGAAAACCCTATGGACAGTACCAAAAGGCAAAACAATATGACGCTGGAAGATGAGCCCCTCAGGTCGGAAGGCGTCCAATATACTACTGGGGAAGAGCAGAGGGCTAGTACTAGTAGCGCCAGAAAGAATGAAGCGACTGGGCCAAAGCCGAAAGGACGCTCAGCTGTGGATGTGTCTGGTGGTGAAAGGAAAGTCCGATGCTGTAAAGATTTTTTCTCCATAGGAACCTGGAATGTAAGATCCATGAATCAAGGAAAGCTGGACGTGGTCAAACAAGAGATGACAAGACTGAACATTGACATCTTAGGTATCAGCGAACTAAAATGGACAGGAATGGGTGAATTTAATTCAGATGACCATCAGGTATACTACTGTGGGCAAGAATCCCTCAGAAGAAATGGAGTAGCCTTCATAGTCAATAAAAGAGTAGGAAAAGCAATACTGGGATACAATCCTCAAAATGACAGAATGATCTCAGTTTGAACCCAAGGCAAACCATTCAATATCACAGTAGTCCAAGTCTATGCCCCAACCACCGGTGCTGAAGAGGATGAAATTGACTGGTTCTATGAAGCCCTACAGCACCTTATAGAACTAACACCAAAAAATGATGTCCTTATCATGATGGGGGATTGGAATGCTAAAGTAGGAAGCCAAAAGATAACAGAAATAACAGGAAAGTTTGGCATTGGAGTACAAAATGAAGCAGGACACAGGCTGATAGAATTTTGTCAAGAGAATATGATGGTGATAGCAAACACACTTTTCCAACAAACCAAGAGACAGCTCTACACATAGACATCACCAGACAGTCAACACAGAAATCAGATTGACTATATGCTCCACGGCCAAAGATGGAGAAGCTCTATACAGTCAGTAAAAACAAGACCAGGAGCTGACTGTGGCTCAGACCATGAGCTTCTTGTTGCAAAGTTTAGGCTTAAACTGAATAAAGTAGGGAAAAGCACTAGGCCACTCAGGTATGAATTAAATCATATCCCTGTTGAATATACAGTAGAGGTGACATATAGATTTAAGGAATTAGATCTGATAGACAGAGTGCCTGACGAACTATGGACAGAGGTTCGCAACATTGTACAACAGGTAGCAACCAAAACCATCTCAAAGAAAAAGAAATGCAAGAAAGCAAAATGGCTGTCTGAGGAAGCTTTGCAAATAGCTGAGGAAAGGAGGGAAGTGAAAGGCAAGGGAGAAAAAGAAAGATATGCCCAATTAAATGCAGAATTCCAGAGAATAGCTAGAAGAGATAAGAATGCCTTCTTAAATGAACAGTGCAAAGAAATAGAAGAAAACAATAGAATAGGGAGGACCAGAGATCTTTTCAAGAAAATTGGAGAGATGAATGGAACGTTTCATGCAAAAATGGGCATGATAAAGGACCAAAATGGCAGGGCCTAACAGAGGCAGAAGAGATTAAGAAGAGGTGGCAAAATTACACAGAAGAACTATACAAGAATGAGCTTAATGTCCCTGATAATCACAATGAGGTGGTCACTGACCTCGAGCCAGACATCCTAGAATGTGAAGTGGGCCTTAGAAAAGCTGAGCAACAACAAAGCTAGTGGAGGTGACAGTATTCCAGCTGAGCTATTCAAAATCTTAAAAGACAATGCAGCAAAAGTGCTACACTCAATTTGCCAGCAAATTTGGAAAACTCAACAGTGGCCACAGGATTGGAAAAGATCAGTTTACATTCCAATTCCAAAGAAAGGCAGTGCCAAAGAATGTTCAAACTATCGCACCATTGAATTCATTTCACATGCTAGTAAAGTTATGCTTAAAATCCTACAAGCTAGACTTCAGCAGTATGTGGATCGAGAACTACCAGAAGTACAGGCAGGATTTCGAAGAGGCAGAGGAACTAGAGATCAAATTGCCAACATACGCTGGATCATGGAGAAAGCTAGGGAGTTCCAGAAAAACATCTACTTCTGCTTCATTGACTATGCTAAAGCCTTTGATTGTGTGGATCATAACAAACTGTGGCAAGTCCTTAACGAGATGGGAGTACCAGACCATCTTATTTGTCTCTTGAGAAACCTATATGTGGGCCAAGAAGCAACAGTGAGAACTGGAAACGGAACCACTGTTGCCCTGCCTGTTTAGCTTATATGCAGAGCACATCATGAGAAAGGCAGGGCTAGATGAATCAAATTTGGAATTAAGATTGCCAGAAGAAATATCAACAACCTAAGATATGCAGATGAAACCACTCTAATGGCAGACAGTGAAGAGCCTCTTGTTGCGAGTGAAGAAGGAGAGTGCAAAACCTGGGTTGAAACTTAACATTAAGAAAACCAAGATCATGGCATCCGGCCCTCTCAATTCCTGGCAAATAGATGGGGAAGAAATTGAGGTAGTGACAGATTTTATTTTCCTGGGCTCCAAGATCACTGCAGATGGGGATGGCAGCCAAGAAATTAAAAGAGGCTTGCTCCTCGGGAGGAAAGCCATGGCAAATCTAGACAACACACTAAAAAGCAGAGACATCACCCTGTCAACAAAAGTGCATATAGTCAAGGCTATGGTCTTCCCAGTTGCAATGTATGACAATGTAAGTTTGACCATAAAAAAGGCTGAGCGCCAAAGAATTGAGGCCTTTGAACTATGGTGCTGGAGAAGACTCCTGCGAGTCCCTTGGACTGCAAGGCGATCAAACCGGTCAGTCCTAGAGGAGATCAACCCTGACTGCTCTTTAGAAGGCCAGATCCTGAAGCTAAAACTCAAATACTTTGGCCACCTAAGGAGAAGGAAGGACTCACTGGAGAAGAGCCTAATGCTGGGAAAGATGGAGGGCAATATAAGAAGGGGATGAGAGAGAATGAGGTGGCTGGATGGAGTCACCGAAGCAGTAGGTGTGAACTTAAATGTACTCCAGAAGATGGTAGAGGACAGGAAGGCCTGGAGGAATGTTGTCCATAGGGTTGCGAAGGGTCAGACATGACTTCGCAACTAGCACCAAAATTTACATCTGTATCTTTTTTTTTAATGAAAGAAGTTTCATCCTAACACTATAAAGCATGCCCTTTCGTAAGCTAAATCTGCTGATGGACAGTCTGATGCATTAATTATAGTTAATAGGGCACGTTAATTTCCTTAATAAGTGTTTAACCAATAGAAGAAATATTATTTTGACTTTTCAGTCAATGTAGGGCAGAGACAAGCTGCTGTAAGTTAACTAAACTATCACTGCAATAATTTGTAATTAATATTAGAGATGGACAGGGATGCTATATTTGATGTTCCAGGATCACAAAGAGTCAGCACTGCAGGTGATTTTGTGGTTTTTTTTAGAGGATTAAAATATCCAAAATAGTCCCTTTTTAATATTAAATATTGGGAGGGCATAACTTTCTTCCTAAACAAATTAATCCATACATTAAAAGCTTTTGGCAGCTCAAATTTCAGATTTTTAATAAGAATTATGTTTGTTTCTGTATGTACATTTTCAGTAAATAAAATAATTAAATTACTGGAATGGAAGCCTGAGTCTTACTTCTCACAGAGCCTGTGAAGACTTAAATTTCTTAATGTATTTTTTAGAAAAGATAAATTAAGTGATCATGTATTAAAAATTATAAAATGCCATTAATGTTAGCTATTTTGACAGAATAACTTTATAGTATGGTTTATGGCTTATGATAGTATGGTATAACTTGATGACTTTTCTCTATATGATATGCTTAATTGAATTCTTGCTTTCTAGGTGCCTATGATAGTAATCAAAAGACTACTAACCAGTCTAAAGATAGAGCAGAAAATCAAAACTTTGAGTTTTGATTTTCTGCTCTATCTTTAGACTGGTTAGTAACTTTGTTACCAATAAAGGAGAAAATTTGTAGCTCTGGGTTGAAATGAGGAGTCCTTGTTTCTCTCTGAGCTTCATTGTTTTCTCACAGATATTAGATTACCCAAATTAGGTAATATCATCAAGGGTAGCACTGATGATGTTACTTAGTTTGGGTAACAATATATCTGCAAGAAAGAAAAAAAAACAAGCTTAGAGAGAATCAAGGACCCCTCAATATTTTTGCTTATATTTCCACCAAGTCCATGAGTTCATATTCTGGGGATTAAACTTTCAGATGTCATAATTGTCAAAACAACCATTATTTTGTACCATCTATAACCACAAAGGTAACATAACATGAGAACTACAATTGCTTTATAATGTAAGGGCCAAACTATGTGTTCTTTTAAAGATATAGGTTGCTGTTGTCATGGTTGTTGTCTTGTCCCGTGTATTCTCAGAGCAAATCGGGTTCCTTATATTTGAATTTGCTTTCTAATTTTCAGAAAATGTGACTTCAATAGGTTCACAATAAAATGAGAAACCAATTAGTTTCTTCGTTTCCCTCTGCTAGTTCTTGATAATATCACATGAAATAATTTTCATTTAAAGCTATAACATGATCTTATTTCTGAATTTAAGTTCAAGAAAACAAAGATGAAGAATTATTTAAAAAAACAGATTTGGCAATTATTGTTGTAAACAATGAAGAAAATGGCAAGTAGTTACTGTCATCTTTCACTACTTATGTTCCATTCATGAAATGTAATGCTATATTTTATAGTTTTAAAGAGTTTTCTAAAGGTTATTTTTCCATATCCAAGGGGTCACTGAACAGGTTTGATGGATGACATATGAAACAGACCCTGACAATCTGATTCAAAAAGAACAATATTTTTTTTGCATAATTCATTTTCAGGCTACATCTTCCTTTCTTAAAATATTTACTATGGTTCCTAGATAGATGACAGACAGATCATTAGACATACCTGATATTTTACTATAATTACTATTATTTTTAATTTATTGTTGATGTTATGGCTGGTAGCACAGTCAATCAGATGTTTAGACAGGAATTGGCATTTTTATCCTCCTATCATGACCTTCCCAAGTACCCAGAATAAGCAAATATTGTTGTTTAATGGTGGTAAAGGTATCATTGCAAGATGTAAGCAGTTGTAAGTAAAGCTGCTTTTTGTAATTTGAGTGATGATGATTTAGTCATTGCTGATGCTGTTCAAATTCAATGTTTCAATTCATGTTTTGGGATTACAGCCAAAGACCCTATTATTATTTTGTTTTTGTTTTTGTACACACAAAAATATGAAATCACAGCTCCCAGTTATTATTATTGTATGGAAAATATGTATTTGAAATCTGAAATGTTTACAAAGTTGAAATGCAGTCCAACTTTTTAAAAACTTCTTCTTCATATGACCCACTGACAGACAGTTAAACTAGGTAGAATACTAAATCAATTGAACAGATGTTGCTTCACAGCAGGTAAAATATTATATATAACTACCCATCTGGAAGCCCATTCTATACACTTGTCCTCTTTTTCTTATTTCCATCTAATGGGCTATTTATGAAAAATCTTTCTACCAATGTAATTTGCTACCAGATCAAATTCAGAATTGTGGTTCTTTCTACAGAATTTCTAGACGCTTTAGCAAAAACACAAATCAAAGAAGGTTTTCATCTTTTGAGCACAGAAAAGATATGCAAATCACAATGCATATCTTATTATATGCAATGTAGATGGCTACTAGTGTCTATCAGTTGCAGTTCAGGACACTTCTTCATATTTGGGGTGGTTGTAAGAATGGAACAAGGAAACTTACTAGAGGAGGAACAAAAGCACACATTATTCCTAAAGACTATAATTCTTCAATGTGTAACCCAGAACCTGATTGTTGTTTTTGTATAAAACATATGTGAATGCATATTCTCTATTAAATAATAATAATAATAATAATAATAATAATAATAATAATAATAATAATAATAATAATAATAATAATAATAATAATAATAATAATAATAAAATCATTCTCTGCATAAGTAAAACATTTTTAAGATGCTTGATATTTCTGTTGGTTCACCTTCTCTTCATTTTAATTAGATATTAGCTGCACCTTTATCATAAAGCTATTTGGTAATGCCTGGTGACAGATTATCTTTGCTTCAGGGTTATATATTGAAATGAGTGACTTATTAGAAAAGAGATGTAGATGTTAGAAGTGGGAAAGAAATTACTACATTAAATTTACTTTCTTGTCAGTGTGCTGGTTAGCTCCAGGGAGGTAAAAATAACAAGCTTTATAGTATTATATTTGAGTCTGCAAAATAATGCCAAAGGGAATTAATTAGACTATCATCATTGAGGTCCATGTGTGGCTCTGTTAGATAACACATGAGCAATTTTGAAAGCCCATCAGATAAATCTTAATAAAATTCAGTCTCTTTTCCTTCTCCTCTGTTTCTCTCTTTTCCTCTCTCTCTTGTTTGGAATGTGGAACATTGTTTTTTATGTACTTTAGAATTAATACACAGCAAATTAATTATTTCTATTAGCAGCAACTGCCTAAGGATTTCAAAATTGGAAAGATTAAAACAACAGCAACAACATTAGTTCTTTCTGCAAGTGTGATTTTCCATTTCCTTTTAACAAAACATGTTAACCAAGCAGAATACGCACAAATGAACAAAAAACACAATGCATATTCAGCATTCATCACATTCCTTTCTCAGAAAACAAGGCCAGCTTAAACTGTGGAGAATCAGGGGAGTCTCTACTCAGAGTAGAGTACAATGTGCTCCTAAATGTGTGTTCTTAAATTTCCAGATTAATTCCATCTTTAAATGGAGAAGTCCATGGAGCTACAGGCCACTTACTGTAGATTAACTTCACACCTAAAAAAATTTTAGAATAGATTATAAAGTGAGGTATCGGTGGTGATGGTGTCGATAATGATGAACCATCATTCTTTTCAAACCCTAGTTATCACATACTGTAGATAGATTTTCTTCATACAATCACTCTGTAAAATACCTTTAAAACAATGCAGTGATTACTAACGTTGCCATAGATTAATAAAGAACAACTCTTGTCAAAGAAACCTCATGTTTTATTTCAAGTAACGTCTACAATAAATGGATGGAAATGCTATGGACATATGTTTGAGCAAAGCATTTAACAAACAATCATGTGTCATTTTGATTAGCAAGGCAGTAAAATGTGGGCAAAATTTCAGTAGGTGGCAAAGTGGAACTTAAATCACAAGAAAGAGTAGTTCAACCATATTTTATATTGGTTAGTCAAGTTGAAGCTCAAGAAGTGCAATCATTTCTAGGATCTCCACTTAAAGAAAAAAAATAGAGAAACTAGAACAAGTGCAAAGAATAGCAAAGAAGTTCAGGATTAGAAATTGACTCTTTGAAGAAAAGACTAAGGGGAAGAACTAGTGTAGGAATATAGTTATGATAGCACTTGAAGATATATCACAAAAAAGAACTGTTTTCTGTTTACCTAGAATAAGATAAGAATGGTCTTAAATTTCAAGAAGGTGGGTTCTAGCTGAATAATAATAATAATAATAATAATAATAATAATAATAATAATAATAATAATAATGAGCAGTTCAGCACTGAAAAAAATGACTACAAGGAGTAGTGGGGTCCTCGTTACTAGATAGAGAGGCTGATGAACCAGAAGTTGGACAACCATGTGTTGGGGATGCTTCAAGCTTCTTGTAATGGGTGAGGATTTGACATTTTAAATTATCCCTCCCAGTACAGATTCTATCATTCTTGGTTTTGTATAATCATGGTCATTTATTTTAGATGTTTGTTTTCAAAGGCTATTAGCACTAAAATTAATTAAAAATAATTGTATTGTAAATTTATTAAAATAATAACATAGAGTTAATTAGAGAGACAATGCAAATGATAATGAAAAAGTCAAAGGGAAAAATAAAACAGTTGTAATTCTTTGTGACTAGACTATAGAATTGGATATATATATATATATATATATATATATATATATATATATATATATACATATACATGTGTGTGTGTGTGTGTGTAAATTATTCAAATTGCTAATAAAGAATTTGGGAGGCTGAGATGATCATTTTGAACTTATTATGTTCTCATCAGTCAGTCATACCCTTTATCTGAGATTCGAACCTGGGCTGATTATATATTAGGCAGTTGTTTTAACTTCCTGAGCCACAGGTTCTTTCTCTCTTTTATTAGCTAGAAGGCAAGGGAAATATGTGTTAAGAATTTGTCAAGGCTTTTTGAATGCACCTTGCTAATTAACTCTTTCTTTCCTGCTTTGGCCTGACTCAAGGCTTATCCACAGGATATAGTCAACTTATGACAGCTCATTATTTGTGTAAATTATTCAAATTGCTAATAAAGAATTTGGGAGGCTGAGATGATCATTTCGAACTTATTATGTTCTCATCAGTCAGTTTAAAAATGTTTTAAACTCTGGCAGTTTAAAAAAGAAGAAAAAACAGCTACTACCACACACGTCTCCCAGAAGAACGAAGCTGAAGTCACCAGCCTGAGGATGACAGATGAGATTTCGTTGAAACGTTGCCCTGATACCTCCAATTCTACGTGGGGGAAAAACCCGAATGACCAAAGATCTACATTAAACACCTGCAAAAAGATCTATATACAAACACCCGCAAAAACCTCAGAAAACACACACACACACACACACACACACACATATATATATATGTGTGTGTGTGTGTGTGTCTGTGTGTGTGTGTGTGTGTGTGTGTGTGTGTGTGTTGAATGTTTGTTAAGCATTCAGAATACACTTGCTTGGTCCCAGACACGGGACAAATCTTATTTCCTGTCCCGTGTCTGGGACCAAGCAAGTGTATTCTGAATGCTTAACAAACATTTAACACATATCTCCCTTGCTTCTCAGCTAACAAAGAGAGAGAGAGAGCCTGTGGCCTAGGGGTTAAAACAACTGCTTAAGATGCAGTCAGCCCAGGTTCGAATCTCAGAAGGGTATGGCTGACTGATGAGAACAAATAAGTTTGAAATGATCATATCGGTCTCCCTTTATTCTTTGTTAGCAAGCAAAAAAACCCTCTGAGATTTGAAAGAGGAAATTTGGGGCTGGAACAAGATGACATCAACTTTCTCTGTGTCTCTCACTGTCACCTTTGGATATTGCCTTTTTCCATTACAAAAAGACAACCAGTCTGGAAAGGTTTAAACACTGTGTGTTGGAATTTGAAAGCAATAACATGGCTTCACATGTTTTTCAAAATTATCATTCAAAAATGTTAAAAATAGAGTATTTTCCTAAGAAATCCATGAACTATATCCATGGTTTGGTAATGGAGTTCTGCTTGTTGCACAGATCTTCACTTCAGTTTCCTCTCTTCTTATTTCATGTCTAAAATCTACTCCATTGTGTGAATCTTGTTGCGATATGATAGGCATATAATGAGTGGGAAAATATGTGAATAGAGGCCTTTTATAATAACTTTCCTAGGTTAAATAGTAAAACAAATATAATCCAAAATGAAGCATTCTTTTGGCTGAATATTTTCTTCTGCTCAGTTACAATCATTTTCTTATGGATAACAATTTATAATATCTCACATTCTGATTCTATTTTTATCATGTCAAATGAAAAAAGCAAAACTAATATTATGTTTTCCCTTTTCTTTGGTAAATAACATTCATTAGAGTTTCTAGATGCTGGCAAAGCATGCAATTAATACAAAATTTGTTGATACTTTGACATATCCAAATGCAAAATTGTACATACAGTATAGTGATGAGCTGCTGATACTTTTTTGGAAGTTTCTGTGAGATCTTCCTCCGATACATTGAGAAATTGATAGAGGACAAAGGCACAGCTGGAAAAAAGTCAGTGCTGCTGCTTTAAGACCTATATAAATGTTAATAAATGATTTCTTTAAAGCATCAACATTTTTTTTCAGGCTCACTTAGAAATCTGAAAAAAGTCAGACTGATTCAAAAATAGCAAAGAGGTCTGCTCATGCAAAATATTCAAAACCTTTCTGAATATTTTTTGAAATATTTTTTTAATAATTTACATTATCACTATTATCTATCTATATCTATCAAAAAGATATAGAACTTTTCAGAGCTATTGAAACAACCTGTGGTAATTTGTATGGTGGTCTGAAAAAGACTGATCTTTAGTTATTTCAGCTTTAACCTTTTTATGTATCAAATAAAAATGGATAGTAGAACACCAGCTGATCCCTCCTATTCTGTACCACAAAGGAAACAATTTGGTGGATGGAAATAATGTGATGAATATACAAGATGTTACAATCAATTGATGCAATACTACAGCAAGAGAAAAACTAATACCTTTCAGAAGGATATGCAAACCACATTACAATGCATTCAAGGAAGCAATTACATCACTTAAAGAAGATACAAACAGAAACCATGAAACAACAAAAGATAACTTTGACAAAGTGAAGGAAGAAATTCACGATTTGAAATCCAAAATGGAAAACTTCCAACAAAAGATCAAAAAGAATGAGCAAAGGATCCAGACAATTGAAGACAAATAAGCAGAAACCAATCAAAAGATGGAAGAAATAAAGATGAAAACCAAAGTCTGATGCAGACAAATAGAAAACTAGAGGATTCAGTAGCAGTTCTAGAAATGGAAAAGGTATCCTATTTCTTAATATTCCAGAATATAATGGAAGACAAGGAGGAGGACCTTGCTGACCTGATGATAGAACTG
Organism: Vipera ursinii; assembly: GCF_947247035.1. NCBI lineage: Eukaryota > Metazoa > Chordata > Lepidosauria > Squamata > Viperidae > Vipera > Vipera ursinii. The sequence goes on along the minus strand of NC_139516.1, from coordinate 133,510,725 downwards.
CTGGCTGGTGTGCTGGAAGTGGGGAAGCAGGAAATGGAAGGAGAAATAGATCAAATATTTAGAGTTAAGCTACACAAGAAGAAACAAAGTCCCCAGAGAGATCCATGTCAGATTTCTGAAAAAAATCAATAAGAGATGAAATATTGAGAAGAGTGAGAGATGATCCATTGCAACATAATGGAAAAGAAATTGTGGTGCTGGAGCAGATATCCAGGAGGATAAGGAATTCATGAAGAGAATATTAATTTTTGATCAAAAAACTAATTAAGAAAGTAGTTACCTTTAGATTGTTGATGCCGGAAGGGATACTAATCATTTGGGATACAAAAAGATACAGATTGGATTCCACAATTTTATGATACAGAGCTTTTGTTGAAGAAGGAAACTCAGAACTTCAACCAGAAGGAGAATTTAAAAAAACAGGAAGAGACAGCATTAGAAGGAGCAGCCAAACAAAGAGAAGTGGAAGAAATAGAAACCATAAACCAAGAAGAAGGGGCTAAAGGGAATGAACAACTAGACAAACCAGAACAACTAGGAGAATAAATCCTAAATATAATTAAAGAAGATGGAAAAAGGACAATGGGATACTCTCAATAAATATAAATGGACTAAATTCTCCTATGGATATAGTTTGCCTACAAGAAACACATATTAAAAGAAAATATTATAAATTTCTGGAGTGCCCGAAAATTGGGAAACTTTATTTCTCATTAGCACAATAAAAGAAAAGAGGAGTAGCTTTATATATCAAAGAAACAATGTATCTTAAACAAATCTACTTGGATGAAGAAGGAAGAATACTAATGGTAGAAATAACAATAAATCAAAAACAGACATTGATGGTAGCAATTTACACACTGAATAACAAACAAGAAGAATTCTGTCAAAGTTTACACAAGAAAATAGTGGAAATGGAGTACTAAAATATTTGTTTAGTAGGAATTTAAATGCAATTGTAGATGGAAAGTTAGATTATAGGAGTAGTAAAATAGGGAGGGAAAAGAAATCCAAAATTGATTTTTATCAAAGAGACAAATAAACAACAATTTAAGAATTTATCGGAATATTATAAAATACACCCAGGGAAACAAATGGCTTTAATTTTTTTAGATGCACAGAAAGCCTTTGACAATGTCAATTGGCAATTTATGGTTCAACAACTAAACCAAATGGATTTTGGAGAAAATGTTATGAATATAATTCAAACAATTTATTATAGACGAATGGCTAAAATAATTGTGAATTGAGATTTCACAGAGAGTTTCAATATTAAAAAAGGCACAAGACAAGGATGTCCATTATCCCCACTATTATTTATCTTAACTCTGGAATTGTTGAACAGGAATGTTAGGCAGGATCCAGAAATCAAAGTAATGGAGATAAAAGATGAAAAGTACAAACTACAAGCATTCATAGATGACCTGGTATTTATATTGGATGATCTGTTAGAGACAAGTCCTAAATTATTAGCAAAGATTGAAGAATTTGGAGAAGTAGCAGGACTGAAAATCAATAGAGAAAAGACTAAAGTTATAGCTAAAAACCTCACAGATAAACAAAAAAAAACAACTATCAGTAAAAACAGACCTTCAAGTAGTTAAGAAAGTTGTATACTTGTGGATATATTTAACAGCAAGATGTGTAACAATAGAAGGCAATTATGTAAAATTATTAAAACAAATAAAACTAGACTTGGAAAAATGGAAACATCTACAACTATCAATCCTGGGAAGAATAGCAAGGTGAAAATGAAACTACTCTTTTTATTTCAAATAATACCGATAAAAAATGATTTTTTTATGAATTAAATACATCAATATTGAAATTTATCTGGCAAGAGAAAAAAGCTAGAATCAGAAGCAAAACAAAATGAAGGCTTTGGCCTACCAGGCTGGGTCTTGTTCTATCAAGCAGCCACACTAACATGTTTAAATAAAAGACTATTGGGCTTCTGGTCTGCGTGCACGGTGCCAGTAGACATGTGGGAAGAAGCCTCTCCCTGCCTTCCGATCTATCTTCCTTGGGGGACCCTGAAAAGGGTCAAAAATCACCCTGGAGGGGCAACCACTGTGAGGAGGCCCTCCTTGTGCTCGTGGAAGGGTGGCAGCCCTCTGTTTGATCCAGAGCAGCTCCTCTGGCCTGAAGAAGCCACTCCCTGCTGAAAGCCAAAATCACCATCAAGCACAATGAAGCAATCTGGAGGATTTGGGTGAGACCTTACCTTTCTTACTTGCCTAATTATTTCCCCGTGGTACTCTTCTGAAAATCTTCTCCCCCTCTCTTGAAAGATCGGCGACTGCTTACTTGGGGAACTAAAACCTTAAAGCCTCAAAAGAAACCAAATGTGTCTAGCAATTGTTGGAAATGCAAACAAAATCCAGACACGTATTATCATCTTTTGTGGACATGCCCTAAAGCAAAGAACTATTGGTCAAAAATACATAGGTGGCTGGAAAAGATGATAGGAGCACATGTAGACTATAAGCCAGAATTATTTATTTTAGGCATAATTTATGATAAGAAATGTGTATACTTAATATTACATATATTAACAACAGCGAGAATTATATTTGCTCAGTACTGGAAAAACAAAGAAATACCATCTGAAGAAGACATAATTAAGAAAATTTTGGACTGTGCTCACATTGAAAATGAAGGGGAAGCAAGATTCTGAATACTTTCAAACATGGGAATTTTTTTATAAATGGTTAGAAAAATGGAATAAAGGGTAGGAATGGAAATTATATTGCTATTAATGTTAAACATATAAACCCAGACAACATGTTGCTTATTAAATACTAAAGATTGTTACTGTAAAAAATAATAATAAAATATACATAAAAAAGAATATACAAGATGTTACAGAAGGAAAGAAAGGAGTGGATTGGTGGTGCACAAAATGGCTTCACAAATTTGCTTGCAAAGGCAGTGTGATTGTAACAATTATATCTGATCCGAACTAAGACCACGAAATAATTATGTGCTTATTTAAAACTCTGTTATAAGGACATATTCAAACTTCATGATATTACACAATACTGACCTCAGTACATAAGGCTTGCAAATGGCAGGTCTTCTTTCCATCTGAACCTCTCCTCCAGTGAAATCACAAGGAATTCAAGAGCTTTTACTTTAAAATTGCAAATGTGGCTTGCTGGGTCAAGGGTAGTGTTAACTAGCATTAATCACTCTAAACTAGGCTGGAAAACTCCAGATGACCAGCAAAGAGAAACAAGGTTCTAAGGATCTACTGGTTTTCCACATTTTTGTAGCCTAGATTTGGAGCATTATTCCAAATTCCACTGAGACAAAATTATGATTCCTTATTGTGATATGCTGTTGTTGTAATAATCAACATTATAGCTTTATTTTGCCTTCAGGAGAAAATACTTTATTGTATAAAACTGCAAACATCTCAGGATTAGTCTAAAATGCATATCAACAAGATCTAAATGTAAATTTCTTCTCTGGCTTGCATATGTAACATTTATAAATACAATACTATTATAATATAGTCACAAATATTTAATTATTTCATTAGGTATCAATAAATTGAGCTAGATTATATATAAAATACATGTTGAAATAATGTAACAGAATTTTACAGTTACAACCACTGAACAATTATTTTGAGTTAAGAGTTTGAAAATCAAATTAGGTTATACACAAACACTCATTGATACAATAAACCTAATATTATAGTTGCAAACATTAGATTATATGAGCTATAAGGGCATATATTTATTTTTCCTCTCCAGCATCATAGATTTTTAAAATTAGTTTTACTAGGTTCTTGCCCATTTTTTTATTAATTCATCCTAATATAATATTCTAAGATCAAGCAAACAATAGTAGTTCTTAAAGGCAGGGGTATCTGCAATAATGTTACAGTCTTCAAAATGGAGGGTGGAAAGGAGTGATAGCCACCCCCTTTAAAGGTCTGTTTGATTTATTGCATGTACATAAAAAGGAGTGGGCTTTGTGTATCCAAATAATACTTAACATTTTGAAGCCAGTGATTGTGATTGCAGACACCCATGCTTAAAATGAAACAAAAAAGCTAAGAACGAATTAATTTGTTTGCTCTTTTGTTTCATCACCCAATAAAGATCTGGCTCTTTTAAAAAAAATAGTCCAAAATATATCCAAGAAACTACTATTTGGAAATAGCAACACTAGCTATATTTCTTACCCATGCAACAAACTGGTTGATTAATACTTTCGGGAAAATGGTAACAAATGATAAAGTACATCATTGAATATTTAAAGCTAATAAAGTTGGTGTTGGTAATTATATAATGAATTGTCAGTTCAGATGCCAACTGTTGTTTTTAAAAAGACAAGTATTTGTCATGGCAATTTGCAGAAACTCCAAGTCTGGTTCACCCCCTCCCCCCACTCCCCAAAAATGCTTAGATATTTCAAGCTGTAATGTATTCATTCATTCCCACATTGAGCAGTTTACTCCTTTTCCATCATTGTGAATGAAATTGGTCATTAGAACACTGTTGGCAGTGGGCTTTTTGAAATATAGTCATTTATTCCACTGCACTTCCTAATAGTGTTTTTGATAGGTTAGGCAAAATGATAAATAAATGGCTATTTCTAATAAGTGAATCCTACTTGGGATCATTAGATGCAGAAATACAAAAAAATGTATTAATAAAGCACTGTACTATGGATTGATTACAAGTGAATTGCAATCTTTTTACTATTCATTTATTACTAACAATAGAATCAACTTAGCACTAACATCTCTTGAAACAAAATGTTAGCAGACTCTCTAAATTAGCTGGCTGTATCCATTAAACAAAGAACTTAGCAAATTTACCGGCTTCACAATAAAACCTGAATGAACAATTCAACCCGGAACACTCATTGTAAAGTTAACACAAAAAAGAACAAACTTCCTAGACTCCAACTAGCTGCTAGGCAATCAGAGCTCTAATTAGATTTGCATCTAAGGTGACCTTGCCTTTGTGTTTTTAATGATCTCCTAGTTTGCTCCCTGCCATCACTTTTCCAGCCAATTTTCTAGCTAAATTTGAAGCATGCAGTTCAATTTTGTAGACGAATGGTTTCATCCTAATAATATGAATTTAAATAAAACTTTAAATTGAATATCCACATTAATCTAAATTTGTGTCCATTCCATAAAATAGAATATCCATACATGTATATCTCTGTGTGTTTGTGTGTGTGTGTGTGTGTTTTAAAAACAACTTCTCTTTAAATATTATTTGGGGGCATTTTTCCATTTGAGAAATGTACAATCTCTAGTGCCTAATTAAGTTGAAATCAGCAAATTTAAGAGTTGTAGATTAAATTAGTTGATAACAGAATCCACAAAAGTTGAGTATCTCAAGCACTCGTTCTATCAAAATCACCATGTAATGGACATTCAGGAGGGGCCCCAGCCTATTAGAAAGGCTTTACAGTAACAAAAGTATATGGGGGTTGTATTCAAATTTCTTTCATGAACATCCATAACATTTCTCTTAACTTCTCAGATTTTTTTTTATTTCATCTTTAGCTTGAAACATGACCCCCATTTTGGGCAGAAACCATGAATAAATCAGTTGAAGGCAATGTAATGTTACCCAATAAGCTTTCTTTTATATTCTTTCCTTCGCACATTCCTGAGTTATCCATTGGGCACTTTTAAATAGTTTCTTTTCTTTTCTTGTCAGGTTTTGTGTAAACTTTAATCTTATCTGCAACTAAGCAAACTAACTGAGTAAACTAACTGAAGGGAAAACAAAATCAAGACAAAGCAATTAATGAATTGATTTGTTTTGCAGTTATGCAAACACACCTCTTATAAAGCATAGAAAAACACTTCTGTTTCTCGGAAGTCAATACAAAGCAAGGGAAACTGCCAAGTAAAAAATCAGCAAGTCTCCATGGCTCCAGGCTAGACCAGTAAAAATCACAAGGGAATTTTAACATTACTGGAAGAAAAGAAAAGAAGGCTACAATTTTGTCTCCTTCGGGAGTAAAAAGAAAATTTTGTATCAGCTTAGCTTAAGGAACTAATTCGATACCCAAAAATTGTGACTAGGATTTTACGAATAAGAATCTCTCTCCAATCTTGCCCTTGTAAGATCATTTTCTGGTCCTGTGGCTATGCACATGTACTGTATATGCATACGTTTAACATAAATTTGTCATATTTTCATTTTTCTTGTCATATAGACCTATTTGCTTACAAATTAAACAACTTTCATAGATTTTTAACACTTATTTCCAGGATCCTGTTTAAATACACCTATTGTCTATGTTCATTTTCTTAATATGAATTTCCATGATTTAAATTTATATTGCATTATCCACTTCTGATAAAAGGCCAGCCCCATGTACAGATACTGCATATGTAATTTTAAAACATGGTCTTTTTCCCACAGGCATTTTTTTTAAAAATTCCTTGTTGTGCATTTTTTTTTCTCTTTCAGAGAAAGATGGATGCTACAGGATTCTGTTCAGTATGGCCATCTTTGCTTCAGCAGTTCATACAAATCTGCTCCCACAGAAATACTTAGCAGATTTATTTTTTATCCCTGTAACCAACTCAGTTAAATGGAGGCATTTATGTGATTCATGGAAGCACAATAAACAGAGAGCCCATGATCTGCTGCCCCAGGGATGAATAATGTCTCACCCAAAAGCTTTCTGGGTTATACCAAAACCCCTCCAAATGTTTCTACTGAATTATGCATTTTTCACTCTTACAAAAGGTGGAAACTATTTAATGTAAGAGTAGCTATCATATTCACTGTATCTTGTTTGAATTAACATCTGATTTAAATTGAATTAGGGTATTTTCCCAACATGCCACTTCAAGAGCAAATGTATTTGTTTGTTTATTTATTTATTTGATCCCAGCTTTATTATTTTTTATAAATAACTCAAGGCAGAGAATACCTAATACTCTTTCTTTCTGCTATTTTTCCCATCCCAAGAAACCTCCCAGATGAATTAATTGGGGGAGAGAGAGAGAGAGAGAGAGAGAGAGAGAGAGAGAGAGAGAGAGAGAGAGAGAGAGAGAGAGAGAGAGAGAGAGTGACTGGTCCAAAGTCACCCGGATGTCTTTTAGTTTGGGGGGGGATCAGCAGGTAAAGGGGAGGGCAGAGAAAAGAGGCATGGCAATATGGAGTTACTCTGGGGCAGGAAGCAGCATAGGCTAAATTAGTGAAGCCCTTACCTCCCAGTTATGCAGTCAGTCTGGCAAGATTCTTATAAATAGGTTATCAACAATAAAGGAACTGCTTTGGCTTATTCATGAAGTTGCTTTGATTGCTTACACCTGATGCCCAGTTTCTAGCCTGGTGCCTTAACAAGTAGATCCAAACTGAATTTCTGCTTCCTCAGACCACCCCAGTAAGAGTACATTTCTTACTCTTTTCAATGAATATTAGGACACAATTGTTTTGGAAAAGAAGGGAGATGTTGTATTTATATACATAATTGTGGAAAGGCCAGGGTTTAGAATTAGGTAGCAACCAAGTAAGTTTAGCAGTATTTGGGTCATATAGTTGGTGTAACAGAGAAGATGCCTTGTATTAGAGCAGGGGTCCCCAATCCCCAGTCCGTGGACCAGTACCAGGCTGCAGCATGCCAGCAACCGGTCTGCACAAACAAGCAAAGCCCCATTCATGGGATGCAAGCAGCACACAAAACCACGCACCCTCTGGTCCACAGAAAAAAAAAACACATTCTCCATGGAACCAGTCCCTGGTGCCCAAAACGTTGGTGCCCAAAAGGTTGTATTAGAGAACCAGTTTTGTGTAGTAGTTATAGTACCAGCCTTGAAAATCTTATGTGAGTTTATGTCCTGCTTCAGATATGAAAACTGACTGGGTGATCTTGAACAAGTTACTCTTTCTCAGCCCAATCAACATCACTGTGTTGCTGTGGGGAAAATAAGGGGAGAAAAGTGTATTAAGTATGTTCACCACCTTGAGTTACTTAACAAAGGTAGGATAAAAATCTAGTTAACAAATCAATAAATTTAAAAATGATTTCTGAGTTACTATCTGCTCATACAAAATCAGGACTGAAACCTAAGTCTGCAATCTCTCTTTATTGTAGACTTATCTATTGTGGGTGCATATGGCTGTTTTCAAATATAGTACATGATACGTAGATTCATGCTCTAAGCTTTAACACAGAAAAATCAGAAAAAGAGAACTTCTCTGCTATTGTCACTATTATGGTTGCAGATAGATCTACTGTATCACACATCAGAATATATTCTAATTAAGACCAAAGTGGTTTAATCATCAATCCTTTTTCCTGGGTAATTCTGGAAGGTATACATTGTGTAGATCACAAAATATTATGTAGGAAGTCACGACAATAAGAAGAATAAAAATATTTTTGCTTCCTCAACTTCAAACACTGCATCTAGCCAAAAGATATCTGTCTATCTCTGTCTATCTGACTGAGACTCTATCTGGTCTATGACTATGGCAATTACGCTGTCTCAGACCAACCCACCTCACAGGGTTGTTGTTCTAGGGAAAACAGAAGGAGGAAGGTGTGATGGATATGTTTACCACTTTGAGTTATTTGTAAAAATAATAAAGGTGGGATAAAAATAATAAAATAAGTAATTATCCGTCTTTCCGTACGTACGTCTATCTATCTATCTATCTATCTATCTATCTATCTATCTATCTATCTATCTATCTATCTATCTATCTATCTATCTAAAATAAAAATGTGTCTCAAAGCATTCTATGCTTTCCTAAACATATTTTTATATTAAATCATGAAATTTGGGGAGAGGTAAGAACTGCATTGTAAAATTTGAAAAGCATATACAACTTGAAAGATTGCTGCTGCTTTCTTAAGTGTGCATTAAGTTGAAAATTGCAGAATATATTGGTTCACTTTGAAATGGAGACCAAAGAAAACCCTTAAGTCTTTCTAAGTGTTACTAGGAAGACATTACAGAATTTTTCTACGCACATCAAGTAATGATTCCAAATCATTATGAGACAATCTTGAAAGAAAATTCACTGTTTATTTTCCTTCCCTGTCAGGATGAAAGACAATTGAAATAAAACAATGCAAGCTGCTGGAGATTATACCTACTGGCTAAGAACATCTTATAGTGCTCGGAAATTGTTAGAGTAGTCCAGGCCAATACTCTTAATTTTCTGCTTCTGCCCTATTAAGTTCCAAAGAAATCTTATTCCTTTCATGGGTACTAAAAAAAAATATCCAACCATTCCAGAATCAAAATAAAATGAAATTGTGATTGTATATAGTTTATCTCTTAAAGCAATTATCAAAGAAGGAAATTGTCACTGAATTTTAAGTATGGGCTTTTCAAGCAGCAATATTGAAACAAGTACAAAGATTACTCCTCATAAAGACTAGCAAAATTGGGCAGGCAAAAGAGGACTATCTTTTATAAAGCTGTGGTGGTGCAGTGGTTAGAATGCAGTATTGCTGGCGTAATAACCTGCAAGAAATAACCTGCAATACTGCATTCTAACCACTGCACCACAGTCCTCCTTTCCCTGCCCATTTGGCTCAAATGTTGCATTTTCAAAGAATAATCTGCAGATGTATATACAAATCACCTGCCCACTCTAAGCCGGCTCAAGGTTGATTTAGCCTTCCATCCTTCGGAGGTCAATAAAATGCGGACCTAGATTGTTAGAGGCAATATGCTGACTGTGTAAACATGTTAGAGAGGGCTGTAAAGCATTATGAAGTGGTATATAAGTCTAAGTGCTATTGCTATCTGGACCAAATGAAACTATCTGAGAAAATGATTTTTTTGGGGGGTGGGGGGATGGGGTGGGGTGGGGAAGCAGAATATATTAAGCTTTTTAATCATGAGGCGGAACAACCCTGAATAACCTTACTCAGAGTACCTGTGACATAGTTGCAAAGCCCTTGTACTGTGAAATAAGTGATGTTTGTAACTTTTATTTCTCTAGCATATTGTTTTCAGTAAGTCCTTTTTATCCTCCTGCTTCTCTTTTGCAGACCACCCTTTCACTTCATTGCTTCAAGACATGACAAGCTAAAACTACCTTACTGAGATCCTGGAGGATGTGGATTCATCTTTCCAGGTAGAAAATTAATGCTGAAATCTAAAACTTGTTCTTTATTGGAATTTAAAATCCCTACCCCAGCCTCCCTACACACTGAAAGATTGACACTATTCACTTACTTATTCACACACATATATTTGTTTTTCCCCTATTCAAAAAATCCAGATAATTTACATGCATAAAATATTTTTTTAAAAAAAAAACATACATAATGATAGCAAAAGCCACATCCATGTTGGCTTATGTCCAATAAAGTGCTTTTACCCTTATGTTATTCTCTCTACTCCAAAGGCCCTGCAGAAAAGTATGGCTTTTATTGCTTTGAGGCCATCCTGACCTGGTAGAGCAAGCTTTTTCAGACTGAAGAGAGCTATAGCCATTAAGATAAACTTCCAGGACCCCATTTTCTTTTCTCAAGAAAGAAAGGAACCTACAGCGTGCCCTTTGGCCAGGATGTATTCAATAAACAGATGGAGTCTGGAGAATGGTGTTTATACTTTGTGCTATAAACTGTTTGAAGTATCTTTTGGTTTTTTTAAAAAAAAGTTTGCAATGTGCCCTGAAAATAGAAAATTTGAAGATTCTTTGGGGGGGGGGAAACTGAGGTCTTTTGAATACTGTTTTCCTATTTAAGTCATTTTAAGATATATTTCCCCAATATTCTATAACAATTGAAAAGGAAAAAAATGCCAAGAATGAAGCACTTGCTTAAATAATAGCTTTGAGTTTTGAATGGATAGAAATGGCTTTCAGAAGATCACAGGCTCTTTGCTCCTTGCGAATGGCAGCTTTTTTGAGCTGACGATGTGTGTATTATTTCCCCAATATGCATGGTATTTTTCTTCTTCCTGAATCATTGAAAAGGTTAGAGATCAAATCAGTTGCATGAGCATTATTGATATGAGTGATAACTCCCTCACTGAAAAGATGCCATTCAATATAAAAGCTGCATCCTTTTAAAAGGGTTCACTTATACAGATATCTTCCTGAACTAAATGTCTGTTTATATTGAAACTAAATATTGGTCTAAACTGTAAGTTTAGAGTAAAGTACTCAAATGATATAAGTTGCTTCCCTAGGAATCAGGATTAGAAATGCACCAACTCCTAGGTTTTTCTGACTCTTACAATCCTAAAAGTGTTGGAAGGTAAAAAAAAAATGACACCCCCCCCCACCCCGCCGTACATCAAACTCCCCCCCTTTTTTACAATTCATTTTGCAGGAAAAAAGCCTTAAAGATGATATAAGTTTTTATAGCTGGGTTTATTTGCATCTTAATTGATATCCAAATATATGTAGTAGAATTTAAGGACTTCTAGATGTTGGAGGTAAGATTGAAGGTGAAGACATCCACACAACCAGCAAAGTAACTATGCTATTTGTTCTCCTTTACCATTGCTTACAATAAGGGAACTATATTTTAAGTGTGTATTTCAATTTGAATGTAAATGTAATTATACAAATAAAATTCAAAGGCTTTGCATCTGGATGTATATACTTCTATATGCTGTAGAATGTTCCAGTTTCAACCATGGCAGCTGGTTCTGGCATATATTCCTTTCCTTTAGTGAAGATGAGAGAAACCCATCTTCCTTCGTTTCCATGGTTTGGCTTTTCTAGGCATGAAGCATTTTTACTATCTTTTGGATACATAGACAATTCATCATCAATAGCAACATCGACCAACCAATGGAATTTTCCTGAATTATGGTGTACCCTATATCTAAATATCTAGAGAGTCACATATCATTGGGTTAACCTTCTATTTGTGTCAATCAACTTTTCTAACCAACTAAATAGTTGCTGGTTAGTATTCACTTTAAATGTTTACAAGTACACTTTTTGGGGAATATTTCTATTTATTGGCCACCTTTTTATTATATAATATTTTTATTCTTATGCTAAATATTTTGGGGGCAAATTCATTATTGGTGTTTCCCATCCTTGTGTGGCTGGTCCTAATAGTGCTCCCGAATCCCTATCTGACACATCAGCATACAGTATAAAAGCATATTAAAGTTAGATCTTTAGAGGAACGAACTTAAATAAAGGGATTGCCATATTTCTTTGTTCAGTGGGTATTTATACTTGTAAAATAGACTGGACATTTATTTCATTAGTCTTGACTTCTAAACTATCTAATATGAATCTAGTATATTTCAATTTTTTAAGGAGTTATGGAAGGCTTGCAAAAAAAGGTTCAGCATAGATCTGTTGCTATTCACAATTATTGGGTTAAAGTGCCCAAGTGATGGGGAACAACATACCTACATGTGGCTCTGTTCAACTTGTTGCACTTTGCAAGATTCTAGATTCCCAGAATTCCCAACCAATTCTGGAAGATGTCAATTTAGAAAGCTCTATTCTTGTATCCTAGGCTAATTACTGTTTTGTTTGTTTTTTTTAAAAGCAAGCCATAGCACATGTTTTAAATTTTGCCTTTCCTCTACCTGATGTAGTTACAGCAGGAAGCAAAATGGAAGGTTAATCCAGGATAAAATAGTGTGATTACCAGTTTGATGTGTGTAATGCTTTCTTTCTTTACATTAGGCTCATCTTGCTTAACTTTTAATTACCCCCATCAGTAAGCAAGAGCTTTGAATATGTTGTGGAACAATAGAAGCCAATGCTTTCATCTGTTTTTCTCATGAGCTCATGCAGCTGCTGTTATAGCCATGCTGCTTTCAGGTTAGCATGACAAGTGATCATCCAGGGCCTCATAACACTACCTACTCTGATAGAATCCCTCTCCCCCAAGAACTTAATAACCTAGCAAAGAAGTAACATTCTTTGTAGCAATCAGGGGACTATTGCAGGAGACATAAGGAAGCTTCTCTGTTAGAGGACAACAGTCTGCCATTTACTTTACAGATGTATCTATAATTTAAGCCACAGATGAAACAGCCACCTGCTCTGTAGATACTGTCAGGGGGGTGGGGAGAGGCTACCCAGAGCCTCATAAATCATGGAGAGGATTAAAAGCAATGAACATTTATCTTCTTAATCCTGCAAAGCAATACTGCAAAGCCAAGGATTACAACTTGCTGTGCATATAATCTTTGTTTGGGGATAAAAAAGTGTCAAGTTTTTTTCTATATTATTCTTGGTTTTGTTTTGCTTTTTTTTTTCTAAAAAAATGCACTTAGGGAAAAAAAATCAATTAGCTGTGATGGATGCCATTGAGGAAAGAAAAACAAACAAACCACACCACCTTTTTGAAAAAGTATTCATTTAACTCTCAATAATGTCATTGACATGCTTGGATTAGAGATGATGATAATTGCACCGTTGCATCTACAATTGTATGATTTACTCATGATAAGCCAAATTATTGCTCTGTTATACTAGTCAAAAATACATAAAAAGCTCTACTGATATGGGTTCTTTACCATGTGTCCAAATTCTGCACAACTGCCAGTATTCTGTCTCCAAAAGCGTGATATGCTTAGCTATGCAATTAAAAGGAGAAGATAGGGGATGCCTGACTGAGGAACAGCCAACAAGTACATGAAAACAGTGCTTCCCACACCACATAAAAGAGCATCTCAGATTGAGTAATTTGTTGAATGTTTAATTCGTTGTAGAATATCACAAGATGGCAAAACTATTTATTTATTTATGCCAAATCAGCCCATTTGTTGTTTGTTTTTTACACTGTGTAAGTAGTAGCTTCAAGTGGAATTATCATTTCCTTGGCTAGAAAAATATCCTCCCTTAGAAGGAGGGATTAAGACAAGGCAACTGGAGTCAGGCATGGAAAGTTTCAGCCCTAACAATAGTGGGGAAGTGGCATTACCATTTGACATTTAGGTCATTTCATTTCAGACTTCGTACCAGAATCTTATTTACAACCAGGAATGGTAATCACTCATGTGAAAAAATCAGGAATTAGGGGAGTGCTTAGCTAAACCTAGAATCTAAATTGGGGAGCAGCAGATCAGCATTAATTGTTTTCTAGCACTGACTAAAATATTTCTTTACTCTTTCAATACCAGTCTTGTATTTTAGGGGGAACTTTCCTTTAATCTTCCTTTGTGTCACCATTTATACAGTCACTGGGATATGTCTTGATCTATAGCCATTGATTCACTCATAACTTTATTTGATCCATGAACCTTGACCAACATTTGTTGTAGTTTTATTCATTTGGTTTTTACAGTGATCTTCCTTTAAAAGGGGGCCCATATGCATTATCTGTCCTATCAAAAAATGGTTATTTTGCAGTGAACTTTCATTTTTTATAAGCTTTGAGTAGCAGAAGACAGCGCTGGAACCGATTGTACATCTGCTTTGCCAGCCCTGTTAAATTTGGCAGCCAAATGACAGAGTGGTAAACCCCTTGTTTTATATTGCCTATCTTACTTTAGTCATAACCATGGACAGGTAGAAATCCGGTCCATACCATGACAAACATTACTATGCTGCCCAGATTTCCGTAGCAGCACTTACTTTTAAGCATCAGAATGTTTATCTGAATATTTCCCTTCCTCCTGCACCCTTTTTTTGCTTTCTACTAAATGATTGTTGGGGTTTATAGTTGGTGGCTTTTGTTTTTTTGGGGGTGGGGCTGGGGACTTTATTATTTTTTGTTCATTAAACTCAACAGCCAGCAGTTGGGTATGTGTTGGGATACCTAACTACTGAATTAACTTATCATTCTATTTTAGATAGATGCTTTGGGTAAAAAATATTGATCCGTCTGATAGGTTCAGATACTGAACAATACTTCCAATGGCATCAAGACAATAAACACAATTGTGTTTCCCTTCTTAAAAGGCCTATGCTAACTGATGAAGTAACATGGTAAACAGTGGCTCAGTGAAGTATAGAACAGCCTAGAAGGAACAGGCAGAAATATTAGCCCATGTTTTTAAGTCTAACTAGCATCAATAGTTCTTCTGTTCAGATATAATGTGAATGTTGTTGCTTTACCATAGATTTATCACCCTATTCTTTACTGCATGCTGGTATATACAAACCATATTTACTTTTTAAGAGGACACTAAACCAAAAATGTTAACTATTTTCTTGTAATGTCAAAAGTTGTCATCAGGAAATCAGAGAAGTAGGCTAATTATCTGAATCCACATGAATATAAATTTAACAAAAACAAAAAGGATTAATACTGTTTAGATCAGGCATGTCAAACTGCCGGCTCACAGGCCAGATGTGTCACGATGAAACCATGTCCACCCCATTAGGCCGTTTCGGTCTAATTCAGGCAGATGCAAACAGATTCAAGCCGCGGCTCTTCCACCCGAAAATCAGCTGATCGGGCGTTTCAAGACGCAGCGTTTCAAAACGGCTACAATCTCCCGGGCAGACCTCCAGCTGCCTCACCTGACAATCGGGGAGGGGAGGGGAGGGGGGGAGGAAGGAGGAAGAAACCAGCGCACCTTTTGCCCTTTTATTGTCACAATCGAAGAGGCAGGAGAATGCGGGGTGGGGAGGGGAGAGAGAGAGAGAGAGAGAGTAGAAATCCCTATTTTCGGAGCCGAGAAGAGAAGCGCGGCTACAGCAGTCGCTAGAGTTCCCCCCAAGGGGGCGGAGAAAGAAGAACTCTCGGAGCGTTTCTTTCGTAAATACGCGCGCAGGCACACACTCGCCCAGCCGCGCGCTTCGCCCAGCTTCTCGTGGGGAGTTTGCAAGCCCTTTGTTTCTCTTCAGGGCCGTCAGAAGGGCGAGCAAGTCTCTGCCCTGCCCTGCCCTGCCGTGGGGGTGGGGAGCCAAGCGCGCTTGACGTTCCTGGAAACGAGAAGGGCCTGCGGAGACTGACACCAACCCGAGTGCCCAAGCGGGTCTTCTCAGCGTCAGGCAAAGTAGCTCACATGCAAAACAAGCCCGGCAGAGGAGCCGGAGCAGCTCCGCTGCTGGGGGCGTGTCTCGGCCAGGCCTTGCAGGATCTGGGCCGGGCGCCTCTGCTCGCCGCTCCGGCTCCTCTGCCGGGCTTGTTTCCCATGTGATTCCGGGCCAGCTGCTGCTGAGGGCGAGCAGAGGCGCCCGGGCGACCCCAGCAGCGTCAGGCAAAGTAGCTCGGCCGCGCGCAAGTCCTCGGTAAGTTCTTTTTTTTTGTTGACTGGAGTATAAGCCGAAGTGGATTTTTTCAGCCCAAAAAGTGGGCTGAAAAATTCGGCTTATACTCAAGTATATACGGTAATATTAAGAAGTAGTATGTAATTTCCCTTTTTTGAAATATTGTTCATAAATCAGGTTTGAAGATAAATAAATGTTCATAGGAACTTGCTCATATCATAGTCCTATCTATGTATTATGAAATATAGTATATTTATGTAGACTAATTCAGAAGTATTATATACTTATTGCTCTCAAGTTCCCAACTAGCAGTAATTTGGGGGGCATTTTTGATATATCAGTTTCCTGTGCAAGGAAGAGAAACCCTTTACAAATCTTTAGTTGTACTTTTGAGGTTTAAAATTTCTTCAGGATTTTTTGATTCAGCAGTTTATATGGCTGCCCAGGTTGTAAATTGCTAATGCAGGATTAAAACATGAACAATTAACAATATGAAAAAATCTGTAAGTAGAACATAAAGCAACACAATAAGGCTGAATCCAGACATGGCAAAAGACAAACCACTAACCAGATGGGACTAGCCAACATCCTAGCCAGTGCTAAGGGGGAAAAAACAAACAAGTTTCTTATAGAAGGCAAACAGGATAGAGATTGTGCAAATCTTGAGGGTATATTATTCCAGAGGATAAATGTCATGACAGAGAAGGCAAAACCTGAAGGTTCCATTAAATAACACAGAGGGAACCTGAAGAATGTTCACTTTTCAGATCTCACAGGACAGGCAGACACAACTGGAAATAGGCAGTCCTACAAATAAATGGGCCTTGTGCTAGTAAGGCTTTATTGGTGGTAAATAGAAACTCATATTAGAACCATGTATTCTATTAAGTACACTGTACATTGGTATATACTGGATATATATTCTGTTGCATGCTGTCCATAATCACTTGATTGTGAGATGGGTGACCATGTAAATTAAATAAAAATAAAATAAATAAACACCTGCACCTTGCAAAGAAGTGGTATTGCTTGGGCACAGTATAATATATTGATAATTACCTGAGTTGCCATATTCTGGATCATTTACAGCGTCTGAATGGTCTTCAAGTTCATGTATAGCACAATTCAGTAGTATAAGCAGGAGGTGACCAAGGAATAAGTAACTATGAGCAGAGCTTCCAATCCAAGAATGGATGTAATTGGCAAACAAGATAGAATTTACAAAGTTCCTCCTGGCTATCTGCTGCTCATGCAAAAGCAATGAATCTAAGGAGGTCCTGAATTATGCATCAGATCTGACTAGGAGAATGTAACTGATCCAGAACTAAAGATGCAAAGTCTCCAAATCCAGGATGGAGAACAGGGCCTAAAATCCAGAGCCACTTAATCTTGCCTGAGACAAAGCCTATTTATTCCTATCGAGACCCTTATAGTTTTGGCTAAGGATGAAAACAAATATAAACCCAAAGTTCTATTCCCATTTCATGGTAAATATTTGCTCATTGAATACATACATATGCAGATAGGTTGCAAACAGATTTTATTTTAGGATGTGTTCATGTTGCATAGATTGAACAGTTGGAAACAAAAAAAAAACAACCCAGAAAAAGTCAAAGGCAAATCATATCTGAGAGGTTGTATACATACTATTTGGAGCAGTCCCAAGAAGTCACACTTGGCTTTTTATTAATGCTTTGAATATGGCATCTGAATGGTGAATGTTGTTCATGTAACTACATAAAATTATGTAAAATATTTATTTAAAATTAGGATTAATTGTACCTTTGGAGCACACTCACATGGATTTTAGTAAAATCTTGGATGTGGACTCCAAGAACTTTCTGAGATTAAGATTTGACCTTTGAATTAAAAATAGTTCCTGTTCTAGCTCTAGGAGAATAAATGCAAGCACTTATGATTTCAATAGTTAGTAGAAAAAGAGATTTGATTTCTTGCAGCTAGGAGTATATTTGGACTACTTGATCTTTACATCCAGTAATTATTTATGACATTACATGAAAGTACACATGTGGTGCAAGAAAGTTTGTCATCCTTAGTCCTTTTCAAAATATGCAAAACAGTTGGGACTGTAGTTTTTGTTGATAGTAGACATTTTTGTTTCCAATACTAATTTCTTTCTGAGTATCATATTGCTTATTGAGAGAAAACAGAACAATGAAATACAGTATTATACTGCTTAAGTAAACACTTAGTAAAGCAAATATGAGTTTATGCAAATCACCATATGTCTTGTGAAACAAATTCCAGCTAATAATATTTCACTGTCTTCTACTTTTGTACTACATAAAGGTCAACAAGCCCATCTGATCATTATTTGGTGTCATTGTGTATGTGAAATGAAATGGAAGTTTCAGCTCAGTTCCTAATAGCTGAAATTGTTACTGAAAGACTATAATCAAAACTAACACTAATTGGTACTTTTGCTGATTGATCATACTGTTTGTGCTTAAATATGGGAGTTAACAATCAATAATTACATAAAAAATTCTTCCTCTGACAGAGTGGGATGAAAATACTTCAAATTGTTTCTGAATTACAAGGGAAAATTTAAAAGAAAAACCTTGTGCTTTTCTGAAATCAGGTTTAATTTGAAGTCTACAAGTAACTTTAAAGAACAAGAAATTATCCTAAGTGAATTAATTATTTCAGGAGTTCATATTGTAGGGATTACTAATTAAACAACTGAATGATAAATCATTTTTTTTCTAATAGTGTGGACACTACATGACTGAATGGCCCACTGTGTTAAAACCAAATAATCGCATAGAACATCCCTAAGTTTGAAACTTTGAAAGGATGACTGAGTGAAACTTTGATTAAATTATTATATCATGGCCTGCTTTGAAGTCACAATCTAATCAGATGATTCCAAGGTGCTTCAGAAAACTGACAGCTTTCCTATTGCTCCTGGGATTCTTATGGACAATCTATACACTTTTAATTTAAATTCTCTGTATATAGAACATTGAGTGGATAGGACTTGAGTTATACGATGTTATCATGAGTAGCCAGCTGATGGGTTTTGTCACCTCATTAAATAACTCTTTTTTTGAGTGCCAAGGTTAATATTACTTTGAGTATTAATTATTGTGACCAGCCCCAAGCCATAACTTTAGTGGGAGATCAACTTATATTTCAGCTATTTTAATTGTACTTGGAACATATCAGTTTAACAATATGAACTCTTTGTCAAATTTCATGACTTACATATTCTTTTACATACTGCACATGCCTAGGGCAGGTTGAGTCTATTTACAATGTTAACATCTGCCAAGCTTGCACTGTTAGGCAGTAGTGCAGGCATGTCAAACTTGTGACATCACATGACGTCACATGATATATTGAGATTTTTTTCCCCATTGCCGGCAATGGGGTGGGCGCTGTTTCATCGTGAGACATCCGGCCTGTGGGCCAGCAGTTTGACATGCCTGCAATAGTGCAAACATTTTCCACTTTTAACAATGGAGGAAAGAAGCTATGCCTGACTATTTTTTCTATGACAGTCAATTCTGCTGCCTTTGCTAGCTATCAATAAAAGATGACAGTGTTGAGAGGGTTCTTTCTGGGAAAGGCCAACTATATCAGACTTCACCCAAGAAAACTTAGTGTTCAGAGAAAAACAAAGCTGAACTATTCCACAATGACAAGTAGATTCTTCTTCTTCTATGTCCTGTATAGAAATGGGTTCTATCCAGCTTGATACCATACCAAAGCCACAGATAGCCACAGATACTGTGTTTCCCTGAAAATAAGACCAGGTCTTATTTTATTTTATTTTTTGCCTCCAAAAGAGGTACCAAGTCTTTTTTTTGGGGGGGGGTGTCTTTTCCACTGTCTCACCTCACAGTGTAGCACCAACAGCCCCGCCCAGCTGGCCCACTTCTGCAGCTGCTCACCACCACTCATGTATCACTCCTGGCCTCTATTTCACCATCAGAGGCTTTCAGGAAATGCCTCTTCAGTTGAGAATAGAGCTCTGGATTGATGCATGTGGCTTCCCCTTCTGATGACAAAATGAGGCCACAGAAGAAGTGGGCTGGTGAGGCGAGGCAGGTGTTAATTCATGGGAGGCCTGGCTGCAAAGGTAAGTGGGTGCAGGGCATGTAGGGCAGCTCCATACCCTCACCCTAGCTTGATTTGCAAGCTTGCACCTCGCTCCAAAACTAGGCTTATTTTGGGGGTAAGGTTTATATTAGGCCCAGCTCAAAAATCAAGCTCAGGCTTATTTTCAGGGTAGGTCTTACTTTGGGGAAAGCACGGTAGGAGAGGCTAAGCTTTCAATCACTTATGCACCCTAGAAAACCCAGGGATTAGCAATAGCAATATGCATACCTGTGACACCTAGAAAAACAAGTGAGAAGATTGGAACTTTTAAAACACAATTATTATTTTTTGAAAGTTTAGCATTCTAAGAACAGGGCACTGGATTGATTTTGCATAGCTTACAAGATATTAGATAATTTGGAAGCTGCTGTGCTGGAACATCTTCACGGTGATGTCATTTGTATCCTGAAAGAAGAACAGGAAAAATGATTCAATCCTTTATTGAAGTAAAAGGAGTTTTAGATTTTAAAGTTTCTTCATTGTAGCCTGAAGACAAATAATTTTATTTGAAAAAGATGAATGTCAAATCCTGAAGTGAAGTAAATAAAATTGAGTTGACTATGAATCCAAAATTCTAAACTTGAATTAAATCACTCTCTTTGGATCTCCAATTTAGTCTGAATCAGCACTGATTCACACAGACATTAAAAAAAATACAGGAGGAAAAAAAATCTTTCCTAAATGTCACCCGCTGCACATTAGTTGTTCATTTAAATTTAATTGGCTGTTTTTATTTAATTGAAACACAATGCAGTAAAATAATTAAAATGCAATCTATAGTATAATAAAACACAACTCTGTATCTATTAAAACTCAAATGATAAAAAATATTTTAAAATATTTTTTTTCACATTCCACATCATGGGACTTCATTCTCACACAATTTCTAGCTATTTCTATTTTGTTGTTGTTGTTGTTAGTTGCGAAGTCGTGTCCGACCCATCGCGACCCTATGGACAATGTTCCTCCAGGCCTTCCTGTCCTCTACCATCTTCTGGAGTCCATCTAAGCTCACACCTACTGCTTCAATGACTCCATCCAGCCACCTCATTCTCTGTCGTCCCCTTCTTCTATTGCCCTCAATCTTTCCTAGCATTAGGCTCTTCTCCAGTGAGTCCTTCCTTCTCATTAGGTGGCCAAAGTATTTGAGTTTTAGCTTCAGGATCTGGCCTTCTAAAGAGCAGTCAGGGTTGATCTCCTCTAGGACTGACCGGTTTGATCGCCTTGCAGTCCAAG